>NC_136987.1:22704587-23304587 GCF_032717465.1 Coenobita brevimanus | reverse complement strand
GACGAACACTAATCACTAACACCGCTACAACATCTTGATCACCAGAACCATTAAACATTAACACATCTACCATTATAGCTACAACAGGGGTGTGCTTATACAATGGATGAACCCTCTTAGTACGAATGACTCATTATAATATGATTTTTTTTGTAAATCATATAAAGCAGCGACACGAAAACTGCCAGACTATTTAACATGGAGGAGCCGGTGGTGCAGTGGTAACAAGTCCAGCTGGCAACTGGAAGACCTGTATTTCGATTGTCTGGCAAATTAGATTCTTGGACAAAGTTTGTTGCCACCTTGTCTATGTTTACCTGGCAAATACAGCTGAGGGTCTGGATGTAAATATGATGGCGGCGTGTGGTAATACTGGAGAAGATTGAGTCTTGGTGAATATAATATTGTTGTACACATAATGACCCTCTGGTGGTGACAGGCATTAATACTAAACCACTTGCTTCAGTCATCTTAACACCTTCAATCCGTTGACGTATTTTAATGGTATATTCCAGTTTTATTCAAATTCTGATGCACTACTTGTCGTGAATGGGTAAATGAAGGCAGTATCTTACCCCTGTAGATCAGAAAGTCTTTCTATACCAGAATAGCAGCGTCTGAGGGTATCATGAATAGATATTAACCTGCGTCACTGGACTGAAGATATTAACACTTAGGCTGCTACTTACGACCATTGTACTTCATGTTGACGGCATACAGATGATTTTATTTAGCTCAGAACAATTCCCCGCAGCCAAAGGGTTAATGCATCACCCCAGTGACGTAGTTTTCGGTAAAATCTTACCACATCTGGATGATCTTAATCAACCTCAGAGAGACTTTGCGGGAAGGAGGGCTTACATATACCCTTCACTAACCTATTTCGTACAAGACCTTTCTCCTAAGTGTGATGCAATCGCCGGCAGGTAGCAATAATTAAATGAACTAATACTATATGTCACCGGCAAAGGGGTTAAGGGTGGGTGGCCAATGATCAATAAACCTGCAGCCGCCTCTGGAGTTTTGTCCAAGATGAAGGCATGATTTAATGATTATTGAGTGGAAAAATTATAAAGGCAGAAATTCAGAATTTTTGTTAAATTCTTCGACCAGTAGGACACTCAATCGTTCGTTATAAAATTCAGGTTTTTATTTCAGTTCTCGAAAACATGTTGACCTTCCCCAGTGGTCTTACGATCGGTGTGGGAATCAAAGCTGGAACTGTGTGTGCCTCCGATGCCATCACCGCCACCCCCATCTGTGCATGACAAGGTCGTCAACAGTACTGTTGGCTTTAACCACTGGACCAACACAGCCCGCCAGCACTCCACTAAATGACACGGCCAATGTAACACCATTAACTAAACATTATCGGCACGCGTCCAGCCATTATCAGCCCAGGTGAGCATGGCAAACCGCTGTTTCATTCATTACTTACCTCACACACACACACACACACACACACACACACACACACACACACACACACACACACACACACACACACACACATATTTAAACATCTTCTCTCTCTCCCTCTCTCTCTCTCTCTCAGGTTATAGTTTTGTGGCGAATGCCTTATTTATGCGGAGTTAAATTTTTACTTATACTTTGAGTGAGAGCAGTGCAGTATTTTTGAGACCTGACAGAAATACATATATTTGCCCTGGTTAATTATAAGAGTTATAATGATGCTGATACAGTCAGAGCTAACTAAGCTGAGATCCCTTCCCTGGCGTGGTTTCACTTTGTGCATGTTATTCTGGTTAATACCAAATGATTAGTACAGCATAGAGATATTCTAGCCAAGGCACAATGAGCTTCCTTGATTATCAGCTTTGCTGCCTTGAACTCACCAAGTGTATGTTGTTTCTGATAACACCATTTGATTTTCATTGGTACTGAGAAATCCTGGCAGTCAAATATTAAAACACTGCCTTTACCAAACATTGTTCACTTGAGAGAATTCCTGGCACTGAAAGGGTTCACCACTTGACTCAAGGTAAAGAAATGTTTATATATATATTAAGGCACCATCGTGTAGTTTTGGGATTACAACTTTAGTCAATTTGTTTTAAGGATTTTTAACCCCTTAACCGCGGGGCGTCACTTTCGTGACGCTCGGCTACAATGGATCATACCGCGGGGCGTCACTTTTGTGATTCTGTGTTATTTTGAATTATCCCAGGCTCTCAAGTGGTGGCTTGTATCATCTATCAGTACTGCCAATGTCCAACACTAGTCAGCACTCCAAATCTCATCTGTACTCCCATCCAATGTTGACATTTTAGCTATTTTACCCCCTTCATGACTCCCCTCCCTACCTGCCCTCCATTACCCTCTCCTCTCACCTCCCACGCCGTGCTGCGCTACGGAAATTTCCCCCTTCTTTTTCCACAAATTTCATCCATTGAAATAAGCCCTATGCCCTATATTTTTACCAAATAATATATACCAAAAAAAAACAGGTAAGTGATAGTGTTATACTCCAGAAATTGGCTAATTATCACCTGACAACACCTCACGTGCATTCATTCGCTACATTACCACGGTAATTTCCCCTTTGATTTATGCCTTGTAATCGATGTCTGTAATAAAAATATATATCAGAAAGGAAGGGAGATTCCTAATTGACATTTACATTCACCTGGAACAACCTCTTTCTTTATTTTTTGTCGAGATTTTCTACCTATAAACAATTAGCCTGTAAGTTAGCAGCAGTAAGCCTAAAGTGTCATTGTCAACCCGTCCCTTCTCAGATTTACCCCCTTCGTGACTCCCCTCCCTACCTGCCCTCCATTACCCTCTCCTCTCACCTCCCACGCCGTGCTGCGCTACGGAAATTTCCCCCTTCTTTTTCCACAGATTTCATCCATTGAAATAAGCCCTATGCCCTATATTTTTACCCAATAATATATACCAAAAAAAAAAAAACAGGTAAGTGATAGTGTTATACTCCAGAAATTGGCTAATTATCACCTGACAAAACCTCACGTGCATTCATTCGCTACATTACCACGGTAATTTCCCCTTTGATTTATGCCTTGTAATCGATGTCTGTAATAAAAATATATATCAGAAAGGAAGGGAGATTCCTAATTGACATTTACATTCACCTGGAACTACCTATTTCTTTATTTATTGCCGAGATTTTCTACCTATAAAAAATTAGCCTGTAAGCTAGCAGCAGTCAGCCTAAAGTGTCATTGTCAACCCTTCCCTTCTCAGATAAGCCGCAGCATTTAGTTCCTTGTCCTCCACTGTAGAGACAACATGTCGCACTCACGCCCCGCCATTCCTGCTGCTTCTGCGCCCATTGCAAAGGGCCCCGTGACCTCTACGCCAAATAAAAGTGTTGAGGCAAGCAGGAAAGGCCTCAGTGACTCTGCAGTGGCACGAGAACTTGCAGAATTGTCCATGATAATGATGGACAGTGACTTTGACGATTCGGGTGAATCGTGTGATGAGCCGGATGAGGTTATCGCGCCAGAAACAGCGACAACAAGTGCTTCTACCAGTGAATTAGTGTCTAGCTCCAAGGGAAAGGAGCCTTTAGTGCAGGAAGGACAAGAATTTGGGTAGGGAGTGAAAAGGCTGCGTGTTAGTCCCAGAACAATGCCCCCACGTGACCCAGCCCGCCATGAGTCACGAGTGCATTCACCTCCCCGTTCCCCAAGCCCCGCTTTACTCATCTCGTCATCATCGTCGGCTGAGTTATCTCCGGAGTCTTCATCGTCGGAGTCACCACCAGCATCAACAGTGAAGGCAGGCCGTAGAGGTAGAGGTAGATCTAAGAGAGTGAAAAGTAGTGTAGCTAGTAGGGTAAGGGCTGCTAGTGCTGTACGGCAACCTAGGGTCAGTGAGAGTGACCTTGACAGAGATAAGCCTCCCTCTCAGCCAACCTTCACCACCACCACCACCACCAGCCCTCCACCGCCACGCCAGGGAATCCTGGACGCCTTCGCGTGGACAGAAGGGTCAGATTTTGTCCCCGAAAACCTGGTTTTTGATGAGAGCTCGTCAGGAGTTCAGCCTTCCTTCACTATGGACGAAAATGCTGAGTGTGTCGACTACCTTTTGGCCTTCCTAGATGACAAAGTCATGCAGCACATATGTGATGAGACCAACAGGTACGAATCACAACGTGCTGCTAGTGGTACAGGTGCAGCCAAGATGCAACAGTGGACCATGCTGGGGGTGCAGGAGCTGTATGTGTTCTTTGCCCTCATGCTTCTTATGCCACACTCCAAGAAGCATGAGTTGGAAGAAATACTGGTCCATGGACCCCTTACTACCCTCACAGACCTTCAATAAGTACATGGCCAGAGATCGCTTCCGGAACATCATGGGAAACCTGCACTTTGCCGATAATGATGTACCTTCCCAAACCGACCCACTCTGGAAGATCTGGGAGATTCTGAACAGAATGAAGGATAAGTTCATGCCATTCTTCCACCCATTTCAGAAGGTTCTCATTGATGAATCCTTGGTTTTGTTCAGAGGACGTCTTCGGTTTGTTCAGTACATTCCAAGCAAACGCCATCGCTTTGGAATTAAGTTCTTTGTACTGTGCGACTGTAAGACAGGGGTACATCCTTGACTTCGTCATATATTCAGCCAGCACTGTCGATCTCGATAAAACTCACCCTCTTGGCTTCTCCGGCTGTGTAGTGAAAGTGCTCCTAGAAAAGTATTTTGGTGGGAATCATGTGCTGTATACAGACAACTACTATTCAGCACCGAAACTTGCCAAATACCTTTCTGAGCACGGCATTGGCTCCTGCGGCACTGTGAAAAGTAATCGTGCCAACTTCCCCCAAATTCCCAGAGGCGGGAAACTTCGCAGCGAGGAGACGTGCACCTACGCTAGTGTGAAGATGCTGGCAATACAGTGGCATGACAAGAGAGTCGTGCACATGCTCACCACCGTACATAAGGGGGAGATGAGAGACAGTGGGAAGGTCGACCGTAGGACAGGCGAACCTATGATGAAACCTGATGCTGTGTTGGACTATAATATCAACATGTGGCTGGTGGACAAGTCCGACATGATGATTGGTGAGATCGACTGCCTCAGGAAGAATACTAGGTGGTACAGGAAAGTTTTTCTGCATCTCATAGATATGACGATGCTGAACGCCTTCATCCTGTACAAGATGAAGGCAAAGCCACCCAAGTCCTTCTCCCTGAGGTTGTTCGCCAGGACTTGTGTCCAGCAGCTGCCGGAAAAATATGGTAGGGTGCATGCAGCAACTCCAAGGCGCCATCCAGTTACACTTCCCGACCGACTTGAGCAGAGGGCGTATGTGGATCGGCACAGACTTGAGCTAATGCCTGCCACAGGGAAAAGGAAGGCTGCGATTCGCAGGTGTCAGGTATGTGCGCATACCACACGCCGCACACCTGAGCATAAACGCACCTCTTGGCAGTGCGCTGAATGCCAGGTTCCCCTCTGTGTAACCTGCTTCTTCGATTATCACAGCCAGAAGCAGTTCTAACAGTGCAAGTGTGGATGCAGAATTATTTGGAAAAAATGTGTAAATAATGTGTAAATAATGTGTAAATAGCAGGTGAAAGCAATGGATGTTCAGTTCATATGATTGAACAGTGTATTATAGTTTTATCTTACTGAAAGTGACAGTGAATAACATAGTGTAAGTAAAATAGAATGGTAAATATTGAAAATAGAATAGAAAATGTAAATAGTAATGTAAGTAATTAGTAATATAAGAATATGAGTACAAATAATTTACGTTATAACAGTGAGAGTGAATCCGTGGCTCTCTACGTATTTTACTGACTGAAAAATTGAATGACTTCAGTGACAATAAATAATACGACTGAAGGAAACTTATGGAGAAAGACTCCAGATATATATAAGTGTGATATAGTAATAGAAATATAAAGTGTGAGGGGTTTTATGAATAATAAATGACAGAGTGCCTAGAGCGAACCAGCGCAAGTGCGGCGATCAGACGCGCTCGTAATTTCCATTGCTTTCACAGTGTTTTTTTTTTTAGTATGGATCCCAAACTACTTGAAAATGGTAGAATAGTGTTTATAGTGTTTGTATCTGGCTGTGGTAATCATTTTACGGGTTGTCGGGAAGTGTAAAGTGGAGACTTCGTTACCCTGCTTCAGAGGTCTTCACAAGTCCTACGGTAACCGATGAAGGCTCAACAATCATTCCAGGAGAAAGCTGAAGGTATGTGCAATAAGCATATGTAATTTTATTATTCTAGGACTAATAACTGATTTTTGGCAAATATTTTTTGAGAGTCTGTCGGAGCCCAAATAACCCCGCGGGACACGCAAGTCATTGGTAAACAAGCCCGCGGTGTAGGGGTTAAAGCAAGAAATATTTTCCTTAGCAACACTTTATTTTATTCTATTCAGGCTACTAACAAATGTTTTTATTTAGCCTCAGAAGGAACTCTCTGACTACTATAATTGTGTATCTTCCCATAACAGCCTCATTAAAATGGGGAAATTTATGGAGCACACACACACACACACACACACACACACACACACACACACACACACACACACACACACACACACACAGAGATAAATAAAGATATGTATGTATATAACTGCCTCTGGACACCTATGGCATAATGTGGTAGGTGGTGGCGACCATCATTCACTTACTTGATGTAGTGCTACCTGTCTCTTCCTCCACCTTTATCATTTTCTGTGTGTGTGTGTGTGTGTGTGTGTGTGTGTGTGTGTGTGTGTGTGTGTGTGTGTGTGTGTGTGCGCGCGCGCATTTGCCCTCCAGTCTTCCTGTTTCTCCCATCTTTCCTGTCACTTTATATTACTCCTCTTTCCTCTTCAGGTCGCTTTACATTGAATGGCAAGCCTAATAGTTTCCAGTAAGCCAGGAAACCGTTTACAACGTAGGATGGTAACCATACAACCAACCTATACGTGTTCCCTACGTATCAACAAGTGAGTTGGTGCAGAGTTACGCCCCCTTTCCCGTAAAACAACTAACTCAAAGACAAACGGCCACCATTTACAGTATTTGGAGTCTGACTATAGATAGATAGATAGGCATAATGTCATCCTTCTGAAGGCGTGGTGTTGCAAGACAGTACATGCAACTGAGAAGCCACCAAACATTCCCCCAGACTACGTCAAGCAACTATACAGGTCATTTTTTTTTTTTTTTTCATATTAAGACGTAACAGGTGAGAGTCCTCCCAATGAGAAGAATGTTGTTTACAAAATTCCATGTGTGGCTGCGAGGCAGCTATTATGGATAAAAAGCGGAGGTATAAAGACTAGAGTAAGATAACACAAGTCGGATGTGAGTTATTTTCGAACAACTTGTGCCCAGGTGAACCATATAGATGAAAAATGCCAGTTACCCCAATGGAAAGACACCGCAGAAGTATAAAACAGTCTAACTAAATATCATAGAAAAGCTCTGGAGGCACTGTATGTAACCACAAACATAAACAACAATAACAAACGTGTAGGAAAAGTAGTTTGGTCACAGGTCGGAGTCCAAGTAGCAATGTCCGAGAGGGAGAGAAAATGAAGCAATCAGAGTTCGGCAGGTTAGGCAGCCAACCTGAGTGGATCCAGCAGTCAGGTATATAAGGCTGGGTTAGCCCGAGAAAAATTCATTTCCTCTGACGATGCCCCTGTGCTAAACCGGTCCGGAATAAATGTCTGTTTGTGACTCGTCTTTCCTTACACCACCCACAAATGACAGGAGTGTTGTGTGCTGATATTTGTAAACAAAAATTTATTCAATATATGAACAAGGGCCACACCTCCACAAATTTAATTCTCGTATCCTCCAGGTTGATCGTGATCGTGTGACAAAGTGCCATTATTTATTTGGTAAAATCATCCAGATATGAGCTTCAGTCACTGCATAGCAACTTAATAATAATAATATCTGCCAGACATCATTTCCTGATATGTGCCTGAACAGGATGGGAAGGGGTGAATTTTATTTCTAGCTCCAGTTTTGAGTAGAAAATCAGGGCATGGACGTTCCCCCCTTGACCCCTTCACTTGACGCTCATTAGCCTTTTAGTAGTCCATCAGAAGTAGCGTCTGATGTGACTCCAACAACACACTTGTTTCCCTCCACAGAAGTTTTCACGGACTCTGCAACAGCCGATCAATCCCCTGTCAACATACTCTGCAACAACCACAAATATGTCTTGTCCCTTTACAGATACACTTCACAGATCTCTTCGCTGGCTCTTCATTAGCACAGCAGTAGTCCATCATCATCATCATCATCATCATCATTCCATGTTGCTTTAGCAGTTCTACATCTCCGGTATGTCCTTTAATAGATACCGTCACTGTCTTCACATCAACCTTTCAGTAGTCCATCATCAGGAGCTACAATTGCTTGAAAGTTAGCGCACTTGTATCGCGATGCGCTTGTCCAGAGTCTAGGGTTTGACTTCAAACTATGGTGGAAATTTAAAACTGGTGCTTGTAGTATCATGTTTTATAGGTTTGCAAATGTTCACTTTTTGTCGGATGTACTAATGACGTAAATACTGACAAACACAAACATTAGCATTAAAACTAATCGTCTAATACATGCAGCAGTCTTCCAACAGACATCGCTTCATTTATCATATTTCGCCAGTATTTCGCTAGATTAATTCTGGCTATCACATAACTCTTCGTCAATGGTCCAGGAGTGGACTTAAGACTAATTAAGATATAGTAACAGAAACAGTCCGTCGTCAGTCAGTGTGTCTTCAGACCTCCTCAGCCATAACATCCCACAAACAGAGGTCGTGATCCATCCCTTCACTAAGTTGTAACCAGGCTATTACTGGTACATCATTATCCCCAGAGACTTAATCGATCACGTACAGTCAGAGCTAAAAGTTCCCATGTTATTCCACCGCGTTTACTTTGCACTTAGAACATGTCTATTACATTCTTTCCTGAAGCATAGTAGCAAATAGGACCATCTATGGGCTAATGAACATCCCAAACCTTGCAGTACTATTAGCCATTATACGAAATTGAGAATTAGCAGATGTGATACATTTAGTGCACCTTAGTCACTCACCGAATCCCTGGTCACTTCTTTCACACACCTCCTATTCCCAGTGTCGTCTTCTTTCTATGTAAGTGTGAATGACTAGGAGAGAATATCTAATTATGCCCCCAGACTTCGACACAACCGTCGCCCTACACTTCAGGTCCTCGTTAGATTTTTCGGTGCCAGCAAACTCAAGACGACCCTGTCCACATATAACCTGAGCACTTTCAGCTGTTATTCGTTTACACCAGTGATATCAATTATAGTATTTTTGCTTTATCCGCACGATTATATTCATCTTAAAACACACTTTTCGAACTGGCGGATTACATAAATCCTGCCATAACCCCTTCACAACCACTAGGCTCTTGCAAGATAAATAAAATCGTCTGACTGAAGCAAGACTAAACTAAAAGTCACCGAATTAAGACATCAAGCCGGCCATTCCACCCATTCACCTCTCGTTACACAAGGACATTTTCTTTCCACTTCTTTCTGTTGCTTGGATTAGTGTTCCCTATCTGTCATCAACGATTAGTGTATAAGGGAGTTAGAATATTTGTAACATTGACTTGAAAATTGTGTTTGTAGATAATTATGCCAAATTACTTGTATCTTAACTGTTTTTTTCACAATACAAGACACAAGTCAATCTAGATAGCCGCACACACTTGTGTAATATTGTTAGGGGAAAGACATAATTACAGTGGAGGCAGAGGGGAGAACGCTGGGGTCCCACCCGCAATAAACTCTGGTCAGGGTGGTCTGCAAAATTCCTTGTAAAAGCATCATTGATATCCCTCCTGGGGGCAGTCCCCCCGTAGATGTGGCCATCGGGGGTCCTCCCTGCCTAAAACGTGGCCAGTATGGAAAATATCGTGTTCCTAGGTTAAAAATAATGATCACGCATAAAGTGTTTGACCAGAATACCCTGATCCCCCCCCCCCACTCCCCCCTCCCCGACTTTGACCGAGACCACCGGGGGCCACCTTCTCTGTGGGGCCGGCCTTTGGGGGTCCCACCATGCTTATAACCTCGCGTTAGTGAAGCTCTGCCACTGTGCAGTAATTCTTGTTCTTAGAGAGAAAAAAGACCTGGCCGTGCCTAACGGTTTTTTGTGGGACACCCGGGGGCCGCCGCCCCCGTGGGTGGTGGCTCTTGGGGGTCGCACCCTGCCTGAAACCTGCCCCGAGGGAAGGTCTACCATTGTGCAAAAATGTTGCTTTTCTAAAACTCCTACCATAAAGCCTGAATATCATTCTTCAAGACAGAAGATTAATACAGTGAGTGAATGAGTAAGGGAAGGAAGGACACAAGTAGAGACAAGCACTACATATAGGCCGTACCCGCGAATGTTGAAAAAAAAAAAAAAAAAAACTTTGATGCACGGTATAAAAAGTGTATGAATGGCAAAACTGGTTATCTATCCATCTGCTACTACAGATCGCGTTACATATCAACCTGTTAACCGCCATCAGGCTGTCCTCTCTCCAAATCACATCACCTTCATTCATATACCTCTCAATCCTTTTTGTCCTGAATCTTCTGCCTCCTCTGCCTCTGTTTCCCTCCAGCTTACTCACGTACACTGATCCTGGTCAGTTTCTCATTCCCATTCATATGGAGAGGAAAGAGAAAGTATTTCGCTCATGGATCGCTGGTATTTTAAGGGTTTCATATATTGTCACATCTATTACATTTGAGTGTAAACACGGAAGCTTCTAAGAATGTTATGGTGTGGTGTGGGTGTGGATGTGATAGAAAGAGTTAGAAGGAATACATTGAAGTGGTTTGGCCGCCATATGGAGAGGATGGAGAGAAAGAGACAAAAAGAGAGTATTTGTAAGTCAGGCGGAGGGGGGGGGGAGGGAGACTGATGCCGAGGCTAAGATGGAGGGATGGAGTGAAGAGGTGTATGAGAGAGGGGTGTGTGAGCTGAGAGGAGTACAAAGTACAAAGGGCTACAAAGGAAAGCAAACAGCAACACACCTAATGGTTCTTTCGAGGCTGTTTTTTACAGAGTATACTCTGACTACGAGGTCTAATTCTACATGCTGAAGGATAAGGATAGTAAAACATGAAGGGTCCCCCAGCCTCCAAATCCTCCAGTTAAAACTGTCTGGAAAAAGTGAGAAAAACCACCATGCAGCATGGAAAAATTGACATGAAAATTTCATGGGAAAGACTGAAAAGGAAATGTTACATTCTATAATACCCCATCTATAAGCTACCAGTTTGAATAACCTGAAATAGAAGGAAGTAAAGTAAAATGAATAGTCAAATAAATAATTAACGCATGACATTATATATGGGTACGTTGAGTTAATGGGGTGTCTGTGGACACAGCGTGGAATTTGCACAGTGGACAGTGTGGATGTTCAGAGGTGGTGTGGCAGCCTTGCCTGGCACTTTTAAGGTAGGCAGCAGTGAATCGGGTCCCAGCTCTGTTCACTCCATTGTGACAAGGAACTTTCCCATGTGGGACAAGTACATAAGTTACCTCTTGAAGCATTGACCCCTAGCACTCTACATTAAAAAAATCCCAATGGTGGTCACTTAACTAACAGGGACTCTCGATGATCCACAGCCTGTCAAAGGTCGAATGTAGGAGTTGTGACCGTTAACTCAGGGCTATCTGTGCATATCCTAGTCTGTGCCTATACTATATTTGCATTTAATAAATTGATCTGGGCTTTGGAAACAAATAAAAAGTTTATGTATACACAAGTGTTTTATTCAGGAGTAAACATATTAAGTTGGGAGTTAGATGACAGATACTTATCCAAACAGTCTTTAAAGGTTAATACTGAATTACAATTTATTACATTGGAGGGCATTTTATCCCATATATTTATAACTCTGTTAAAGAAGATGTGCTTAGTTTCATGCGACTGGAATCGTGTGTCAGTTATTTTACTGTATGCCCATTGCCTCTGGTAGAATTCGAGTGATCAACTGTGAAGTATTTATCGACAGCCATGTTATCATGTCCTTTGAAAATTTTGAATACTTGAATTAATTTTCCCCATATCCTCTGCTTAGTCAGGGTAAAGGGATTCAGGGCTCCTTGCATGGTTTATTTCTCAATCTAGGTATCATCTTTGTCATCTTTCGCTGTACCTCTTCAAGTTTCTCCATATCCTTTTTAAAAAATGGTGATCAAAATTGAACACAATACTCCAAGTGCGGGCTACTAAGGAATTATGCAATGAGGACGATATTATCAGATTTATATTCAAATGCACTACCAATGAATCCATCAATTTATTGGCTTTTTTCACAGTTTCTGTGCATTATTTGCTTGGTTTCAAATCGTTTGTTGTTATAACTCCTAAGTTTTTTTTCATGGTTAACCCTATCAATTTGGACACTATTCATGCTATAACTAGCTCTTACATTTTTGCTGCTAGTGTTTAGCACTTCACATTTATTAACACTGAAATACATTTGCCATGCTTGGGCCCAGTAAAACTGTTGATCAAGATATCTCTGAATTGCCTGCCTCTGCAGTGCTGTATCTGCTCTGTTACCTAGCTTAGTATCGTCATCAAATTTTGAAATATTTCAACATAATCAATCATCAGGGTCATTTAAATATAATTAAAAAAGAATAAGACCTAACACTGAACTCTGCAGCACTCCACTTGTAACGTACTGTACTGTATATCCAGTCTGACTGTTTTCCATTTATCGCAGCTCTGCTTCGACCGGAGAGCCAATCTTCTACCTACCCGAGAACACTGCCGCTGAAACCATGTGCCTTTAGCTTCTGAAGGAGTCTTTTGTGTGGAACTTTGTCAAAAGCTTTTTGAAAATCGAGGTAGACGACATCAAGAGATATAGTTTCGTCGTACATGTTCAGTATATTCTTGAAAAAGTCCAACAGATTCGTGAAGCAAGAGCGGTTATTTCGAAAACCATGTTGCGAATCTGATGAGATTATTTCTAAACTTGTGTCTGATAATGGTTTCAAGCAATTTGAAAAATACCGATGTTCATCTAATTAGGCAGTAGTATTGAGGTTGTGCTCTGTTGCCTTTTTTGAATGCTGGCTTTATGTTAGCAAGCTTCCATTCACGTGGCACTTTACTGCTCTTAAGTGGTAAGTTAAATCAGATAAGGGCTTTGATATTCTCATTCTGTAGTTCCTTTAATGCACGTGGAGATATTTTGTCCGGTCCCAGTGTTTTATTCTCTTTCAGTTTGCTAATTGCAAGTAGTACGTGGCGATCACTAACCATAATGCCATTGATGATGTTTCCCTCATCTATAGGAATATGGAAACAGCAGGAATCGTTTGTATATTTTCTGTTGTAAATACTGATGCTAAGAAAGTATTAAGAATTTTCGCCATCATGGTTTCATCATCTTTTATCTGTGATTATGGGATAGATTGTTGGAGTTATTACATTTCTGTTTCTTACATAACTAAAAAATTCTTTGGGATTTGATTTCCTGATACTTGCAATATGTGCCTCAAGGTTTTTCTTATTGCATTTAACTAATTTTTTGGCTTTCTGTCGAAGGGCATCGTATTTATTTTTTATCACTTTGACTCTATGTGGTATTATATTTTTTATATGAAAGATTTTTTCTTTCCAGATAATGTTTAATGTCAGAGTACCCCCATCTGGGTTTAGAAATTTTGGCAGGCCTTTTGTTTCGTATTGGAACACATAACCTGACTGCACTTTTGAGAGTCTCTGCAAAAAAATTCCATGTGTCATTGATATCTAAAGTTTCAACAATGGGATGACAGTCACCTGCATCTACAATTGCATTTAATTTCTTAAAATTAGCCTTCTTAAAGTCAGGCACTTTCTCGGAATTGGCCCTGATATTGTCTTCACTGAATTTAATGTTAAATGTAACTATGCAATGATCACTTGTACTAAATTCTTCTCGTACGATAACGTTACTAAATTTTCTGATCTGGCTACGACAAGACTTAGGATGTTAGCTCCACATATCAGATAATTTAAAAATTGATATAAAAAACTTTCCTGCAAGTTTGTATATAGGTCTAACCCTGTTTGTGAGGATAGGGCTTCTCTCCATTTTAGAACTGGTAAATTAAAATCACCAAATATTACAGCGCTCTGCATAAAAGAGATTTCGGTGTTTGATTGTAGATTTCATTGTTGATACTGAGTGGCTGATAGAGCGGATGATAAATTAACCCAGGAGTGATTTTATGATAAGCTTCATTTCTAAGCTGAATATAGATGTTGCCAATGTTTTCAGTACATGGCTTGGTAATTACGACTGGATGAAATATTCAATTATAACAACACACAGTCCCTGCTCAGTTCTTCCTTTCACTACTGAAACTGTGATAGCCTGGTAAATTAATCTCTGCTAGAAAATCTCTTTGCTCAGTGTTTAGCCATGATTCTGTGTTTTACCAGTTACATCATAATCTTCAGTAAAGACAGGGGCATCTAAATCAAAAAATTTATTATGCAAACTACACACATTTATGAGAAGAGCTCTAATGTGTTTTTCTTTCTGATGTGGAGAGCTTCCATTACTTATTGATCAATCGGATTATGACATCTATGTACGCCTCCCGTGATGCTTGTTTTCCCGCCAAAAATTTTTTAACTTACTGCATCACTATGCAAATGACCAAGGGGACAGAACCAACGGCATTTAAGTATAGTCTATCATTCGTAATTAGTGTTCGCTGCTCATAAAAATGGTTCCGTGTGTCTATGAACTCAACCCCTTCCTACGAGCAAAATGACTGGGCCTTATTATTTATAGGGTCAGTGAAATGGCAGGGTCAGGGCGATATGGAGGCGATTTATTTGGAGCCGCCCCTTACGAGATTATGGCTTCTGGCAATAGGTAGATAGATAGATTTTATGCATTAAAATTTACCCCATCTCCTTGATGGGCAGTCTTGTCCTATAAAGCAATTTCTGTATCCCAGCATCTGAAATTATAATATACTCTATCCACATTAATTTGCTTAAAACTACCATCACTTCATCCTGTATGATGAGTACTTACTAGTACCAGAGATTAATACTGGTATGCTATAGAATGGATGTATAACCATAATATAAGCAGTCACAAACCGGAAAGGAGAATGCAAACCATTTGATTAATGTTTACTGGCAGAGGTACCCGGCGTTGCCGGACCAAAAAGGTGAACACTATAATCCTATTTACTCTAGTTCAGTCTTTCTTTCTACTCCAAGAAGACCATGTACCCCTCAAACTTTTGAAGAGGGATTATAAGAGGTCCAGGAACATTCTATTTCACCTTTCGCAGACTAACTCACAGTATTTGCGCACACTTGTATACTATTCCAGTAACCTCAAATGACCTAGGAGGTCAACCTCACATAGCCTATGTCCGAACTGGAGGTCATGTGAGTCTCCTTGCCCAAAATTGGGCTGTAGGGGTACCCGGCATTGTCTGGGCCAAAAAGGCGAACACTCTTCCAATGACCTCAAATGACCCAGATCTGAATTTTGACCCCCCCTAAAACCATCCTTGGGTCACCCTGATTCAGAATGTATATGGCTCTAGGGGTCTCTGGCCCTTGGTTTGAGAGTGATTGAAGGACAAGTAAACAAACGACGCGGCTGGTTTATAGATATAGTTAGTTAATGAAGATATTATTAGCTTTTGTTTCGGGTCCATGTAAAGAAATCTAAAGGAACTACTGCCCGCAACTGCAGTTGATGATAACTATTGAATGGTGGGATTTATAAAGTGGCAACGTGTACTATGCTGTCACCATCAACCAATCATACTTAAAACCTTCGAAAACGTGACTTCAGAATGATCAGACACATCATTTAAATCCATTGCAGAGGCGTACAGCCGATAATTCTGTAAAGGAACGATTACCATAGCGTTTATAGTTCTTACCAGATTAAATTCATACGAGTACAATCCTCGCTGCCTTTGAATCACATTTCATGTCTTGAACTATTACTGATTTGAACCAGTTGTCTGGTGTTGGAGCTTCATTTTTCAGATAACATTATAAAGGACTGAATGATGACTGAAAGGATGTATGATTCATTTAACAGGGCAATGTGCTGATAATGCTTCACCTTTTTCCATTTTTATTACTATTTATGGATCCGATCAAACCAGTGTATCAGTGCGACAAACGATAATGATGTTGATGATAGTGGTGACCGATGATGATGTGCACTTCTCCAACCTTTAGACATTCCAGCACACACCATACTTCCCACTGCTAACTTCATCGCCACATAGTTTAGTTGGTCAAAAAGAAGTGACTCCAGCCGTGTCTTGGCTTCCTTCAAAAACCAGCTGTGCTCAAGAAAGTTCCTGTCAGCATTTTTCTCCTGCGCCTTATGTCGCCAGCTTGTTAAACTTCCTGTCGCATTTTCGTGCACACTGTTGTCTGAACGTTACCCTCTTTCCAACCTGGTATTGAACTTTTCCGCCCTATAATGACGTCCCTGAAAGATTTCCACAGAAAATGTTGAGGTTTTATCCATGTGCAGGTTTCAGTGAGCTGTGTGCTCGTAAGGGGTGTTCGATGCTTATTGGTGATATTCTGAGCCAAAATATAATCCGTATCTTGCTTGTTTGTGAATTTACATTTGGATAACTGACCAAACTTTTGAGACTTTGAATTCGTATTGCTTTTGCGCTTTACTTCCAGGAAGTAATATCCCCCGTTCACACTGAATGCTAGCCTTCCCAGTCACAAATCATCATGACTGAATTCAGTATCATAACATCCTTCCTGTGAGTAATTAGTCCACGCAATATGGTATGACATACGCCATACAGCGTATAAAAAATTTCATCCACATGTTGAGTTTTACATGAGTAGTTAAGCAATAATATGAAGGTAGGAAACATAACATACAAAAATCGTCTTTGTGCTAAATGGAAGTAACATCATTTAGCGAGTAGCAAGAATGAAAGAGAAGTCATGGTACTGAAGGAGTTGGAAGAGCCTTACTTCCCCTCCTCCCCCCAAAAAATGCTTTTCTGTATAGCAACTTACCATTCTGTTGCTCAGCTTCAACGTGAATGTCCGGGGAGGGTGTGAGGTGGAAAACAAACACTGCCTGTGATTTTCTTATTGTTACCAGAGAGCCACACAAGTAACTTACATAATAAAATCAAGAACGCTCTCTCTCTCTCTCTCTCTCTCTCTCTCTCTCTCTCTCTCTCTCTCTCTCTCTCTCTCTCACTTATATATGTATAATTACACACACACACACACACACACACACACACACACACACACACACACACACACACACATTTTCAAGATACAAGATCAAAAAAGGCATCGCACCTTTTGCATTTTCACTTGCATTGTTCATTCCGGTCCTAATTCGTACTTGCCTAGCATGAGGAAAGGTCAATTTTGGCTACCACTCTCCCTCTCAGGAGTGAGTCTGGCTCTGTAGACCTGATGCAGACTGATACAGATACAGGTATTCAATCATACAGACCTGTATAATACCACCAAGGGAAGAAAGACGGTCATCTGCCCTGCAATATACTGGAACACGGCAACCTGGCTCCGAATGCCATTCTTTGCCGGGAGAAATACTGAATTATTTTCATTGCTGTACAGTATATTAAGCTGTAATAAGATGGAGTGAAACAGATATAGTGGAACAGGTGACATAATCAAAGACATAGCGGTACAGCAGCAGCACCTCAGTGGAAACTAAGGAGCAGAAATGGGTGAGGGCCACCACCACCCTGCACCTCTCGTGAGGGCAACAGATAAACGTCCAGCGCTAAGTCTCTGAAACTGAGATACAACCCCGGGCTTTGTCTGAGCCCCATACTGCCAGTCGCCCTTATCTCCACCAGGCATTATTCAGTCGGGGCTTCCTATCAGCGCACCTCCTCCATGGATTCAGCTTTCACGAACGTGAGAGGCGGAATGATGTTCTTAAACTAGCATGCTGCTCCAGGCACTGATGGTCCTGCTTCACCTCACACTCCCTGCCGCCACCATCTTTGACCTGCACCCTCTCTCCTATGGACATCACTCAAAACACACTGGAATATACCGTACTTATATATACTCAAAATCCACATAATCACTACAAAGTAATCAGCTTATATATATATATATATATATATATATATATATATATATATATATATATATATATATATATATATATATATATATATATATATATATATATATATATATATATGTAAGTTTTGCAATGTACTGGAAATCTGTCTCGATATACAATACTTATCTATCGTTCTCTATTTATCTATCTAGCTAAATAAAGAAAGTTTGAATGTCTGTCTGTCCTTCTCTATGGAAACCGAGGTGGATGCATGTACTGAAGAACTCTCTAAGTAACTTACATGTGTAACGTTTTGCAGCGAATTTTTAGCAATTAGAAATAATTATGTGAAAATGGTAGTCCATTCATCTGGTTAACTGACAATATCAAAATACATAAAATTTTCCATGATTATTTTTAGAGGGTCAGTCGCCCTCCAAAAGATATAAAGAATACCAAATATGGGAAGTAGTGCAGCTATGACTTTGATATCTTAGTACATACTGTACGATGGACTCTCATCCATAATGCGATATTGGGGAAGCGTGACCCCTCAGTGATTTGGGGGGAGTTAGGACTCTCCCCAAAGTAGCAGCAATCAGAAATGGGGGAAATATCTGAATAAAACTTCCCAGGTGAGTTCGTCGGGTTACTGGAAACGTTTTCCACTATAAACAAATTTCTAACCAAGATTTTTTGGGTATTCAGCCCCCCTCACCATATTTAAAATTCTCTGAAACAGTGAAAGGATTGCAGATATGGCTTTGATATATTAGTACTTGTTGTACAATGAACTCTCATCCGTAAAGCGATATTTAGAGAGCATGAACCCCCAGTGATGCTTAGAGGGGTCAGCCCCCCTCCCAAAAATAAAAACGATCAGAGATAGGGGAAAGTGAACACATAGATATGAACGAAATCAGCGTGAATACTGGAGGATTATGTATGTAGTTCCCATGTTTTCTCTGCAAAGGAAAAACTATCCATTGATATTAGGGATGCATGACACCCCCTTCACCATGGTTCTTCAGGTGGTCAACGTCCTTCAAAAAATATAGAATTGCAGATCAGAAATAAGAGAAGGATTAAAAAAAAAAAATCTCAGATGAGTTCTTTTGGTTATTCCAGAGATCTTCCACTTTATACAAATTTCCAACCATGATTTTTTGAGGTGTCAGCCCACTCACCAATGTAAAAAATTCAGAAATAGTGAAAGGAGGGTAACTTTGGCTTTGATACTTTAGTACAAGTTTTACAATGGACTCTCATCTGAAAGGCGATAGAAATAAAAAAAAATGTTCAGAAATAGAGGAAAGATTTGAATGACATTTCCCAGGTGAGTTCTGTTGGTTACTAGGTGGGTCTTCTACTATATACAGTTTTCCAACCATGATCTATAGGAGGGTCCGGCCTCGTCAGCAAATTAATATCTTGAAGAATTTGTGAAAGGATTGCAGATATGGCTTTGCTATTTTAGTAAATGTTGTACGATGGACTCCCATCCGCACTGTGGTAACTGGGGAGTATGACCTTCCCAGTAATTGCTGGGGGGTTAGCCACCACTCAGAATTAAAAACGATCAGAACTAGGGGAAAGTGAGCACATGGATTTCAACGATATCTGCATACCAGATCCCAGGACTGGGTCTGCAGCTTGTTTTCTCTGAATGCACAGGAAGAAACTGCACATGAACTTTATGGTGATGATGATGATGATAATGATGATGATGATGATGATTATAATTATTATTATCATGTGGTAGGTGGGGGCGCACACCATCCACTCACTCGATGTAGTGCTGCTTTGAGTGTCTGCCCTTTCCTCACTTCCTTCCTTCCTCTTCTGTCATTCTTTCTTTCATTCTTTCCTCTTCTTTCTGCCTACTGGTGACTTTACACTCCCTGTCTTTCTTTCCTTCACTCTTTCCTCTTCCTTCTTCCTATGGGTAACTTTACACTTAGTGACAAGCCAAATGGTTTCCTGTACACAAGGAAACCATTTCCTGTGCTGGGTGGTAACCATATAACCAAATTATGGCGCCTGGTGGTTTAGTGGGTACTTAAGGCGCTCTGATCGGATTGAGCCTTTGTAGGTATATCTCCAAGGGGTGGTTGGGGTTTATTGCTAACGTAATGCCACTCAGGGATGAGTTAGGCTGGTCACTCTAATCTTAAATGTCAGGACCAAATTGCCTAGCCCCGGGCTCCTACGCTCCTCGTTGGGCAACGAACGATTGGATGATGGATGATGGATCATCATCTTTATCATCAATATCATCATCATCATCATCATCATCCTTGTTACACACCAACAGAAATACCTAATAACCGAAAGGTTTACAGCATGAATATTTGCAAAATATATTGGTCATGGAAGAACCAGCAGCACTTACCATTTATGCATTTCCGTGGCTGCGTTAAAATCCTACATTATATCAGCCTCCACAACTCACCCGCGGACAGCCTCCACTGGGAAATGCGAAAATGAGAGTGCACTCGCAATTTTCACATTTACATATTAGTACCTACTTTTCCCAAAATTATGTGACAGATCAAAGATTAATGTGTGTGTGTGTGTGTGTGTGTGTGTGTGTGTGTGTGTGTGTGTGTGTGTGTGTTTCAGGAGGGGGTATTAATTTTAAAGCGGCTTGATATTTTCCTATTCTTGTTATGATTATTACTCTCTGTTTTTTCTTTAAATAAAAGTAATGCTGACGTGTTAGAGAACTGGCACCCTCAGTTTTCTTAACTGTCTCTTGTGACCACTCTTCCTACCCATTTCTTTCCTCCTCCTACCCTCTGGTCTGTAACCCTGACATTCTTCTATAGTCTTAGTTCGTCCTTCTTATCACTACTCCTGCCTTCCTTCTTGTACACTGAATTTTTGTCTCTTAAGCTGACATTTTCTTCATTCATTCATTCCTCTCTCTCCCTCCCGACTAACTGCTCCTCAATCAGCCAGATCACCCGTGTCCTGAGTTACGATCCATAGCATCGCCTCTGCCTTATAAATTACCATGTCTTACGTCTATAATCCATTCCACATCCACACCTGCCTCACTGCAACCACCCAGCCTGCCACCTTTATCTTAATGATTATTCGTCTCACTCCTTCTGATAACAGCAACCAACCCTTCTCTTTTCTCCGGATACTTTCAGCTATAAACAATTTGGGGTAAGAACAGAGTATCGATTCAGGTCAAGACTTATTACATGGAGGACGAGGCGAGGCAAACTGCACTCTAAAACTGTGTAATGAGGGTTGCCTCCGGACCTTCAGTGATTAAGCTGTGCGCCTTAATTATCCACTAAACCACCAGGCGCCATAATTTGGTTCTATATAATCATCCTTTCCACTCAAACGCAGTTCGCAAGACGTCGTCATAGTGCAACAACTATCAATCAATCAATCATTTCCTGTGGCACCCTCGGGGATGCATAGGGCCTCGATGAACTCACACCACCACATCCTATCTTGTGCTAACTCCTCAAGATCTCCCCAACACTCATCTCCAGCTTCCCGTCTCATTGTCCTCACCCACGTCTCTTTTGGCCTTCCTCTACCTCTCCTACCAAGTGCCACCCACCCTGGTGTACCTCGTACTATTCCCTGTCTCCTATACACATGTCCTAGCCACTTCCATCGTGAGAATCTAACATATTCATCGATCGGCTGCACTCCCGTTATTTCTCTAATTCTACTATTTGGTATCCTTTCCCACCACTTAACTCCTAATATTCTTCTAAGTGCTTTGTTTTCAAACACCAAGAATTTATTTTCCATAGTCACTGTGCTGTACCAAGACTCGTGTCCATAAATTAAGATACTCCTAACCATTACCTTATAAAGTTTGATTTTTGTATGCACAGAGAAATTGTTATTATTCCAAATATTTTTAAGCATTCCCATTGCCTGATTAGCCTTCTTTAACCTTTCCTCTAACCTATATGTTTGATAAAGTGACATACAGCAATAAATGTGATCTGGAGTGAAACACTTAGCCTGACTGACGATGTAGCCTTCGAGTACTGGAATGAGAAATATTGCTACACCCTGGAGACGGGGATCATGCAGCGCTACCTTCCCCACTGCCGTCAGGCAAGCTATAATAAGGAAGATTACAACACCCGGGAGACGAGAAACACGCACCGCTGCCTTCCCCATTGCTGTCAGTCAAGCTGAGCGTTATCTCGTTCTATCCTTTTTTTTTTTTTTTTTTTTTTTTTATGGAGGCGAAGATGCACTTGACAGGTTGGTGATGACTGGCTGAATGTAACTTGTCCGAATAACATTAACTAACCCAAATGTCCCCCTCAGATATATGTTGTCAATTAATAATGCTAACGACTAGAGAGATTATGAAGTAATGTTGCATTCAGCCGATCATCACCTGCCTGTCAAGTGCATCTTCGCCTCCTTAAAAAAAAAAAAAAAAAAAAAAAAAAAAAAAAAAAAAAAAAACAGTATAGTTCTCTTTGGGGGTCTTGTTCTGATAATAATTTACCACTTGTTAGTTTGGAGCTAAAAGTAAGTTCAAAATGTCGACACTGTTAAATTTCTCATAGGAAAATATTAAAAACATTTGGAATAAACGGGAAGCTATTGAATGCCGTGAAGAGTATGTATGAGGCACTAGGGCTGCAGTGCGTGTGGATGGTGAACTGAATGAGTATTTCTGTCTGAATGGTGGATTGAATTAGGGATGTGCCGTGTCACCATGGTTGTTCAGTTTGTATATGCATGGGGTTATGAAAGAGATACAAGGTCAGGCAGTTGAAGTTGGAGCGGCCCTAATGAGAGAGGGGACTGTGTGGGAACTTCCTGTTTTGTTGTTTGCAAATGATACTGTATTGTTAAGCGAAGACGAAGGGGAACTGCAAGGCCTGGTAAATGAGATCAGGAGAGTGTAAAAGAAACGGAATCTAAAGGTGAATGTACCGAGGAGAAAAGCTGTGGTCCTCGAGAGAACTATAGTCACTGAATGTACAGTGAAGCCGGATAGTGAGGGATATGGAAAATGTGAGTGCATTTAAGTACTTGGGTAGTGTGATGAGTAAGAATGAAAGTTTGTTGGATGAAATGCTTGAAAGGGTACGACAAGGAAGAAGGGTTGCTGGTTCTTTGAAAGCAGTGACAAGAAATAGGGAAGGGGGCATGGAAGTAAAAAAGTCACAATATGATAATACTGTGATACCAACTCCAACGTATGGAAGTGAAGCTTGGACCTTGTTGGAAGGACCCAAGGCAAGAGTGAGAGCAGTGGAAATGAGTTATTTGAGAAAAGCATGTCGCGTTACATGGAGAGACGACTGACAAATAAGGAAGTGAAGGGGCGTTGTGGTGTGGATGTGGATGTGATAGAAAGCATTAGGAAAATACACTGAGGTGATTTGGCCATGTGGAGAGTATGGAGAACGAGAGACTAACGAGGAGAGAATATGTTAGTGAAGTGGGGGGGAGAAGGTGGAGACCGAAGATGAGGTGGAGGGATTGATTGGAGAGGTATATGAGGGAGGATGGTTAAAGTTGAGGGAGAGCATGGAATTGGCAGAGGACACTGCGACATGAAGGAGATTTGTTTGTGGTCATCCCTTACGGAATTAGTGTGTCTGGCTATAAATAGATAGATAAATATATTGTAATTTCATGACATAATAGCAGCTTTCATAATTTTTTTAGGATATTACATCTCACTGTCCTCCATCCCCTCAAAATACGGTCCTGGCGCCTCCTCCAGCAGCTTTGGTATTATTTTATTTTTTTTTATGTTTTTTTCATGAACAGACTGTGGGCATAAACTTGACAGACAAGTTCCTGAGGGCCAGTAGTCCTGCTACTGTAGGTGTCACATGTCACCACTCCAGCAATAATACCCACTGTCAGTAAAGAATCTATGCAAGAGCTCTGTCATTCAGTATAGGAATGATGTCATTAACAAATGTGGTTTAATGACGCAAAGTGGGTCCTGAAGAAGTTCAATAAACTCTGTGTTAACGAATTTCAAATTTTCAGAGTTTCCCCAGACTGGGATTGATCTCGCGTCATTTTGAACAGCAGGTCACTTCTCAACCCACTTCATCAGCACCACTTCACTCCATTCCCTGAGACAGGGGAATCTTTCATGGTACAGTGTAGTAGAATAATATGACATGTTGTCTGGCTATGAAAAGTAACGAACGCACAAGAAGAAAAAAAAAAAAGAAGTATGGTCCCTGTACAGTCTTCCTTTGATAAACTGGGAAAACACACCTCCTTCAGAACGGTAATCCAGACTAAATCATACAGCACAGCTGTAAGCCGCCTGGAGTGAAGAGTAAACTTGAGAATGAACTCCAAATTTTTTCACATCACAACCTGTAGGTCTGACCGTTATTGTGGTCTGAACACAGATGCCAATTTAGATAAAGAGATATTAATGTTCACTTCTCGACAGTGTTTAAAGTCTTGAGGCAAGATAGCAATTTTCTTGAGACTTTATTCAATTTCATGATTTAAAAAAAAAAAATGATAATGGGGTAGGTAGAAAAGAATGCAAAAGGCAAATAATACATGGGGTGAGGGAACTTGGGGGAAATAAACAGGAGAAAAAGAGAAAGAATACAACAGAAGTTCAAATAATAGGAGGCTAATTGGCCAATGATTATTTTACCTGATTTGATGAAAAAAAAGGAAACAAGTTGAACCAAAGGATATATAAAAAAAACAACAACGCTACAGAATTAACCAGCGATAATATATATATATATATATATATATATATATATATATATATATATATATATATATATATATATATATATATATATATATATATATATATTGTTACATAGCCTATGATTTCATCATCCTTTGTGTAATTTTAACGCACAGTATGCTGCATGTTTGATCACGAGCGTGTTCTGCCTCAGTCCCCCCTTCTACCGTTATAGTAGAGTAAGTCGTCATTTCTGTTGTTCAGAGCAGGATTGTCAGCTCTTTGTCCCCTATGTCTTCATTTGCGCGTCCTTCTTACAAGTTGTATCAAGCTCTGCTGGCCCCTATATAATGAGCTCAGTCTCTGCATTATTACCACTTAGATCTGCTCCTCATTTTGTTCACATCTCTGTCCTCCCCTGTACAGTTGTTACTGTGAGTGCTCAGGAAGTCTCCAGCCATCTAGCAGCTGTGTGTAATTTGAGTATAACTGTTGTTGCATTTTTTCTTGTACTGTGTAGCATAAGGTTAATTCTTGGGCCTAGTAAGGTTTTTGTAATTTATGTAAGGTTCTTATTGTCAGCCATCATTAATAATATTTTGTATCTGTAATAATTTATCTTGCATTAACTGAGCATTACCCAGTGTATTTTCATTTTATCAGGGTTGACTTAGATAAATTTACTCTTGCTAATTTCGTGTTAATAGAGGCTATTGCAGTTAACCATATTTTTAACCTGTTTTTTGCCATTACATTATCCTTATGAGTCCTGAATGTTTTGTTGTTAGTTTGAGCATTAAACTTTAACTTGTAATTTTACCTAACTCTTTGTTTTGAACCTGGAACTTTACGGGACAGTAGTGATTTTTAGTATTCACACTTAAAGTGTACATTATCTTTCTCTGTTCCGTAACATAAATTTGGCGACCTCTTATCAGGATATTCAGGATATTATCATAAGGATATTGCTTGATATTTTGTGATTGTGTTTTATTCATGATGTCTACTATTTCTACACTTGATGAAGCCAAAGATTTTTTGTCAAATGTGCAAACAGTGTGTGATGTAGAAAACAGAACAAAGAATGAACTGAAGCTTGTTGCTCAACAATTGGGAATTGCAGTTCACTCTCATCATTCTAAAGATCAAATTGTTGGCATGATTAATAAAAGCTTGTTTAATGTACCTCCTCCAAATGAGCAAACGCAGATTGAATTAGCTAAGTTACAGCTAGCCCTGCAGGAGGCTCGTGTTAAGGAGGCTGAATTTCAAGCACGTGCTAAGGAGGCTGAGTCTCAGGCTAAGGAGGCGGAGTCTCAGGCTCGTATTCAGGAGGCTGAATTTCAGGCAAATGCTCGTATTCAAGAGGCACAGGTACAGGCTCAGGCACAAATTGAACTTGCTAGGATTCAGGCAGACCATGAGTATCGCATGAAACAAGGTGGAACTGGATCATCTAGCTCTGATGATTTTGATGTGGCTAAAAATGTTAAACTTGTCCCTCCTTTTAATGAATCTGATTTAACAAAGTATTTTCAGTTGTTTGAGAGGGTAGCTACAGGTTTTAATTGGCCCAAAAAGTATTGGCCAGTACTTCTTCAAACTGTTCTCACCGGTAAAGCTCAAGTAACTTATGCATCTTTGCCTCAGGATCAATCTGATAATTATGATGTAGTTAAAAGCTTGATTCTTAAGGCCTATGAGCTTGTTCCTGAAGCCTATAGAGTAAAATTTAGGACAACTTACAAGCAAGATAAGCAATCCCATGTTGAGTATGCAAAAATCAAAGAAGATCTGTTAGAGCAGTGGTTAAATTCTAAGAATGTGGATTCTGATTTTGACAAATTTAAGCAGATGATTTCCCTGGAGGACTTCAAAAGGTGTATTAGTAAAGATGTAAGCCTATATCTTGATGAGAAAAGAATAGATAATTTGTCTGATGCTGCAGTTTTAGCTGATGAATATGTTCTCACTCACAAGAGATATTCTAGAGAAAAAGGGAAAGC
Source organism: Coenobita brevimanus (assembly GCF_032717465.1). Lineage (NCBI taxonomy): Eukaryota > Metazoa > Arthropoda > Malacostraca > Decapoda > Coenobitidae > Coenobita > Coenobita brevimanus. Next base: position 23,277,796 of record NC_136987.1, on the reverse strand, counting down.
TGAGAGTAAGTACGTTGCCTCTACTCAGTACAGGTAACAGGAAAGAGAATAAAGATGATGTTTCTCAGGAAGTAAATACCAGCTTCACCTCTAGATTTCAGAAAAGTAAATGTACTTATTGTAGTAAGCTTGGTCATACTACGGAGAAATGTTTCAGGAGACAGTGTGATGTGAACAAAAAGGAGTCTTTAAATATTCAGTCAATTGGTCTAGTGTCCACCCTTGAGAGTACCCAGAATTCTTTAACTGAGTTAACTGAACCTGCTTTGAGGGGTAACTTAAATTCTCATGATGGAGCTCCTCTTTTGAGCAGTAACGTGGGTGACACTCTCGAGAGTTCATGTGCTAATTTCCTGTCTGATGGTTTTGTCAGTCCTCTGGACAGTAATGACAGGAAATCAGTTAAAATATATCGTGATACAGGTGCTTGCCAATCCCTTATGCTGACCAGTGTTCTAGGCTCTAATGTTAATTCCTCTGATGAAACTGTAATCTTACAAGATGTAGGGAATAATTACTTCTCTGTCCCTCTGTGCAGAGTGAATTTAGAGTCTGGTTTTGTTAATGGTTCCGTTATGGTTGGGTTGGTTGAGACACTCCCAATGTCAGGTGTAACTTTCTTACTTGGAAATGATATTGGTGGAAGTCAAGTGTGTCCGGCTCCTCAGTTGTCTAGTGAGCCAGTGGCTGCGACCCAGGATTGTGATGTCCCTGATGTGTTCCCTGCATGTGCTGTCACTAGGGCTAAGTCTAAAGTTACTGGTGATTTAGAGGATAATGATGATGATGATGTTATCCTAGCTGACACATTTCTTGCTAATTTGGACCACTCACCAGATGAGGCAGTACCCCGTAGTGTTGATAATTTGTCTCGTCAAGAGTTGGTTGAGTTGCAGGTTGCTGACCCTGAGTTGAAAGGTCTTGCTAACTCTGCTTGCAGTGAGGAAGAGTCAACTGGTGCTTCTACTTGTTATTATATAAAGTCAGGAGTACTTATGAGAAAGTGGAGACCCCCAACAGCATCAGCCGACTGTGAATGGGAGGTTGTACATCAAGTTGTCATCCCTCGTGTTTGTAGGCAGGATATCATTAGAGTGGCTCATGATTCCAGTTTGGCAGGACACCTTGGAGTGAGGAAGACTGTGGCACGCATTTTGAAACACTTCTACTGGCCAGGTATCTTCAGGGATGTTTCCTGGTATTGTAAGTCTTGTCACACCTGTCAAGTTGTGGGGAAGTGTAATCAGACCGAAAAGGTTGCACCTCTAGTTCCCATTCCTCCTTTTGAGGCGCCATTCACCCGTGTGTTGGTGGATATTGTGGGCCGTCTTCCTAAGACTTCTTCAGGATTTTCTTATGTGTTGACCCTGATTGATATGGCTACTCGTTATCCTGAAGCCATTCCACTTAGAAATATCTCAGCAAAGAACGTGGTTAAGGAAATGCTAGGGTTCTTCACAAAGTTTGGTCTGCCCAAGGAGGTACAGTCAGACCGGGGAAGTAATTTCATGTCAAATGTTTTCAAGCAGTCTCTGAAAGTGTTGGGCACCTCCCAGATCACATCTTCAGCTTACCATCCCCAGACCCAAGGAGCGTTGGAGAGCTATCATCAAACACTCAAATCGATGCTCAAGAAATACTGTTTGGAACATCAGAAAGACTGGGATAAAGGTCTTCCATTCGTTGTGTTTGCTGCAAGAGAATCTCCAAATGAATCACTGGGCTTCTCACCTTTTGAACTACTGTTTGGCCATGAAGTAAGAGGACCCCTTAAGTTACTCAAGGAATGCTGGCTGTCGGAGGAAGATGACATCAACCTGCTGGAGTATGTGATGAAGTTCAAAGAACGGCTGTCCACTGCTTTACAGCTGGCGAGAGAGAATTTAGGAGCTGCTCAGGAGAAGATGAAGACTTGGTATGATAAGAAGTCCAGGTTGCGCCACTTTCAGTCAGGAGATCAGGTTTTGATTCTGCTACCGGTTCATGGGCAACCTCTTCAAGCCAAGTTTAGTGGTCCTTATTTCGTGGAGAAGAAACTCAGTGATGTCAACTATGTCATCGCCACACCAGATCGTAGAAAGAACAAGCAACTTTGTCACATCAACATGCTAAAGTTATATCACAGGCGGGACAAAAATAACCCAGTCTGCAATGTAGCTGTTCCTCCCGAGTCTGCAAGTGAAGTTCTCCCATGCAGTATGAGCCTGAGTGATAGTTTGGGGAAGAATCCTGATATCATGAATGATCTCCAGACTAAGCTTTCTCATCTACCTCCCGAGGAAAGGCAGGAGTTTTCGGCATTACTGCAGGAGTACCCGCAAGTGTTCCGTGCCACTCCAGGAAGAACTACTGTGTTGATGCATGATGTCGATGTTGGAGACGCAAAGCCAATTAAACTGCCTCCTTACCGTGTGAACCCAGTGAAAGTTCCTCTCATCCAGAAGGAGCTTGGCTACCTGTTGGACCACAAGATGATTGAGCCCTGTCAGAGCGAGTGGAGTTCTCCTGTCACTCTAGTCCCTAAGCCAGGTGGGTCACAGCGGCTTTGCATCGACTACAGACGTGTTAATCAGATAACCAAAACAGACACTTACCCTCTCCCTCGCGTGGAAGATTGCATAGACAAGATCGGAAAGGCTAGGTACATAAGTAAGTTTGATTTGTTAAAGGGATACTGGCAAGTACCTATGACTGAACGTTCTAGGGAGATCTCATGTTTTGTAACACTAGGAAAGACTTTTGCATGTTCTGTAATGCCATATGGTATGAAGAATGCACCAGCCACATTTCAGAAGCTCATGAATGTTGTAACAGAGGGTTTGACAGGGTGTGTTGTGTATATTGATGATGTATTAATTTTCAGTGACAACTGGAAAGATCACCTATGCCATGTCAGTAAATTTCTTGAGCATTTGGTTCAGGCTAATCTTGTAGCTAATTTGTCAAAGTGTGAGTTTGGTCAAGCTAAAGTTCAGTATCTTGGGTATGTAATTGGTGATGGACATGTTGCACCACCAGGAGCTAAGGTTCAGGTTATAAGTGATCTTCCCAGACCTAAAAGTAGGAAAGAGCTACAAAGATTTTTGGGAATGGTAGGTTATTACAGGAGGTTTGTTCTTAACTTTTCAATTCTTGTATCACCACTTACAGACCTACTGAAAAAGGGAGTTAAATTTGTCTGGACCGATAACTGTGAATCCTCTTTCAACAAACTTAAAGCTATCCTATTAAGTCAGCCAGTGCTCGCTACTCCAAATTTTGCTAAGCCTTTTAAGATGGCTGTTGATGCAAGTGATACAGGAGCTGGGGCTGTTTTGCTGCAAGAGGATGATCAGGGTATTGAATACCCTGTATCTTATTACAGTAAGAAGTTCACTCCACCTCAAAAGAACTACTCAACTGTTGAGAAAGAGCTTTTGGCCTTGATTTTGGGTTTACAGGATTTTTCATTTTATTTGTGTTCTGGTTTTGACCCCATAGTCATTTATACCGATCATAACCCACTGAAATTCCTTAGTAAGTTTAAAGATAAAAATCAGAGATTGACAAGATGGAGTCTACTTCTTCAGGAGTATTCATTAGACATACAACATGTCAAGGGGAAAGAAAATGTTATTGCAGATTGCTTATCTAGACTTTAGACAGATTGTTTTAGAGTAATAAGAAATTTCCTTTGTAAATTTCTCTTTCTTTGTGGGGAGGTGTTACATAGCCTATGATTTCATCATCCTTTGTGTAATTTTAACGCACAGTATGCTGCATGTTTGATCACGAGCGTGTTCTGCCTCAGTCCCCCCTTCTACCGTTATAGTAGAGTAAGTCGTCATTTCTGTTGTTCAGAGCAGGATTGTCAGCTCTTTGTCCCCTATGGCTTCATTTGCGCGTCCTTCTTACAAGTTGTATCAAGCTCTGCTGGCCCCTATATAATGAGCTCTGTCTCTGCATTATTGCCACTTAGATCTGCTCCTCATTTTGTTCACATCTCTGTCCTCCCCTGTACAGTTGTTATTGTGAGTGCTCAGGAAGTCTCCAGCCATCTAGCAGCTGTGTGTAATTTGAGTATAACTGTTGTTGCATTTTTTCTTGTACTGTGTAGCATAAGGTTAATTCTTGGGCCTAGTAAGGTTTTTGTAATTTATGTAAGGTTCTTATTGTCAGCCATCATTAATAATATTTTGTATCTGTAATAATTTATCTTGCATTAACTGAGCATTACCCAGTGTATTTTCATTTTATCAGGGCTGACTTAGATAAATTTACTCTTGCTAATTTCGTGTTAATAGAGGCTATTGCAGTTAACCATATATTTAACCTGTTTTTTGCCATTACATTATCCTTATGAGTCCTGAATGTTTTGTTGTTAGTTTCAGCATTAAACTTTAACTTGTAATTTTACCTAACTCTTTGTTTTGAACCTGGAACTTTACGGGACAGTAGTGATTTTTAGTATTCTCACTTAAAGTGTACATTATCTTTCTCTGTTCTGTAACAATATATATATATATATATATATATATATATATATATATATATATATATATATATATATATAAGTAGGCTCAAACAGTGCGCGTTATCGCAGTGCGCGATTCGCCTTGTGCACGAGTGGCCAAAAATCATAACCAAAAACCCTTCAATGCACGAGTTTACCGCACAGAACGCGAGGCAGAGGCAAGGAGTGGCTCAAAAATGCCATTTTCTACTAGTGCGCGACCACCCCTCACACAGTGCGTCACGTGTCGTCATGTTGATGCGCAGAAATTCCCGGGCATTCTACTGCACAGCTTGGGGTACAAGGGAGAGGGCGCGCCATAACAGACCTGGCTCGTGCACTATGCAGATCTGCTCTCTACAGCTAACCTGTCGTGTACAACGTGTGGTGTTTTTTGTGCTGCCTGTACTTCGCCGCACCATGGCTCCAACCCCGAGTTAAGAAACTTCTGAAGTACACCACCAAGTTAAAGATCATTAAGATGAAGGAGGAGGATCAAGGAAACACGGCTACTGGGAGAACCCTGGGACTGGTTGAATCTACAGTGAGAACTGTGTGGAAGAACCGTGAAGCCATAAAGGCTGTAGTGAAGACGTACGGTGCCTCTGACCTAGACGGCCGTTCGCAGGTGGGAAATCGTGCTGTGATACTAATGGAGCGCTATCTTGCCACCTTCATAATGAGGAAAGAAAAGGAAGGTGTTCCACTCAATGGAAGATTTATTCGGAACCAAGCCCAGCTCTTTTACAAGGCTGCATCTCGAAGGTTAAAAGTGGAAAAACCTTTCAGGGCATCGGTTGGATGGCTGGACTGTTTTCTCAAGAGCAAGGAACTCCGTTACGTGAAAGTGTCAGGTGAACGTGCCTCTGCCAATGAGCTGGCCGTGAGAGACTATCCTGCGATATTTCAAATGATTATTGAAGAGAGACAGTACACCAAGGACCAGATCTACAACATCGATATTACAAGGCCATGCCAAAATCAACTTACATTGCTAAAAGACAGAAACAAGCCCCTGGTCGCAAGCTCAAGAAGTGTAAGATGACGGTAATGTTTGCTGTAAACCTTTCTGGGAGCCACAAGATGAGGCCAGTTGTTGTACACACAGCTTCACATCCAAGGTGCTACAAAAACCTCACGAACATGGATGCAAGTGGCGTGTATTGGTACAAGTCCGTAAATGGTTGGATGACCGGGAACATTATGGCAGACTGGTTAACGAGGCGGTGTGTTCCTGATGTGAGGGCCAAGTGTCAGGAACTGGGCATTCCCTTTAAGATGCTCCTTGTGCTTGATAACGCACCAAGTCACCCTCCATACCTGGAAGATCTTCACAAGGATTGTCGTGTTGTGTTTCTGCCACCCCCCACGAAGTCACTAGTGCAGCCATTGGATCAAGAACTAATCGCCACAGTGAAGCATTTCTACCATAAGCAAGTGTACGACTACCTACGCAGGAAGACCAACACACAAGAGGAGCTTCATGCCCTACAAGAAGATCACGATGAAGACCTTGATGAGGCATCTGCTCCCGTTCCATCTCCACCAGCACCTGTTTCCTGACCTATCACAGATGCCATGACTGTTGAGGCATTTTGGCGTAACTTTACGGTGAAGGACGCAGTTGAATTTCTCCTTCAAGCCTGGCACCAGATTACACCTGCAACGGTGAACTATGCATGGCGAATGCTCGTGCCTCACCTATGCATCACCCAGGAGACGGCCATTCAACCACTGGCTGATGCTGAGGCAGCAACATTGACAGCAGCACAAACTGTACCAGGTTTCGAGGACGTTACATTGGCGGACATACAAGAAGTGCACACTGCAACAGAGGAACAGCCTCCCGAGGAAGTGTTGCAACGGATAGACCAGGCTGACGCAGAGCCCGACGCCAGACAGAGTCAAGTTGAGCAGCCTAGCGTGATGGAAGGCAGGACTGAGCTGTGTATGTCAAACATTAGCAAGATCCTTGCTGCCGTGGATAAGCTCAAGGAAGAGGTGAAGGAACAGGCAGTGAGCAACCTAAGAACGGAGGAACTTCTGGTTGGTATCGACAAACTCTTCCGTTTCTACAGACAAGCACAGGGAAGAAATAAACAGGAGAAGACAGACGCTCATAACAAGCTACACACAGCGGGCTCAAGTTGGTGAAATTGCGGAACCATCAACATCGTCTGCTCCTGTTCCTGTTGAGGATGAAGAGGATGCAATGTCAGAAGTGTCAGCATTGGACTTTGAAGGGTTTATGGCCGAAGTGAGTGACTTTGATGCTCCTGGGGAAGGTGATCAAGAGGAGTCTGTGGAGGGAAGTGTTGGTGCGGTGGGAGGTGCGGTGGGGAGTGCGGCGCTGTAAGTGTTGCCGCGCCGCGGAACCCCTGTTATTTAAGGTCATCAGGCCTGTTGTCTACTGTTGTTAAGGTGACTACCCATATTTTTGTTATTGTAGATATAGCTTTAGTACAATGTCTGAAACATATGACCTTTATTATGTCTCTAAGGGCCAAAAAATGTCCAGGTATGAGGGGGTACCGCCCATATGTAATTATTCCCATAAGATTATGTATTACTAGTACGTGAATTCCCAGTGCGTGAGCTCGTGCACTGCCCAATCTCTCGGGCACTGTGCGAGCCCACTGTATATATATATATATATATATATATATATATATATATATATATATATATATATATAATTAGCTACAGATTTAACTATTACATATGAGCCTGGGAGAGCGTTGAGGAAGAACTTCCCCCACCCCTCTCTCCTGTACAGTATATCAGGCATCAGAAAACAAGAACTAAAAGGAAATATTATGATTATTTAAAGGAACATGAATTTTTATAGTACTGACATATAGGAAAATGGCATGAGACACCAGGGAAGGAAAAGAGAAAAAGAAAGTGACGGGAGAGGGAGAAGGGAAGGATAACTGAGAGGGAGTGAGAAAAACGGGGAGGGGGGGAGAAGAGAAACTGAAAGGGACTGCAAGAGAGATGGGAAGAGAGCAAGGAAAGGACGGTGGCAGAGAGAGAGAGAGAGAGAGAGAGAGAGAGAGAGAGAGAGAGAGAGAAGTGTAGAAATGAATTCCCCGAGCTAGACCTTGACTGATCATACAGCCCCGCTAGGTGACGGGGGAGGGGGGCGCTACCTCTCCAAGCAGGACAGCTACCTTTGGTTTTGAGTCAGACCCTCTACCACTTAACCACCCTACCCCCTGAGAGAGAGAGAGAGGGGGGGGGGAAGGGGAAAGGAAAGAATACGTTAGACTTACAAATTCTAGAAACGTAAAAGTTAGATATATTCGCATTTAATGTCTAGCATTTGACAGAGAGAACGAGAGGGAATAATTACGCTTCAGGATTAGCAAGAGGATGTGAAGGGGGGGAAATTGGGAGACAAAAGAGGTAAGTGAATATGAGTTGGGAGAAAATTAACGAGGAAGAGGGAGGAGAGACGGAGAGGGAAAGAAAGATTATTAATTTTGTGATGCAAAGCTTCTTGACATCCATTTTGACCACGCAATTAACTTACCAGTATAAGTGAAACGGCCATCGTGTAGGAGTAATTGGGTTCCAATGTCAGGTGCTGAATCGATGTTTTTTTTTTTAAATAAATTATAAAGATTATAGAGGGTTATGCGTGTGCACAAAAAGTGTGTGCAGTGAGAGAAGAGTGGACAGGATGACCTGGTATGGTGGTGATTCGTGGGACATGGCAGGATGAATACACTTTATAAGCAGGATATGTACTCGTATCAGGCGCTGCAATGGAGGTGGGAATATTTGTAAAAAAGTCTATGTATAGGGAAGGAAAGAAGAACGATTGGTTTGGAGATAATTGAGTGGCTGGGATGGTGTTCAGTGGTGAAACAGGGCGAGGGTAGTAAACCAGCAAATGTTGGTGTGGAGAGTACGTACAATGCTATGTGTGGTGAAGGCTTAACCGATTTTTTAAATAATCACCAAGAAAGTAATCAAAATTCATTCTTTTAAACCAGGTATTTCGGAAGGCAAGTAAGAAAGACGTTGTGATAGTAAACGAGTTCAACCTTATTCCCATGTTCCATCTCATCCTGATCTAAGAAAGGTTTATAGTCGACAGGTGGAATTATCATGGTGAAAATTAACATGCTAAATACGATGACGTCTTGCTTTATTTGTTTCATGCTACCATAAGATTCTTACATTCGAGAAAGTTATACGTCATTTTAATAATCCATCTCATACTCATCCAGCCTAAATGTCCAGTTGTCAGGTGAAATTGTGACGTGGAACAATTAACGTGGTGAATGAGTTCCCTGATTGGACCAAGTTTAATGAGACAGTAATTACCAGCGTCTTCAGGCCGCTAACTTAGTTGTGGCCAGACTGCGATATAGAGCAATATTCAGCCATGGGACGAGAGAGGGAGGAGAGGGACAAATTTTTAAACTGTAATATACCGGGTCACTGTTTCTTTTACATGAAGGTAATTGTAGGATAGGTTAGGTTATTTTAGGTTAAGTTAGGTTTGGTTTGGTTAGCTTAGGTTTCAGTACGTAAGATACTGATAGTAAATTAGACTAGACTTAGGTTATGTTTGGTTCGTCTGTTAGGAATGTGAATGTTGGATTACGTTGGATGTGGCTTAGCTTAATAATGTGTGCTGAGCAGGCAGATCAATAATATCTTTATTTGTCAACAAAACTGTAAGGTCTAATGTTGTACGATAACAAAATCGAGCAGCAATGTATTGGTGAATGATTCTGCAGCTGTTGTTATAGTTAGATTTGACACATCATTCCATATTAGACGTTAAATACATTTTCATGCATCGTACGTTCCGTATAACAGACCTATGAAGCAGTCTAATAAAAGCTGTACGTCGCAGCACCAAACAATTGTCACCACTCTCGTAATGCAAGCATGGAACAGTTGACAGCACCAGTGCGAGGTGGTGACGTGCCAGGGTAAACTAAAACAAACAGATTAATTGCAGTCGTTATTGTTGTTTGCTTCAGTTAACCAGCAGGGTGCATAATTTACACTAGGTGCAGCCAGCGGGAGAGAGAGATGGAAACAGGATGGGAAGAATAAGAACTCACGAGAGAGATGGAAATAGGATGGGAAGAATAAGGACTGACTGCAGAGAGGAAGGAACAAAGATGGATGAGAGAGAGAGAGAGAGAGGGGGGGAACTCTTATACATTCCATGAGGTCAAACTGACATTCTGGGGCTCAAGGGCTTCGATTTGGATGTTATGTGATTTTTTATAAGTTCATAGTAACTCCTCCTTAGCGATGTATTATGCCTTAAGTTTCTCATCTTATTTTTCGCCACTGAAGGGCTATTATCGTCTGAAGATAAGAATAAAATCAACATTAAGTTGTCTGGTAGAATGAGCTAACTCATTTCTGTCGAACGACGTCATTTTCACCTTAATATTGCTAACGTCAGATTTCTCACGGTAAAATAACCTAGAAAATCCAGGTCGTTTTGACAGAGTTAACACCTTTAACCTTTTGTTCTTCCATCGACCAAAGTATTATGCTTCCGTAAAGATGGATCTCCGGTGCTGAAATAATGTTATATCACACTCGTCCAGTGGTGAAGTTTTCCCCTAAACGGAATAAAATCGCCTTGTGGAAAAAAAAGCACAGTACAGTACGTTGTCTTATTAAAGGGATTAGCCCCTTCTCCCCAGTGACGGCTTTTCATTTTAGTCTAGGCGACGTAAGACTTTCATTCAGCACAGCATCCCATCCCACAGATGTCCTTTATATCATGTTCTTCCTGTCAAATTATTTTCCTTAACTCATGAAAAATGAGTTAATGAAAGTAATTTAGAACTCAGCCAGATGGAGATTCTCTCCTTCTGTAAGCTGAAAGAAACCGCCTGCAGCCTGATCCTTCTCGTGCACGGGCCTCCTCGTCGCCTCAAGGCAGTGTGCCCTTGAAGGATGCCTGGATATAGCAGTATTATAGTATTCATGATGTCATTGGACTTTATGGGTTATTAACAGTTGTTTTTAGATCTCCCAATTGAAATAATATCCCTAAATCTGAATATAACCGTATGGAGAAATAACAGGAAGTCATCGTTCTGCTGGAGTAAGTGAACGCTCTGCTTAACTCCTCTAGCTCAGAATGTCTCTCCTTGGGACGTTAAAATCGTCTGGAAATAGCAAAAGTAAGGGGGAAAAGACGACATCGTGCTAAATGAGTAAATTATGATTGCCAAACTTCGTCCATTCCAGAAGCCGCTCCTCTTCTGAATAGAATCATCTGGAATTACCAAAAAATAAAATGGGGAGGAAATCATCGTACCGCAGGGGTCAATGAAGGCAATATTTAACACATCCAGTTATAAAAGTCTCCAAATCTTAATAAAGTCGTTTAGAAATAGCAAAAGTAACAGAAAAATAGCACCATGTTGTGGATGAAACTTCATCAGCCTTTGATGTTTTTATTTTAATGCATCGGACACCAGTCGATGGTATTCCAAGAAAACATACAGCTACAGCAATTACACAATAAACAAAGACAATTTCGGATTCGGCTCCAAAGTCTCGAATCCCCACATACGTTGGTCAAAGTTTTCACGTCTGTTACATAGTGCATGAGGTAAAAAAAATTAACTTCATTTTTTTTTTTTTTTTTTTAAATCATTCCGAAGTTTTGCTTGTTGCCAGTAGAGGCCAAGCGATTTTATTCATCAAGGGTCACATCATTTTTTAATGAAAAAGGTTTAGATTCTTCAAGATCAGTACTTTACAAGCAGCACCGAATTACAAGTTCCAACCTTCAGGGAGGGCGATCTTTTCGTTCTGGCTGCTCCAGTTGAAAAAGTAAAATCTCTCAAGCTGAATAAAATCGTCTCGATACAATGAAAAAATCAGTGCAATGAGTAAGACGCGACTGGGGACAGACAGACAAACATAAAGAGAGTGAGTGTGCTGCCGGTGTCATGTGCTTGACAAGAGAGAGAGAGAGAGAGAGAGAGAGAGGAGGGGGGTCTTATTCATTCTCTGAGGTCAGATCAGTCCATCAAGGTTACTTTATTTCTGACCAAAACTATTTGAGTTGTTTTGAACACACACACACACACACACACACACACACACACACACACACATACACACACACACAGGACAGATACACGCCACTCAGAACATAAAGGCCCTCTCCCACTTCGGCGAAAGTGGGGAAGATAAAGTTACGATGTGTCAAAAATCCCTAATCGTGGGTATTCGTGATCAAAATCTTGTCCATTCGTGGCATGTCGCCGATACGTCGCACGAGGTGGAAATTTGTTGTGGGGGGCCACGACGTTTTCATGCTGCATGAAAATGTCGTGGCCCTCCACGATTTTGTAAAATTTCGCAGGTTAGTCGTTGACAACAAGGCGACGCCTCGGCGACGTCGGCGATTACCCGGCATATAAACCGAGTATGATCGCCGACATCGGCGAGGCGTCGTCGGTGAAAAATACTGTTGAGATGTCGTACGGTCATACGGCGAAGCGTCAGCAATGTATCGGCGATACATCGGTGAGGTTAATACGACATAGCCTACGTAAACCGTACGATACGTACCGGGTTGTGCGACAGTAATATTTCATCTTATGAATGTCGGTGATATATGGCTGACATGTAGGCGAACTCAGAGGAATAACGTCGTGCCTCTTGCGCCGATGCATTCGCCGACACATCGACGATAAATCATCGACAGCACTCCGCCGTTGTACCTTTATCGCCTTTGAATCGCCGTAAAAAAAAACACGTTAATATTTGAATTTGGAATAATGCTTGCGCATTACGCCGACATATCGCCGATATGTCGGCTACTAGTCGCCGGTTATATCGTATACTTCGCCGAGGTGTCTGCGTTTTGTCGTACTGGTGTCGCCGGTATTACGCCGACACCACGATTCTTGGTCAGCGTTGTCGACACATCACCGACTTCGGCCACGATTTTCATCGTGGCTTCATCGTGCGTATTTACGCCGAAGTGGGAGAGGGCCTTAACATCCTCTGTCTCTTCACGAGTACGGGTGTAAAAATCAATATAAAGGGAGCATTCACAGAGTGCAACACCCACACTCTGAAACTGATCTAACGTCCGGGTATTTAACTTTGCCTTGTAACCCTGAAATTCGACAGATTTCCATGGTAACTGAATTATTACTTAATTTTTGCCATACCTCAAACCTTCAACCACATGTTCAGGTCTGATCAAAAAATTTTCAATTGTGTTTCCCAGTAACCATGACCTTAGACCTTTCCCTGTGACCTTTGGTCTGAGTGATTGTTCTCAAAGTCGACTCTCTTTATCCGTGTTTAAACCAGAGCCCTTTCTCATAGATTAGTCAACACCGAATAAAACTCTTTAAGTTGACCTTGTCCACCTATCCTGATGCTTGACGTTTTGTTCTGAAAAATAATACGTCAACCTCTTGGGTGGTCAACAACTCATCCACGAACTTTGTTTCAAATCAGATCATTTTTTTTTTTTTTACACGAACACTCGAATCGAAATTTGCCCTTGCCCTGTCACCCTGACCTATGGTTATATCTTTCAAAATATAGTTCCTACATTTTAACACCCCGTCACATAATTTTATTCGGCCATTAGCTCTCTTCGCTTTTGCCTCCCCTACCACTTTAATTACCCTCTCGAACGCTCACCAGTTACTACTTCTTCAGCTCCCCACCCTCTTCCCCTTCCCTCATCTTCCTCCCTTACTGCATTTAATTTCCTATTCGGATCAGCGTCTTCATCCTGTTAGCTCCGTCTCTCCTCAACACGTAAATTAATCCAGGTTTAGGCAGATTATGCAGGGTATCACATTCAGCCCAAGGATGTACTCTCTATTATTCTTGCTGCTATCAGAGTGTCATGTTAGGCTTTGGAGAACTAGAGAGAGAGAGAGAGAGAGAGAGAGAGAGAGAGAGAGAGAGAGATAATCGCTTCAGTTCAAAATGTCTACTGTAGTGTGGATATGATCATGTGAAAAAAGGCAATTATTTAATTGAAATACGTCAGTGGACAGAATGATTTCATATCTCCATCCTATAATTCTTAAACTTCCTTAGCTCTGGTTTTAGTTTACGCATGGCAAGTAAGATTTAGTAATATTGTGTATTTTTCTTTTTCGTTTTTTCTTTTTTTGTTAAGAGACCTGAAGTAAGTTGATGTTCACTCCTAATCCAGCGGATTCAGTAGAAATATAAAGATATTTTTGTTACCCCTGAACTATATTTTCAGCGAAAGCGGGGCCTCGCAAACTGAACTACTGGAATGTTTATTGAGACTTGTATCTGTTATGAGGCGCTCGTATGCATATGGTCCATTAGGATTCCATGGAGTTGAATGATAAGTGAACGAAAGTTGGTCCATTTCACTGGGTATGATGACAACAGTTGTCCTTCGATCGTCCTTTCCTCACCCTTACATTCTGTACCTTACCTCACGTCAATCTTAGTCAGAATTAGTCAGGATAGTGATAATTCTGATTATGCTGTATCATACCATTTAGTAAGTGTGCAACAGGAATATTGTATTTTATTCAAGCTCAGTAACCACAACAAATGCTGCCACATTTAGCCTGCAGGCGTTAGGCTGCTGACCCTTGGTTAAGTCTGTGCTCACAGTCGGGAACATTACAAAAGAAAATGAAACGAACAGTGTGTAACTACAACGTCCGCAACGACAGGAGGCCAAGAGGTAAAGAACAGAAACCTACCATTAGCCCCTTAAGCCAGAGCACGTCCGTTATGCTGTTCTTGAGACTTGTGGACAGTTTACCCAGTTTGGAGCAGTCCTTTCTAACTGGAGAGGCTAAATACATACGCCATTTAACAGTTTCATAAAAGAAATTTCATCAGGGCTGAATCAAATCATCTGGAGGCAGTAAGATTAAAGCAATTATAAACACCACCTGATTCAGGTGGTTAGCAGCCATTTTCTTAAACCGCAGATGACGAAGGTGTAGGCAAGCCACCAATTTTTGATGGCCAGTTGTTATATGCGATAACATTTTTAGGATCTGGCTAACCACATCAAGTTCTATAAATTTTTTAATAGACGATCAGCAGAAATTTGGGGTTAGTATTCACCACTGCCCATCTGGATATAAGGACTATTCTATGCGGCACACAAAGATTAACAGTACATATTTATTTAATTTGAATGTTGCACTTTAGCATTCGCCTGTATGACATTTATATCAACTAGCTAAAAATTACGCTCGATGTCAAGTCACTTCTGTCTTCAAGAACTAGTCATAACTCGGGAACCGGTGGCCCGATTGGACTGGAAGTTGTTTTATTCTCCAAGTTAGAGCATTTTAGCGGTACCTTGCTCTGACGGAAATTTGCGCTTCATAAGCCGTTTTTGCTGTGTTACGGTAACTAACAAACATACAGAAATCGGATCATTAAATATAGATACAGCCTGGATCAAAAACATACTTGAGGATACTAGAGTGTAATACGCACAATAAATTGGTAAGGAAGGAGTGCTACAAAATCTCCGAGGCCAATCAGAATATAATCTAAGAATAAGTCCATAAATCCTAACAGCTCTGTCTTTGTCATTGTGAGCAGCTTCTGGCTGCCCACAATGACACACTGGCTCGCGTGTCCCATGAGGCTCTGAGATGAAGTTTACAGAACGTAGAATAACTTGGGCGACCCAGGGGCAGGTGAATGAATCTGCTGAGCACCACGACCCTGTACATTGACTGTCAATTAACTCTTCTGGTTGACTCATTCTTTGTTTCCTTTTTCTTAAACCCTTCAACCGGAGACCATAAGTTGTATTTTATTTTCGCTGCCTCCAAACGATTTTATTCAGTCTAGGAGAGACTTCTTGAACTATGGGGCTAGACGAAACATTGATTGATCTCTTCACTACAAAAGGTCCTTCCAAAAAGGAATATGCTCGAATAGAGACAACCAGAATATATAAGTGGAATACCACATATAATTCTATTGGTCACATATTGTTTACATTCCCTTCTTTATTCATGATACCATCTTTTTTATCAGTCTTCCCGCAATACCACCAGACGATTTTATGCACCTTAATATAGATTCCTGATTGGCAAAATCCTTCACGACCTTTTCGTCATGACACAAAATTATGTTCTTGCTTGCTTTCCTTGTTTAACTGGTCTCTCTTCATTATTATGGCATCTTATAAATTTTATCAGTTACACTCTTCTTTTGAAGTTTTTATGTAGCAAAATTTCGAACCCTGGCAAACGATTTTACCGAAATTTTGGACATACAGCGACTGGGTATCCTATAGCCTGCATTACAAGTTTCTCCTGACTGATGTTCTCTGAATTGGTCTTCTTGGCCACCGTCAGTGCCGGCTTCATTCGTGAAATGTCGGTGAAGAATCGTACAGAGCAGTGTGGCGAATATTACACCACAAAGTTTTATACCTCGCATTTCATCTACACACGTGGTTTCCTTCCCTCGTGGCTTTCTCCCTCATTTCACTATACACACGTGGTTTCCTTCCCTCATGGCTATTTCCACACCTCGTTCTCGGAATCAGCATCGCTATTCGTGCCGCTACCAATAGAATTAAATTTCTCTTCCCTCCTCACCTGTAGTGGTGCCTAAACCAATCAAATTTGAATATTCAGGCGACCTAGGCTTACCGGTGCTCCTCCCACCTCATTAGGGGGCTTAAAACCGAGCAGGCGACCTAGCTCCGGCCTTCTTTCTACTCTCAACTTCACTCCAGCTACTACCTCCTTGCTCTCTGTCTCTCCTGGTAAAATCTGGCTACACGGTACAACTTTACATATACAATACACATAAACAAATCAGCCCAGCACTCCCGCTTCTCACTAAATTCATTACTCATATTTGTAGTCTGTAACTATTTTATCCATGTAACTGATCCACACATGCTGTAATGTAATGACCTTGTACTTTTTTGAAATCATGCAGTAACTCTGTATTGTTCCAAGTCATTAATCACTCCCCTGTCTGTTTCTTCCCTGCACATTTATGTTTATCTATCCTTACCATTTGCCTTGGTTTAGCCCCTAGTAAAATATTGTCATAACTCAAACCCCACAGTTGTGACTTCCCGGAGTGTATAAAGAACATGAAGACCTTACCACACATCCGTCTATCCCTTCCTACATTCATGTACGATATTAACACGTGGTTTACACAACTTGATGCTGCGTGGCCTGACGATACCAGTGATGATGACAAATTTAGAGCAGTTGTCCAAACTCTTCCAGCTCAAGTAGCTGCCCTTGTACAGGACGTATCCAGAAACCACCTACCGGGCAAAAGTATAAAACCCTCAAGGAGAGTTTGCTGTGGGCCCTGGGCAAATCAAAGCAGGCACTGCTAATGGAGCTGGATGCAATTTGCTCCCAACAGCAGCGCTCCTTGGCCCTCCTTGCCCACATTCAAGCCACTCTCACGGCAGCTGTAGAGTTCCTATCAGATGACCTCCTCTGGTACCGACTCCTCCAGCTCATGCCACCAGATTTCTGACTCCACCTAGGATCCCTGGCCCCTTGAACATCCCTTGCTGAGTTCTTCGAGAGGGTGGACATTCTATATGAAACTCAACAGCATTACGCCAACCACCCAGTAAGTGCACACTCCTCTCTTTCCCCTGTCATAGCCCCCAGTGCTACCCCCAGTGAAATAGTGGTGTCAGTGAACAGTGTAGCTAACAAAAATGGTTCCATGTCAGAGCTGTGTACCTTGTTAATAAATTTAACAAATAGAATAGACAAGCTGGAAAGTAAAATAAGTGGCTCCACCACTCAGACCCCCAGTGTTGCAAATCATTCCCCAGCCCCACAATGTTCCAACAGTGTCCCCCCAGTGAACCGTGGTCGTAATGCTAATCCCCAAACGGCAAGAGACGATTTTGTGTTGTGTACATATCACAAACGCTTTGGCATGGAAGCCAGACGATGTGCACCACCCTGCATATTCAAGGGAAATGCATATGGCGGGAGACAGTCCCAGTAGTGTCTCCCACCAAACACACCAAATGCCCCCCCAGGATCAGCACACCCAAAGCTACGACACGTTCCCTGTCCCATTGAGTTTCGGCTGTCAGCTCGAGACTACCCCCACTTGACCATGCAGCCATGGCCTGGGAGCAGGAGGACAATCAAGAACTCCAAGAATTGCTGCAGTCCACGATCTCACTTCAACTGCAACAGCCTGATGTCACCGGCACACCCCGGAAACTCTGGTGTGACATATCATGCGGGACAGCATGGCCCAATATTCCCCAATGCTTCCGGAGGCAAGTCTTTGGTCATTACTTCGAGATGGTGCACCCAGGCATTTGCGGCATGCACAGCTTACTTAGCCGGAGAGTGGTATGGCCAGGGATGAGGCGTGACACAATCACCTGGGTCCGAGCATGCGTGGCTTGTCAGTCAGCAAAATTACATTGCCACACCAAGACACCATTTCCACCACTGCCCACACCAACTCAACATTTCCACATGGTCCACATTGACATCCTCGGCCCCCTCCCCGAATCTAGGGGTAACTGCTATATCTTAACGTGCATAGATAGAGCAACAAGGTGGGTCGAGGCCACGCCCATTCTGGAAGCTATGACTGACCATGTGACATATATCTTCCTGACATCCTATGTCACCCATCTTGGCTCCCCGTAGGTCATCATCACAGACCAAGGCCCCCAATTCGAATCTTGGGCCTGGCAGGACCTAATGGACTTCCTGGGTCCCAAACTCCACAGAACCTCTGCGTATCACCCTCAGGCAAATGGGATGATTGACCGCTGCCATCGTCGCCTGAAGGAAGCACTGAGGGCATTTCTCCACCCAGTGAATTGGGTGCCCGCACTGCCAATCCTCCTCCTAAACTTGAGGGTCATGGAGGAGGACATCGGGAATTCCCCGGCAGAGCTAACATATGGGGAAGACTTGAGGCTACTGGGGCAGTTAACACCGCAACCAGGCACGCCGACCCTGGTTTTCCTCCCAGAGCTCCAGCAGGCAATGCAGGCACTACAACCAGTCACTCCCCGTCCTCGCCAGCACCAGACGACGTTCATCCCGCACTCCCTACCAGACGCAGAACAGGTCTTTTTGAGGAGGAGTCAATGCACATCAGCACTCCAATCGCAATACAAAGGCCCATACCTTGTGATCACAGACTCACACAAGACAGTCACAATATACAAATACGGGAAACCATCCACAATCTCTGCAGTCAGAGTCAAACCAGCCACACCACAAACCCAGTCACAGACAACACCCCACACGTCATCCCCCAAACTTGCCAGCCCACCAACAACACGCCCACAACCAACACCTCATTCCCAGCACCAACACCTAGATGCAACACCCACCCACCCACCCACCCAAACACGCACACACACACACACACACACACACACACACACACACACACACACACACACACACACACACACACACACACACACACACACACACACACACACACACACACACACACACACACCATCCCCTTTGTCAACTCGTACCCTCTGCTGCCTGTCATCAACACACCCTGACTCAGGCGTCATGCAGAAAAGCACAACCTCTACCACTGAAGCAAACACTCCCTCACCACCACCCACACTACCGTCCACAAACCCGACCTCCAGCACTAACCTTACCACCCCTCAACCCGTCCTTACACCTCATCCACTTAGCTCAGGGGAGATTCTTGTACTGAAGGGTAGAGCTTTCTGTTGGAAAAGTCTCATAAACAAGAAGCGGTGCCAAGACGCAGCAAACCCGTTTCCGGCATTCATTTTAGTGCTGACGTATAAACGCAACAGGATAACTAGCCAAAGATGTCACGTATCAAAATTGAAGTAAATCGGAAGAAAATTTGCGATTTGATTACCATGTGAAAGTTTAGGACCGACCCACCTGACACTGATACCCCCCGCCGCTAACTGGGGGCTGACACCCCCTGATGTAATGAAGCATGTTATAGGATGCAGATTTGAAACATGCACATTTAGATTTTGGTTTCATGTCGATATGGCAAACATGAAAGGAGTTATGGCGAAAATACGATTTTTACCCATCTCGTTTTTTTTTTTTTTTTTTTTTTTAATACATTTTTGGGGCCCACAGCCTGGGCCTTGGCCCAATTTCGCCCACAATTTACTTAGGTGATCAGGTTATAGCCCATCATCCCTGTAATTTTAGTCAAAGTCGCACCGGTAGTTTTAGCGTAAAGTTAACAGGCAGAGAGACAGACAAACAAACAAAGTGAAAACAATACCCGTCCCCGAGCCCCTCCGGGGCGGGGACGGGTAATAAGGAAAAATTGTTAGGTAACTGCTGTAACTGCTATCTCTGTATCTGTTTACCATTTAACTCCCAGGCCTGTTTTTTTCTTTTGCCCCTTCAGTTGTGTAGGTGACTGGGGCTAGGCTAGTTATTACTGATTGTTAAGGCTAGAGTGACCATTCACTCACATCTGAACATATTGTATGACGAGTAAGTCCCAGCCAGCCCTCGGAAATAAACCCTGATAGGTCACACCCGGGGAAAAAAATATATATATCAGCCTGCAGATGTTAATGGTAGGTTTCCGTGTCTTGACATCCTGTCGTCCAAGACGTTAAAACGCCATAATTTTCTTCTACCTTCTCTATTTTTTTTTTTTCAATGTTTCAGGCTGTGGCAAAGACTTGACCAGGGGTCACCAACTTAATTAAGGCCTAGTGGCCAAATATGATCCTCCTTGAATCTATTAGGTTAATTAATTTTCTTTTTGTAGCAGCGTTACTAAATACTATGATAAAGTATTGTAAGGAATACTAACGCTCAGAAAAAAGATAATTGAGCTACTGTGTAATTGTATTATGGTGTACACTTATTTTAGGATTACGCTGGTATAGAATGCCATACTTACGAAGATTATGTAACTATATAAATGCACCTGCAAATCTGCATTCAACTGTTTGATGTGGCCCGCAGTGTATCAGAAAGGCTGTAGGCCACTGGGCTAGATAGTGTAAACTCACCATTAATAGGGGTTTGGCTTAGGCTGACTAATGGTCGTTCATCGGTAGATAAAATTAGGCATCGCATTGAACTGGTTAGATGTGAACATGATCGATCCTCCTTAACTAACCAGACCCGAGACAATTTTAACAGACAGTTAGCAAACCTGGCTTGTGTTGAGTATTCTAACTAGAACTAAGTTAATTTAAGAGTTAAGGGGAGCAGATATGAACCTCTTCAATTCGATGGTGTATTTTCTTTTCCATTCACTCTATCTCCTAACGTTCTTACTAACACACGATAATCTTTTCGAGCTGGATAAATTAAAATTTATTTCAGCAATGTCTTTCCTTGGGATTTCCAAAGACAAAATATTATAATCGTCTCATGGAAGCAATAATAATGTCCTCCGGCTGAAGGTGTTACCTGCGTAATCCAACCAAAGCTAAATTAGTGAAAGAGTTGAGGAGAGATGATATTAACGGGAAGAAGACGTTGATCCGAAGGGGAAAGGATCCGGAGGTGAAAAGAAATACAATGAGGGAAGAGGAGGGCGGTGAAGGACTGAAGAGGAAAGCACATTAGTGAGAGCCGGAGAGGGTCATTAAAGTGTCAAGGGAGGCAAAGGCGAAAAGAGCTACTGAGCGGATAAAATTAGGTGACGGGAATCATAGGAGAGGTTGAGGGGAGACGACGGCTGACTGGGCAAGGGAAAGAAGGGAGAATCGTTCACAGATGAGTCCACTTGCTGTATTTATAACCTGAACAAGCCATCATTATCATTATTATTATTATTATTATTATTATTATCTCGCCTTTCTTATTCTCCCACAGGTGGGGGGAGACATGGTCCAGAAAGCAAGGAAAAGGAAAGACTATGACACTAACAAAACAACCCAAAACCACTAGAAAAGGAATGGGCCACACACTTATTCATTCATCATTCAAGCCCCTGGAACCCTGACCTCAAAATTACACCTCAAAATTATACTTGCCCTCAAAAGTAATCCCAAAATTACACCTGCCCTCAAAATTACACCGGCCTCAATATTACACCTCAAAATTACACGTCCTCAAAACTACACCTGTCCTCAAAATTACACCTGCCTCAATATTACACCTCAAAATTACACCTGTCCTCAAAGCTAAGCCTGTCCTCAAAATTACACCTCAAAATTACACCCGTACTCAAAATTACACCTACCCTCAAAACTGCACCTCAAAATTACACCTGCCCTCAAAAATACACTTGTCCTCAAAATTACACCTCAAAATTACACCTGTCCTCAAGATTATGCTTCAAAATTACACTTGCCCACACCTAGCTTCTTACTTGTCAGACTACTGTTGATGACTACAGAGTACAGTTTCCTCCAATGTATATTTTTCCTGTCAAAATTTCCTTAAGAACTCATTTCCACGGCTCTGAAAGTGTTCTCACCGTTTCATGTAATGGCGTGTGTCACGGGGAGTGGAGGGTGGGGGGAGAGCCTTCTTCTGTGTTAGCCTTTTCTCCTGTTATATGGGTTTTTCTTCTAATATACAGCATAGGTATTTAGCATTTTGGCCAGACCACGTTGTCTGGACCGAAAAGTTTGTGTGTGGATCTGTGTGACTCTCTCTGAACGGACTGCAGTATTTCATATGTAGCGCATGAGAGAGACAGGCTAGTCCTTGATCATTTTCTTGGTTGTGATAACATTACAAGCGTTGGCCACGTTGAAAGTCACTGATATAGCCCCACCCCCCCTCTCTCTCTCTCGTATCACTAGAAATGCGTCCTTAAGCCTGGGAGATATAAGGAAGGGGAGGCTGGGTAACTGAACAACGCCATCTTATGTTGCCGTGTCTAGCGAGTGAGCCTGTGGTGGAGTAACGAGTCACTCTCTAGGGTAGGTCTGACATGTGCTGCTGCCTCCTTCCTGCCTCTCTCTGTCTTCCCTTTCTTCTCTCCGTCCCTCCTTATCCCTTTCCTTCCCGCCTCTCGTTATCGGCGCCTCCCTCCCCCCTTCCTTCCTCTCTCTCTCTCCTCCCCCTGACCCTCCATCTCTCTCCCCCTCTCTGTCTCCCTCTCCCTGTCTCTCCCTCTCTCTCTTCCTACCCGTCTTTCCATCCAGGATCGTAGCTAGGATTTTAAAACTTGATTGTTCAAGGAGTGGCCATGTCTGTTTATTGGTTGTTGGTCCGGAGAGAACTGTGTGGACCCGGGGATATTCCACTGCCCTCTCTCCCTCCTACCCACCTTCCTGTCTCTCCCTCCATCCCTCCTCCCTGCCTCTCCATCCCTCCCTCTCTCACCCTCCCATTCCTCCTTCCTACCTCTGTCTCTCCATCCCTCCCACTCTATCACTCGCTGTCTCTCTGCTATTCCTTCTTCACTTACTGTCATTCGTTATCCCCTCCCTGGCTCTCTCTTTCCCCCTCCTTTCCTTCCTCTCTCTCTCTCTCTCTCTCTCTCTCTCTCTCTCTCTCTCTCTCTCTCTCTCTCTCTCTCTCTCTCTCTCTCCATGTCTTCTTCCCATTTGTAAGCTTCCTTTCCCCTCTTCCTCCTATGTGGAAAGAGAGAATGTTTACATATGCAATTCTGGCAGCATTTAGCAACATTTTCGAAAAGTTGCAAGAGCTCTCGCGTTCTCCCAGTTTCGTGCCTTATTCCTAACCACTGGCCTTTCTCGTAACCCCCTTTTCACCATGAATTAAGTAAGATTCTTATACATTATCAATATCGTGGCCTATACGAATGACCGAATGAGTAAGAGTAGGAAATATTGATGGTAAATATCCAAGTTGCAAGAGATCTCAGTTTCTTTCAATTCTGCATCTTATTTCTAGGCATTACTCTTTTTCGTATATTTTTCCCACTCCTGGCATATACTAATTCGTCCTTATTTTAAAATTTATGGCATACACCAGGTCCTGAATGAGGAAGATTAATATTCAGGCAAATATTTCCACATACAAGCTCCTCCACACACAAGACTCCTCCCTCTCTCTCCCTCTCCCCTCTCCCTCTCCCTCCCTCCTCATCCTCTCCCCTGCCAGTTCGTGTTCCCTACCTCAGTCACTCTTCTCCCCTCACCCTCCCCTTCCTCTCTCCCTTTCCTTCCCTCTTCCTCCCCTCTCCTCTCCGTGTTCGTCCACCTTTCCCCTCTCTCATCCGTAATCTTCCATACTTACACGTGTTCAAGACCTCCAAACGCCCGTAAGACTTTGAGGAATATAAACAAACCTTTCCACTTAAGGTATAATTACTTTACGACATTTTAGCAAATAAAAGTAAGAAATAAAAATACGTGATGACGGGATTTGAACCACGACAATCGTATTCCTCGTTTCCATCTCCCTCCCTTTCCCTTAAAAATTACCCCCACGCAGGATTCCCTCATCGTATCCTGCATGTATTTTAGAATTAAGGGATTCGATTGTGTTTTTAGGAGAGGCGCAGAAAGAAAAATAATAGACCACTTAACAGGATTCGAAACCATCACAAACAGTGTCCATCATATTCACTTACCACCTCCCACCAGCAATTCTTTCCCTCCAAAATTTTCCCCGCTTACTTTTTTCCACTCTTAGTTTTAATGGATGCGACCGTGCTTTAGGAGAATGACCGCCCAGTAGGTGGAATCGAACCACTCTGACGCTAGTCAGCTGCAGGTTTGAAGCCTGCCCCCCGGACCACCGAAGTTCAACTGGGCGATATGGGAGGACAGAGTTACTGGTTTTGACAAGAGTCCGTCCGTGGCTTAGGACGCTTCGTAGTATCCTTTCTTTAGCGATTTATTCTGCCTGTCGCACCTTCATATTTTCGGGTGTGTAGCTTGCACCTCAGACCAACGAAGTTCAGTTGGGCGGTATGGGAGGACAGAGTTAAGGGTTATAATATGACTCCTTAGGTGGTACTGGAAGCATCATAGCACCCCTTCCTTAGCGATTTATTTTGAACCTACACCCCAGATCAGCTCCTCTTGTAGGTGGCATAGGAGACTTCGCTGTATATCCTCCTTAACGATTTATTATGTCAACCTGCACTCCCTACCATCGAAGTTCAGTTGACTGGAATATAAAGCCTCCCCTCAGTACGTCTGTTTCTTCTCTCTCTCTCTCTCTCTCTCTCTCTCTCTCTCTCTCTACTTTTCAAATAAGATAGACGTACTATATTTATCAAGGTACTGTGCTGTTTAACCAAGAGATAACAGAGTACACGAGTTATCAATCAGGCACACATGCTCCTGTGACTGAGAGAGAGAGAGAGAGAGAGAGAGAGAGAGAGAGATGATAAGTCTCAATCTTTAGGAAACGTGAGATGCGTCTCCCTAGTTTCCAGATAGTGAAAAAATCAAATGATCAAAATAAATAGTATGTGGTAAATTAACATTTATATAGCGATAAATGGATACAATATTGATGGATGAAGTTAGAATAATTGTTTGTTATTCCTTACAATTGCAGAATGACTAAAACGGGGATAACTAAATCGAGATGAGACCTTGCAATGCTGTATCATCTTGCACACCCAACAGCATCTTTAAAAGAAATCAGTCCCACAATAAATGATAAAAAAACAGGGAATTGGAACGATATATAAACCAGGTAATAATTAAGCTTTTATTTTTTAATACGAAGATACAAAGTAATTGGATAAATAATTCGAACATTATATAGGAAATTGTTGCATATGTTTAATATAATATGGTTATTAGGTTATTCTGATGAGAATAATGATGATAATGATAGTCTCTCAGTCTATAACCAGACTCCATAATCCCCTAAGAGGTGGCCGTTTGACTTGAATTGGTTGTTTTACGGGAAGGGGCACTAACCCTCCGCCAATTCACGTGTTGACACGTAAGGAACACGTGTGATTGGGTTATATGGTTACCACCCAGCATTGTGAATGGTTTCCTGGCTTACAGAAAACCAGTAGGCTTGTCACTCAATGTAAAGCCACCTGAAAAAGAAAGAAGAGTAATAAAATGTGACAGGAAAAATTGGGGTAATAGGAAGCGTGGAGGGCAGACACAGACAAAGAATGATAAAGGTGAAGGAAGAAGTAGGCAGTACTACATCATGTGAGTGGATGATGGATAACGATGGTGAATTTATTGATAATGATATCAATAATGAAGGTGATGTTGATGTTAAGGAAATGGTAATAATTAGGATGATAATAAAAGTGATGATGGTCATGATGGTGATCATGATGATGATGAGTATAAGCAGCACATAAAGATGAGAAATAAATAGCAATAGAGAACAAGAGTCTTTGTATAGGTAAGCTGATCGAAACAAAGAACAATAATCCTTGATAGCCTTCTCTGGGTACAGTATTCATGGCGATGTAACACCATCGATGGTTCGGACAATATCCAGCTTATGATAACTTTCCCGACTTGTGTAGTTCTGTAGCTTCAACACATATCCAGAAACAGTGGACGGTGAGTGTGTTGTGCTGCGTTGTGCTGTGCTGTGCTGTGTTTCCTCTTTTGTTCGCTTGTGGTTGTCGGTTATTATTATACCTGATAATGCCGTTCTGGCTTACAGAAGTCGTTATGATCTTTGACCTCGGCAATGGAACGTCTTCATTGTACAACACGGGGCACTTGATTTTTTTTTTCTTGTATACCCTGCAGAGGCGTTCAGTACTGAAGGCGTGAAGACACGAAAAGGAAGTTTTGAGAAAACGGGGTCTAAAGTGACTCAGTTTTTGCTTTGGTGGAACATTGTAACAAGAAGCAGTGCCAAGGCACAGCAAACCCGTCCCCGGCAGTCATTTTAGTGCTGACGAATTAACACAACAGGATATCAAGTCAAAGATGTCACATATCAGATTTGGTGTAAATCGGGTGAAAACTGACGATTTTATCCCCATTTGAAGTTTTAGGCCCAACCCACCTGACATTGATCCATCTACCGCTAACTGGGGGGTGACCCCCTGATGTAATGAGGCATGTTATAGGATGTGGACTTGAAAGATGCAGCCTTAGGCCTTGGTTTCATGTCGATATAACGAGTCTGAAAGGAGTTATGGCGATAAAACGATTATTACCTGTTCCTGTGTTGTTGTTTTTTTAATATATTTTTGGGGCCTATAGCCTGGGCCTTAGCCCAATTTGGCCCAGAAGTTATTCAGGTGATCAGAAGGTCATGGCCCATCATCCCTGTAATATTAGTCAAAATAGCACCATTAGTTTTCGCGTTAAGCTGTTAACAAACAAACAGACAAACCGAGTGAAAACATTACCTGTCCCCGAGCCCCTCCGGGGCGGGGACGCGTAATAATGGGTCAATTACAACACATGACATATCAAAGTATTTCTTTGGAAAAAAGTTAATTCTCGGAAAATTTTACCGATATATTATTTTCCAAAAAAAACAGAGTTTCCGTTATAATAAAATAATGGCACAAATATAGTTATTTTCTTTATATGAGTAAGTGTTAGGTGTACCTAAGAAAAATAATATAATAATTTTGGAAGAGGGCATTTAAATAATTTGTTAGTTTAATTTAATCTCATCAAATATAATCTAATGGAATTCAATTTAATATAATTCAATTAAATAACTGTAATGGCCGGTCGTGTTTGCCTTTACCGCTTGTGCCGGTCGCTAGAGGAAGCCGCCAACACAACAATGACCATTACTCAGATTCGCACGTTAGCGCCTTCGTCCCTTCACTACTAAATGCCAGTTATAAGTTGTAGAGCAGAACAGCGCAGTTATCATTATTTTTAATGTAATTTTTCAAGCTGTGAAAACGCACAATTTTCATGTGATTTTACATCACATTTCTCACAAGATTTAGGCGGAAGGTTCGTTTGTGGTTATCAGACTTCATAGGTGGTAGGTGGGCGCGCCCATCATCCACTCACTTGATGCAGTGCTGCCTACTTTTCCCTTCATGTCTATCATTCCTTTTCTTCGTCTGTTCTCTCTTCTTATTTCTCTCTTTCTTTCTGTCAATATTTATTACTCTTCTGTCCACTTACGGTGACATGCGAAATAGTTTCTTATATATCAGGAAACCATTTCAACGCTGGGTGGTATCCATACAGCCAATACAATGGGATGGCTTGGGGCCTACTTTAGTGCCCCTGTAAACATGGAATGAGCGACGCAAATGGGCATCCGCCGAGAAACCCAAATTCCATACCGATCTTCGAGCCTAGTTGTGGCGAGGCGTTGTCAGCTACATGGGAAAATGGTTTCACTGCACAGGGTGGCCCGACAGGGGCGGTTGTTTGCCTACGGTTGAAGGGCTGCTTGATCAGACAGACTGGTCTGGCGCAATAATAAAAAAAAAATTAAACCACACCCACATACACACATACTTTAAACTTAGTCACCACTTCCTTGTTCACCTTTTTAAATCATGAGTTACTCTGCTTTCTTTACCCCTTATATAGTTTACAACTTTAACTTGTCAGTTCTGAAAATCTCTTTGTCAGTTTGTTCTTCCCTTCTGACTGGGACCTCCAGTTTCTTAATCGTAATGTTTACAGACATATCGAAATAAAGGTACTCTGATTTTCTTTTGTTTTTCTTATTTGCAAATAAGAAGTTTAGCAAGATGCCCAAACTTTTCTTCTTCTATATTCTTCATAAAATGTTAACGATACAGAGGAGAAGTAAGGACAACTGAGGAATATATTTTTAGATGCGGTAACATCTCTAAGCGCAGCCCAGTTATTTAGTCACACCCAAAGGTTTTTCACATTTAAGGTGGTTCACTCTAGCAAAGCCGTTTATACACACAAGGTTCTTCCCTCTAACGAAGCACCATACACTGCTTCATAATAACCCTAAACATTTCACAAGCTTGGTGCTTCACTTGTGAAGTCCTACGCGGTGCTTCACTCTAGGGAAGACCCATATGCTTCCGCAGCTGTCAACTGCTTCTGTACTTGTTTTATGGAAATGACATAATAGATGAATCTGAGAAAGGTGTACAACAGAGTCAGAGGATAAAAATGAAAATCAAGGAGTGATGAGGGAATCGGTAGTTGGGAGAGCATGACTGTATTCTGTTACCAGAACTAACGTGTTGTAATAAGACTCTGGCAATGGTTTAATGGGCACATGTAAAGCCATATATATATATATATATATATATATATATATATATATATATATATATATATATACAGTATATATATATATATTGTCACGGGGTTTTTATGAAAATGCAATATTAAAGTATATTATTCAATAATACTGAGAACAGGACAATGAATTGTCTTGTGAAAATCAAGCAATGATTACTTTATGCCGGCTTACTTCGCCGATTCTCTAAGGACGAGAATTTATAAACTTTCTCAACAGTACACAGCAGAGACTAATTACTCACAAATGCTGTTTATTAGTACTGTTGGCCTCTGGAGAAAGTGACTCCACCCCTGACAATCAATAATGCTATTAATGATAAACAATTTCTTGCTGGTGCAATTAACTCCTAGATGGCACAACGGATTTGAGTTAATAAAAAAGACTGCCCTAAGTACCAGTTATGAATAATACAAAGCGTTTATGCAAGCTAGGGGCTGCAACTAGAATAAGCTTAATATGGAAAATAAAACACAAGTTTACATTACATTAAGCTCAAGAAAAAAGAACTGTAAATTTATTGACTACAATGAAATATATATACATTACATGTTTCAAAATGAATTCAAAATAAGGAGATCGCACTCATTCGCTCACTCAAAAGCTAACTCTTAAGCCTAGGAAAAAATGAAAAGAAATACTGGTCAGAAAAGTGGACCAAGCAGATGACTGGGCGTCGTTGCTGAGGAAGGACGCTGCACATTCTGAGTCTCTTGCTAATCACGCTAGATGAGAATTCAACGGCGGCGGCAGGAACTAGGCGTCGTTGCTGAGGAAGGACACTGCCACACACACTACCTACTTCCATGGTGCTCAAATCTTGACTGATTCAAATTGTGGGAGATAGGCGAGTGTCATGGCTGCACTTGCTAACGGCCAATGAGTGTGAGCGATACACACCTGCAATTCACTCAGCGAAGGTGCTAACAAC
Source organism: Coenobita brevimanus (assembly GCF_032717465.1). Taxonomy (NCBI): domain Eukaryota; kingdom Metazoa; phylum Arthropoda; class Malacostraca; order Decapoda; family Coenobitidae; genus Coenobita; species Coenobita brevimanus. The sequence goes on along the minus strand of NC_136987.1, from coordinate 23,248,263 downwards.
GCCCACAAGGATGATCACTTATGAAACAGTGAAAAATGTCCTGAAAAACACTCCTGATCGGGTGAATACGTGGCGGTTAAACTGAGTGATAAATACTGGGATTCCACTAGAATTCGCGGTTTCCCACCAAAGTTAATGTCACGAGTTTATTCATATGTAGGATGTGCCGACTCATGACATTAAACCCCATCAAAAATGATTTTTTTTTTTTCTCAGGAAAAAATTTCAATATACATACATACAAAATCCTAACTCAGTCACACAAGATTCACACTGGTGTGTGTGTGCTATCCTGCTACAGGAGAAAGTCACAGTCACCAGTGAGCGTAAAAACCTCGTATTTACGTTAATAGAAGCAAGCTTGGGGGAAAAACTCTGTGACGACAGTGAAAAATCCTGTACTCAGGTCAAACTGAGCGAAAAGTTCACTATATTTACATTAACAACTAATTGTTATGTAGCGTGATGTATGTAATACACAGTGTAGGTGTGACAGTTGTGGTGTAACTGTACCTACGTGTAAAATTACATAATGCAAATCAATAATAAATGATGATGACGAGGCAGAAGAGAAGGGGCTGCAGTATGCGACAGGGACGACCAGCTGATCTGCACGGCAATGCTGCACCCGCCAGCTGCACCTGCAAAAGCAATCAAAAGTGTCATTATTATTGTATGATAATGGCATCTTGAGTAAATCAACAGCGACAACGTCCCATGGTTGATGTGGTACAGGGTAATTACCCATCGCAGGTGTAATTGGGTATCCTTTGTGTTTTGCACATGATTCGCTTTTGTCTATATGATTGTTTATATCTTTTCGTAATGAAGACCAGTAATATACCAGCTGGGCTTGGTTGAATGTCTTATCCTTTCCAGGATGTCCTGCATGTGGGCTGTCGTGTATCAATCGTAATACTTGGGGTATCATGTCATTAGGTACTACCAACTGGTTAGTATTGCTTTGGCGTTTTGGTTGTTTAGAGTTAATTTTGAATAATGTATAATTGACCATTGTGAATTGTTCAACTGGGTTAGTATTGCTTTGGCGTTTTGGTTGTTTAGAGTTAATTTTGAATAATGTATAATTGACCATTGTGAATTGTTCAACTGGGCCATGCAGTTTGGGTAATTGTATTTCATCTCCACTTTCTAACTTGTATATAACTTTAGACCATATTGGGTCAAGTCTTTGTGCCTTTGTGATATCCTCGTGGTTTGGAATATTTCCTTTGAGATCTAACGCCGCGACCTGAATTGTGTTCGGGTTCCTAGATAATGCGTCAGCTACTATGTTCATTTTACCTTGTATATAATGAATTTGTACATTGTAGTAGGATTGTGGTAATACATAATTGTAACATTTTATGAATTGTTACAAAATATTGTGGTAATGCATAATTGTGTTGGCCTTATAATTGTAGTTACATTTTGTTAATGCAACTGTTACATAAGTGTCTTGGCCTTATAATTGTAGTTAAAGTTACATAAAAGTTACATCTTGTTAATGCAACTGTTACATAATTGGCAAAGTGTAACATAATGCAATCGTTTGTCGTTACATAATTGTTTCATATCGTTTGTAGTTACATAATTGTAGTCAAAGTTACATAAAAGTTACATCTTGTTAATGCAACTGTTACATAAATGGTACATATTGTTTGTAGTTACATAATTGTAGCAAGTGTAACATAATGCAATCGTTTGTCGTTACATAATTGTTACATATCGTTTGTAGTTACATAATTGTAGCAAGTGTAACATAATGCAATCGTTTGTCGTTACATAATTATAATATGGAGTTACATAATTGTTACATATTGTTTGTAGTTACATAATTGTAGCAAGTGTAACATAATGCAATCGTTTGTCGTTACATAATTGTTATAATTGCAGTCCTGACACTCCCTCTCTGTCTAGCAATCAGTACTTATGTTACAAAAAGTACACTATTTACATTATTAACCAGGAAACGTAGTAAAGGCTTTTCTGCAGGACATCAAACGCTGACCCAGTTTTCTGGTTAAACCCTAAACTTAATTAGCGAAAAGACTGAGTGTTTCTGCAGGACATCAAACGCTGACCCAGTTTTCTGGTTAAACCCTAAACTTAATTAGCGAAAAGACTGAGTGTTTCTGCAGGACATCAAACGCTGCAATTCGCTAAATTAACCAGGGAAAGTGGTCAAGAGCGAAAAGACTGGGCGTTTCTGCAGGACATCAAACGCTGAAATTCGCTAGGGACCCAGTTTACTGGTTAAACTAACTCTACTCTTACGATTAATGACAGGAAGCTGAGAATCCCTACGCAATCTCGGGCAGGTCACATTCTAACACCCACCGTGGGTGTGAACACTCATGTGGATAATGTGCATTCTCCAGGAATCCTCTGAGAGGCCCACATCTCAAGACGTTCCACAAGGTAATTCATACACAGCCTCGGACTGTCTGCGGGGTTCTCAAACTTCCCCTTTAACTTACGGTACATATGTATGTACAGGCCCTGGATGTGTGTCCTGTGTGGCCAATGGGCAAGACGTCAGGTCTGCACCCACTTCACCACAGCCCTGTCTCTCAGCTGACTCAAAGATTACGGGTGTGGTTTCAAATGGCGCAGGAAGGACATGTCCCTGATTAGTGATACATGGACACACATTGCAGGAACGCACAAAATTATCTATCTCTCGTCCCATCCCAGGCCAGAAAAAGTCAGCACGGATACGGCCCTGAGTCTTCCTTTTGCCCATTTGACATCCTGAAGCTGAACAATGACCCCAATCTAACACTGCTTGGCGGTACTTAGCAGGAACGACAAACTGCAGTCGAACCTTGCCCTGGGGTGTTCGTGACTAATGGAACAGGCATCCTTGTTTGCAAAGGAACTTGGCTTGACCTCCCCGTGAATACTTTATCACTCTACCCTTTTGTGTCTTTCGCACGGCAGCAAGTGTCGAGTCAGAATGTTGTTCTTGAACAACAACTTGGCTACACATCAGATCTTGCTGCAATTCAGTGGTCACCGGGGTGACACAGTCTGGAGCCTCAGCCATGGCTCGTGTTACTGTAGCCGAAGTCTGAGTAGCGTCATCTTCGGTGCAACTATGCTTGGCACCTGGAATATTGCCTATGATAGGGTCAAATAAAGGTTCTGGCATGACAACTGCGACTGTCGTACCAGTGTAAAATGGAGACGCCACCTGGATACGTGCCTCAGAGAACAATCTCACTGATCCATCAATAAGGTTAGCATGGATCTGTCGACCTGTATACTCCTCAGGGCGAACTAGACTCTGCCTGACAGAGCAACCTGAGGACCCATTGTCTCAGGACCTTCACAGGAATGGCTCCCACAAACCCTGGCTGAACAAGGAAGGCACTGTCACCTGTGGGAGGGCCTGTGGAGGAAGCAGCCAGCCACTCATGAGGCTGCTGATTAAATGATGTGGCAAACATGGTGCCCTGAGAATTTGATACCTGAGGGGTTGTACTCACTGCCTGGGGAGATGGAGCATTGGCCATCTATGGAGGGGGGCTCGCTGTCGCTGTGGGACTAGTGAACTGTGGGGTAGTACCAGTACTGGTAGTGATGTGAGCACCGTGCTGCTGCTGAGGAATGACGGCTGCGTTCACCTTCTGCCTCCTATTCACTGTAGCTGGTGCTGAAAAGGACAGTCCCGACGGTCGGTTGCATGGCTGATACTGCTGGTGGTTAGGGTACCTGTTGTACCTCTTCCACTCAGGCTTCTGAGTGTTTTGCCCCTGGTCCTTCCTTTGCGGTTTTGGACCCTGGCCATTATTCTGGGAATGGCCTTGTTGCTGAGGTTCAGTCTGAGATGGTTTCCCAGATTTATCAGGTTTCCTGTTCCAGGTATGCTGCTTGCGAGTTTGATACCCGTATGCAGTGAAAAATGCATCAGCCTTCTTCACCATTTGGCTGGCATCTATTACCTGGCAGATCTTAAGCTGAGCCATAAGTTCAGTAGGCCATGACTTTTCTAGCTGCATGTGCAGCATAAGGTCAATTATCCCCTCACGCGTGGAAGAAGTTTCATCTTTCTCCATCCACTCATCTAAGTAAGCAGTAAGCCAGTCAAGGAACTGAACGGCAGTCTCTTTTTCCTGTAAACGTGCCCTCATGAACTGACTCTTGGCGTCGTCAACTGTGAGACCGTACTCTTTGACGAGTGCGGCCTTCATCATCTCATATGTGAGATTGTCTCCACGAATTCTGTGGAGAATATCGAGGGCAGGGCCCTCAAACAGGCTGAGAAACTGAAGCTGCTTAGCTGCATCATCGAGCTGATAAAGTTGAGCCATGTCTTCAAAACGAGCTGTGTATGGCTCAATTTGCTCGCCTTCCTTGTATGGGGGAAGCTTGATGTGTGGGGTCGCCATAATATGTGCAGGGATAGCGCTCGTGGAGCTTGGGCCAGCTGCACCAGATGTGTATGAAGCCAAGGAATCTTGCTTGAGCTTCAACATTTTAAGTTCATGTTTTTTGTGTGCTACTCGCTCGGCACGTTCGTGTTCTCGTTCTCTCTCTCGTTCCTCACGCTGTTCTAGCTCATGATCTAACTCGAGTTTGCGTTGTTTTTGCTCTTGTTCGCGCTGTTCTCGATCGTATTCGCGCTCCTTTTCACGTTCCTCATGCTGAATTCGATGCTCTTCATGAGCATCATTCTCGCGTTGCTGCTCGAAATTTAACTGAGAGAGGACAAAGTCCTTTATTTTCTCTGGATCAGTAAGCCCCATATCTTTAGCTTCCTGTACATAGACGCTGGTAGACATGATGCTAACTCAATCTAAGCAAACTAGCGACTCAGTACTGACTGCAATTTTTTCAGAGAAAGATGCCAATAATCAAGAATAAAGAATATAGGCACAGGTTAGTGGTGACCAGTTTTATCTAATTAAACTGGTAAAGAAAGAAAATTAAACAACCAACTGACTGTGAAAAGTATTACGTAAATTAATAGAACTGAATCAATAATCACCAGTAAGTTAGTGCCTATAGACTTTAATGATAAATACTTAAGTATGAGCAAGTGAGTATTATCTCGTGAATAGCGTTAGAGCTAGGAGTTAATATCCTAGAATGAGGTCGCCAAATGTCACAGGGTTTTTGTGAATAAGCAGTATTAAAGAATATTATTCAATAATACTGAGAACAGGACAATGAATTGTTTTGTGAAAATCAAGCAATGATTACTTTATGGCGGCTTACTTTGCCGATTCTCTAAGGACGAGAATTTATAAACTTTCTCAACAGTACACAGCAGAGACTAATTACTCACAAATGCTGTTTATTAGTACTGTTGGCCTCTGGAGAAAGTGACTCCACCCCTGACAATCAATAATGCTATTAATGATAAACAATTTCTTGCTGGTGCAATTAACTCCTAGATGGCACAACGGATTTGAGTTAATAAAAAAGACTGGGCTAAGTACCAGTTATGAATAATACAAAGCGTTTATGCAAGCTAGGAGCTGCAACTAGAATAAGCTTAATATGGAAAATAAAACACGAGTTTACATTACATTAAGCTCAAGAGAAAAGAACTGTAAATTTATTGACTACAATGAAATATATTTACATTACATGTTTCAAAATGAATTCAAAATAAGGAGATCACACTCACTCACTCACTCAAAAGCTAACTCTTAAACCTAGGAAAAAATGAAAAGAAATACTGGTCAGTAAAGTGGACCAAGCGGATGACTGGGTGTCGTTGCTGAGGAAGGACGCTGCACACGCTGAGTCTATTGTCAATCACACTAGGTGGGAATTTAACAGCGGCGGCGGGCACTAGTCGTCGTTGCTGAGGAAGGACGCTGCCACACACACCACCTGCTTTCACGGTGCTCAAATCTTGACTGATTCAAATTGTGGGAGAGAGGCGAGTGTCATGGCCGCACTTGCTAACGGCCAACGAGTGTGAGCGATACACACCTGCAATTCACTCAGCGAAGGTGCTAACATCACGCACAAGGACGATCACTTATGAAACAGTGAAAAATGTCCTGAAAAATACTCCCAGTTGGGTGAATACATGGCGATAAACTGAGTGATAAATACTGGGATTCCACTAGAATTCGCGGTTTCCCACCAAAGTTAATGTCACGAGTTTATTCAAATATAGGACGCGCCGACTCGTGACATATATATATATATATATATATATATATATATATATATATATATATATATATATATATATATATATATATATATATATATATATATATATATTTGTGTGTGTGTGTGTGTGTGTGTGTGTGTGTGTGTGTGTGTGTGTGTGTGTGTGTGTGTGTGTATGTATGTGTGTGTGGTAAGTGGGGGTGCCCATCATCCACCCACTTAGTGTAGTGGCACTCTGTTTTTAGGGTAGCTCTACAATGAGTGGCATGCCAAATGATTTCCTGTAAACCAGGAAAACATTTACGATGCTGGGCGGTAACCTTGTAACCAACCAACACGTGTTCCCTACGTGACTAAGTGGGTTGGCGGAGGGTTAGTGCCCCTCTCCGGAAAACAAGCAACTACAAATACTGACAAGAAGAACCGGACCAGGACTGACCAAAAGGTGACGATTAGGACCAAACAAAGGATATGGTATGGATAGCTACTTGGAATATAAGGGATACAAATGGTGAGATGAAAGAAAGAGAGATTGTCCAGGTGCTTGAGGGTGTGAAAGTGGATGTGTGTGGATTAGCTAAAACTAAATGGGGAGGTGAGAGTAGGAGAGAATGGGAGTATGGATGGGGTATATGCTTGGGAGTAGGTGAGAATGAGAGCGCAAGAGAGGGAGTGTGTATTGTTGTGAGTAACATGGAAGGAGAATATTAGAGAGCATGGAGCAGTTGGCTGAAGGACTGTGTGGGTAAGATTGAAAGTTGGACTACAAATGTGGGCGATTGTGTGCGTGTATGCCCCAATGCAAGATCGTGCAAGCAGAGTGAGAGAAGAGTTCTGGAAAATGTGGAAGCATACATGGAAAAGTTTGAATGGAATGAGAGAGTGTTTTTGATTGGAGATATGAATAGAAAAGTAGGGAAAGTGAAGGTGGATTGATTAGCTGGTGAGTGGGGTGTGCCTGCAGAGATAGATGAGAATGGCAGTGCTTTAATGGACATTTGCGCCAGGAGGAGGTTGACGATAGCCAATACCGTCTTCAGGCACAAGATGATCCATAGGTATACGTTGTGAGTGATGAGAAGGGTGGGTGGTGAACTGAATGAACTGAAGACAATGATTGATTATGTGTATGTGGATGATAGGACGTGAGGGAGTGTTATGGATTCAAGAGTTTATAGAGGCTAGGGGAGTGGACTTTCTGACCACCATTTGGTGGTGGTAAGAATCAAGGTCCAAAGGAAATGGAGAAATAGAAGAAACGAAGTACAGGAGGAAGTTGTTCGTGCAAGGAGAGAGGAGGCGTTGCAAGAGGATGGAAAATAAAAAACAGAATATAAGAGGGAAGTGGAAGAGCGATTGGGTAAATATCGATTGGAGCAGATGGGGGACGTGAAAGGTGTGTACAAGATATTCACAGACGATATCTGTGCAGCATGTGAGGTGGTGTGTGGGGTGAAGAGAAGATGGCAGGGGGTGCAAGGAACAGCATGGTGGAATGAAGATGTGAGACAGGCTGTGGCACAAAAGTAGAAAGCATATGGCGACTGGATAAGAAACAGGGGGATGGAAGAAGTTGAAAGATGGAAGAGAGAATTATATGCTGAGATGAAGAGAGAGGTGAAAAGATAAGAAAGAGAGTGTAAGAAGAGAGTGAATGAGGAATTTGGAAGGAATTTGAGTGTAAAGTGGAGGGAACTTAAGAAAATGTTCTGGAAAGAGGTAAAGAGAGTTAGACAGGGTGCCAAAGAAGTTAGTTGGAGAGTGAAAGACAAAAATGGTAGATTACTAGTAGAGAAGGGAGAAAAAGTGAGCAAATGCAGAGAACACTTTAAAGAATTGCTGAACATAGAGAATGAAAGTAATGCGAGTGTAAGTGGCTGGGGAATGGCTGGGAGATGGAGGGATGTTAAAAGAAAGGAAGAAATAGTACGATGGAAGTAGTGGAACAAATGACGAAAGTTAAAATGGGGAAAGCCTCGGGATTTGATGGAGTGTGTAGTGAAATGCTGAAGTATGGAAGAGAGACAATATGTGGAGATTGGTCTGGAAGGAAGGTAGAGTCGCGGATGATTGGAAGTCAAGTATAATTATTCCCCTGTACAAAGGAAAAGAGGAAAAAGAAGTATGTGGTAATCATATGGGCATTTGTCTTCTTAGTGTAATATGAAAAGTGTATGATAGGATACTTATTGACCGAGTTAGGAAAATAACAGAGGAATTAGTTGGAGAAGAACAGGAAGGTTTTATGAAGGGAAGAGGTTGTATAGATCAGATATTCATTCTTAGATCTTTAGTGGCAAAATTTCTCGTGAAGGGAAAGAAATTGCATGCGGTCTTCATGGATTTGGAGAAAGCATATGATAGGGTGGATTAAAAATGATTGTGGAATGTATTAAGAATACATGGAGTAGATGGGAAGTTGTTGAATGCCGTGAAGATTATGCATGAGGGTGCTAAGGTTGCAGTGCGTGTGGCTAGTGAACTGAATGAACTCTCCTGTTCTACAGTTGGACTGAAACAATGATATGTCATGTTCACAAGGTTGTTCAATCTGTATATGGATGAGGTTATAAAAGATATACAAGGTAATATTGTTTGCAGATGATACTGTGTAAAGTGAAGATGAAGGGGAGCTTCAAGGCTTGGTGGATGAATTTGGAAGAGTGTGTAAGAAACGGATTCTAGAGGTGAACGTAGGGAAGAGTAAAGTTATGGTCTTCCAGAGAAGTGAAGTCAGTGAATGTACAGTGAGGTTGAAAGAGCAAGAAATGGATAATGTGAGTGCGTTCAAGTACTTGAGTTGTGTAATGAACAAGGATGGAAGTTTAGAGGGTGAAGTGCTTGAAAGGATACAGCAAGGAAGAAAGATTGCTGGTTCTTTGAAAGCAGTGCTAAAAAACAGGGAAGTGAGCATGAAGTGAAAAGTTACTACATGACAGTGTTGTGATACCAACTCTAACGTATGGAAGTGAAACTTGGACCCTGTTGGAGGGACAGAAGTCAAGAGTCAGAGCAGTAGAAATGAGCTATTTGAGAGGAGCATGTGGAGTCACATGGAGAGACAGACTGACAAATGAAGTGAATTAGCGTTGTGGTGTGGATGTGGATGTGATAGGAAACGTTAGGAGAAACACTGAGGTGGTTTGGCCATGTGGATAGGATGGAAAATGAGAGACTGATGAGGAGAGTGTATGTAAGTGAGGTGGAGGGGGGAAGAGGGAGGGGGAGGCCAAGAATGAGATGAAGGGATGAAGTGGAGAGGTAAATGGGAGAGGGGGGTGTGAACTGGGATCAGGGCAGTGAAATGGCGTTGGACAGGGCGACATGGAGGCGATTTGTTTGTGGCCACCCTCTATGGGACTAAGGTGTCTTGTAATATATATATATATATATATATATATATATATATATATATATATATATATATATATATATATATATATATATATATATATATGTATATATATATATATATATATATATATATATATATAAATATATATATATATATATATATATATATATATATATATATATATATATATATATATATATATAGGCTGCTTCCCCCAAGGAAAGGGAGGTAGCCGAGACAGGACGACACACTCCCCATTTACTCATCCATTCAAACACATTCATTCGCATCTTAGCCCCAAAGGGGAGAAGGGACAGATCCTCACCGCATCACACCGCACAAGGGTCAGCTGCGCAGTGCAATCAGTGACATCCGCAGCAGGGCCCGACAGCAGAGCTGGTTTACCCTTGCCACATCATAATAGAGCCTCACTTTTTGTTTTTTTTGTTTCTTTGTCCGTTAATCACCCTCAAACCAAGGGCCCGAGACCCCCAGACCCATATATATTCTGAATCAGGGTGACCCAAGCATGGTTTTAGGTGGACCAAAATTCAGATCTGGGTCACTTGAGGTCACCGGTAGAGAGTTTGCCTTTTTGGCCCGACCAACGCCGGGTACCCCTGCAGTCCAATTTTTGGAAGGGAGACTCGCCTAACCTCCAGTTCGGACATGGGTTATGTGAGGTTGACCTCCGAGGTCATTTGAGGTTGTTCTGGTGTCAATATTGTTTCCCATAACTATTTGTAGTTTCACACTATTGTTGCATATTACATATAAAGTTGCTTATTCATAATTAACAATGTGCAACGTAGTATCAATGATAAACAAACAAACGCCATATCACTGTAAAGTGTGGGTTGGGATAGGATGCACAATCAGATATCTTCTTTTAATCAAAACCTAGAGTAAAGGGAAGGCAATAGAGAAATATGCACTGTATATATGTTTAAGTATTGGGGGAAATATTTGCCTTCTTGGTATACCTTAATGTAATCAATACTATTTTACTGAGGTGTATAATGTACATGGTATAGTTATGATGCTTCTTTTCATGTATAAATCCCAGTTGTCTGTGGAGGTTTAGCACCTCTGATTTAGCTGACTCGGAGCCACACCCAGAGGGGATGGCGGCCGGCTAGGGCAGAAAGCACGTATCATTTGAACGAGAGGGACGTATAATTCTGAGCTGTCTCTGTGTCGCAGTTGTATCTTTCTGTGGCCAATAAAGAGAGATTTAAGCTGCTCAGTTTCAGTTCACCTGCACACGCTACCTTCTAAGTTGCTTCAGTAGGATTCTACACCGATTTCCCACCATCTCCAGTGAGTGAGAAGACGTTTTGGTGGAGTGTGTCAGCCGGAAGTGACTTCGACCAGGCGCAACGTTAACCTTGTTTGGAACTGTGAGGTCACGACTCAGCTGATATATACATTGGAGATCAGTTGTGTGGTTCCAAGCTCATATATTAGTGACTAGTTGTAACAGCAGGCAGGAATCCCGCCACTGCAACATATTTTTGGTTGCAGTGGCGGGATTCCTGCCTGCTGTTACAAGGTCACTGGTTGGAGGTCATTTGAGTTCACCGGTAACAGTAAACAAGTGTGCACAAATACTGTGCATTAGTCTGCGAGAGCTGAACTAAAAAGTTCTTGCACCTCTTATAATCCCTCATCAAAAGTATTAGAGGTACATGTTCTTTCTGGAGTGGAAAGGAGAACTGAACTAGAACAAACAGGATTAGAACGTTCGTCTTTTTTGGTGCTAGTATACACATACATACATACAGAGAGAGAGAGAGAGAGAGAGAGAGAGAGAGAGAGAGAGAGAGAGAGAGAGAGATCATCTACACACAGTGAATCAACTAACTGAGAGAACTACAGAATATAATAAACCACTGTGCTTAAGTTTTGTTGATTACGAAAAGGCTGTCGACTCAGTGGAGGACATAGCAATTATAAATTCATTGCGAGAACAAGGAGTGGATGAGAACATTGTAAAACTGCTCGAATGCATATATAAAGAGGGAACTGCTACAGTTAAATTGCATAAGGACTCAGAGAAAATTAAGATTGAGAAGGGCGTGCGTCAGGGTGATACAGTTTCATCAGTGCTATTTACAGTATGCCTAGAAAGTATTTTCAGAAGGCTGGATTGGGAAAACAAAGGAGTGAACATTGATGGAGAGAAGCTACCATTGAAGATTTGCAGTTGACATTGTCCTAATCTCATGCAAGAAATGTTAAATGACCTGAACAGAGAAATTCAGAAAGTAGGGCTAAAGATGAAGAGACTAAAACTAAAGTAATTTTTAATCCATAAACACCAAAGAACGACATCAGAATAAATGAAGAAATTCTTGAAGAAGTCGAGGAGTACAATTACCTGGGACAAATACTAAAATTGACGAAAGATAATGATAGCGAAATAAAAAGACGCATTACAATTGGATGGAAAGCTTTCGGTAAACATAGAGACATTATGAAAAGTAGCTTGTCAGTTTGTATGAAACGAAAAATATATAACGAATGTATAATTCTAGCTATGGCGTATGGTTGTGAGACTTGGAAACTGACAAAATCGATGGAAAATAAATTAATTCGTTCTCTGAGAGCAATGGAAAGGTCAATGCTGAGAATATCTTTAAGAGACAGGAAAAGCTCAACTTGGGTGAGAGAGGAGACTAAAGTCAAAGATATTATAGAAGTTATAAAAGAACAGAAATGCAGGTGAGCAGGCCATGTAGCAAGATTAAAGGATTATCGATTGGGCAAGAGGGTGACTGACTGGACACCAAGAGATTGTAAGCGTAGGAGAAAAAGGTCAGACAAGAGGTGGAGGGATGAGATAGAGAAAATTGCAGGGAAAACGTGGCAAAGATTGGCTCAGTCAAGGATTTCGTGGAGAAGGTTGGGGGAGGCCTTTGTTCAGCAATGGACTTGTAATGGCTGATGATGATGATGATGATGATGATGATGATGATAATGAGTTTATATATATATATATATATATATATATATATATATATATATATATATATATATATATATATATATATATATATATATATATATATATATATATATATATTCCTGCTGCCTATGATCTCCAGTCTTTCAAACGCAGTGTGTCCAGGCATCTCAAAATGATCGGATCTTGAATTTGGCTCTCTTTTGTATTTTGTTTTTCTCTTGGAGGGAACTGTTACTGCGGGCCATGGCCTTTGGTTCCTTCTTCCTCGCATAAATATATATATATATATATATATATATATATATATATATATATATATATATATATATATATATATATATATATATATATATATGAATGTATGTGTGTGTGTGTGTGTGTGTTTCCCAACATCTCTCAGTAAGTTGTGGACGAGTTTTCACAAAACCTTCTGGAAATAGCAACTATGTGGATGTACAGAAGGTTATTGCTTTTTCTGAGGATTTGATGAAAGACGACCGAATGCCAGCCGCCTTATATTTATACCTTCGCCAAGGAGGCTATGTTTTACACCCAGTTTCGTTTGTTTGTTAACAGGATTACTCAAAACGTTTTGAGTGGATTTCGATGAAATTTTGTGGAAAGGTTGTCCATGGGCCAAGGAAGAAATTAATAAATTTGGTGGCGGATCCGGATCCGGATCAGGAGTATCCCGCTCAATATCTCCAAAAGTTCTTGATTCATTTTAAAGAAATTTTGTGGATAGGTGGGTAATGGACCAAGAAAAAATTTATTAAATTTTTGGTTGGATCCGGATTCGGATCCCATATCAACGGATCCGGATCCGTATCCTTTTTAATGGCAATAGCATTGGCGGAGGTAGGCACTTTCTGTGTGCTTTTTAGCTTAATATGGATTGGCTTTTAAACGCTGTGTCTGAATTCCGTAGAGTTTTGCGATTTTTCTACTTATTTGATTTGTGCACCTTATCCAACAACAAATTTTGGCGGGCGATTATTATACGGCCCTAAATGCTTTTGTTTCACTTACAATGCTGCATTTACTTTACCTTGGCCTAAAGTTTCCGTCATCTGTACAGCGGTTACCCATCTCGTTATTTACACCCAGTGTGGCTCAGCTTGGAAGACCTATTGTGTGTTTCTGGGGATGGTATTAGATAGTCAAAGCAAGATTAAGTATTCACTGTACTCCCGTCACTTCCGTTGGGCTCAGAATTGTCATATATCTACTTGAGGTTCGGGGTATTCCCTGCGGCTGGACGAATATACCCGTTCAGGGGAAAAGAATGACCTACGTACTAACAGATCATATTACCAGCGGTAACTACTTCAGTGCGATGACGTCTTCTTATAGCTTGTTTTTTGCTGCATCCGAATGATTGTGTGCAGTATTACATTGTCTGATTAAAGAGACTGACCCTTGGCGCAGTTTTAACAAGATCCCTGTAGCAAAAGGTTTAGAAACTTACTCTGTTAACTCTATTAACCTTTACACATCGCAAGTCCCTTAACTCGTTCAGTGCGATGACGAATTGGTTTCGTATATTCTTATTTCCAGGCGACTATATTCAGCTTAGGGAAGGCATGGAACTGGTTGGGTTAGATATTGCGTTAATTATCCATTACACTATTACAGGCCCTTGTCATTTCGAAAAAAATTCTCTGGTGCTAGGTGAAAAAAAGCAAAATAAGGTTAATATAATATAGTTATAGTGATAATTAAAGAAAGAAGACCTAAACAATATGAAGGGATTAATCACCGATTAACGGATTGGTACAGTCCATTACTATGTCACCGTAGACTGTGATCTCATTTTGCAAACATGACATCTGCCTGAGTTACATGATGCAAGGTAAGTGGGCTGCGGGCAGTCCCTTCTGTCGTTAGAGAGAAAAGTTGTCTTGTGGTTTGAATATACATTATACACAAACAGACTTTGCAGCCTCCTCTTTCTTTTATGCAATGGGTAAAACCCAATGGTTGGTGTTTGGAATATACAGTGAAGAGTGAGAATCTGACCATCAAGGTGTATGGGAGTGAGGGGAGCGGAGAAAGGGAAATATGAAAACCGAGGAAAGGGTGGAAGGATGGGGTGGAAAGGTACGCGAATGAGGGTGGTAAGAGATGGAGGAGGGCAACTTAATGGAGGAGGGCAACCTGATGACGAGGTACACAGCCACGAGGAGTCATTTTGCTTGCGGCTACGTCATCTGGAACTAAGACCTCTTGGTATAGTTAGATGAACAGATTATGCATTCCAAACATTAATGTAATTTTTTGCTACCCCAAAATATCTTCCCCAGACGATGAAGGCACCAATATCACATCTCTACTTTGACACTTCAAAGTAAAAGTGCTTATTTGTCAGATCTGAGTATAAAATGTAGTCCTTAGTTTAACATACTGTATGCATATAAGCTGGGTTTCAAACATGAAAAGGCGCTATGCTATCACAGTAAGTTTATGATTACTCTTAGGTACTGGGGAGAAGGTAAAACTCAAGAATATGGCGAACGTTAGGACTGAAGCGCCAGTCGAGCAGGGCAGTACTCCCAAGGTGGATGGAAAGCTGAAGACAGGGAGAGCTGGAGCTCCCGTTTCATCACCTCTCGGGACTAGTTCCTGACCATCTCCCTTCGCTGAATTTTTTCAGTGTTTCAGTAACACAGAGAGTAGGCCAGCAATCTCTCCTATACAAGTTTCTGTCAACAACAAACTACATGTACACAACACACTACAGTTCCTTTTTAAATTTTAGAAAAGAATGGCTACTAATAACTTAGTTTCGGAGTTCCCTGGGGGGAGGGGGGCATAAATGCCCCCACCATCTGCCCCTCTCCCGGTGACGATTCAACGAGCTGCCTGGAATCACTGTCTGACTCACTTCTTCTTTATTTCTGCAACATTCGTGGCCTTTCCTCTAACTTTCTGTTGAGCACCATCTTTTCTCCTCTAAACATCATCTTCTCTTCTTAACTGAGACTCAGCTGTCTGAGGCAACTGATAGCAAATACTTTTCTGTATCCTACTTTCTCTATACTCATTTCAAAGCCAAAATGGTTGTTGTGTATATGTATGCAACGACTTATCTTGCTTCCGTGTTCCTGAACTTGATTCTTCTAAATTCTCTACTCTCTGGATTCGGCTTTCCTGTCGTTCTCTGACTAAATATATCTGTGCTTTTTACTTAACCCCTAATTCTCCTGACTATGAAAAATTCCCCGACTATCTTTCTTCTACGATGGAACACATCCTATAAATTTCTTTCTCTGAAATCTCCATTCTAAGAGATTTCAATGTTCACCACCACCTTTTGGCTCTTCTATCCTCTCACTGATCCACCTGGTGAACAAGCCTACATCTTTTCCATCCTTAATGATCTAGAGCAGCTTGTACAACACCCTAACCGTATCCCTTAACACCTTGGAGAGAGTTCTAACATACTTGACTTCTTCCTTACAACTAATCCTTCTGCTTACACTGTTAATCTTTCCTGTCTGTTGGGCTCCTCCGATCACAACCTTATTACTTTAACCTGTCCTATCGCTCCAGTACGGCCTGTGGACCCTCCAAAGAAACGTCAGTTGTGGCACTTTGGAGCTGCTGATTGGGAGGCCCTCAGGCTGTACTTCTTTGAATTTCCTTGGAACGATTATTGCTTCCAAGGCTGGGAGCCATTTGAGTGTGCCTTGCGCATTACAGAGGTTATTCTTTCAGACATGGAAGCATACATTCCCTTCTCAAATCCTTTGACTAATGCAAAAAAGCTTTGATTTAATCACGCTTGTTCTAATGCTGTCCACAACAAGGAGAGGGCCTATAAAAGGTACCAGAGTCAACCCACCACTGAATTACATTAAGTTTGTTGTTCGCTCTGCTAATAATTATTTCATCCATACTAAATGCTCACAACTCTCCGACTTGAATTCTACCCACTCCTTTTGACACCTTGCCGAAAACCTTTCCAACAACTTTACCTCATCATCCTTCCCTCTTCTTTTCTACTCTGATGGCTCTGTAGCTATTTCTTCTACTGATAAAGCAAATCTCTTCACCCAGACTTTCTCCTCCAATCCCTTCTTAGACGATTCCGGTGCTGTTCCTGCGTCACTTCCCCCCCTCTGACTTCCTCATGCTGACATTAAACTTTCTTCAGCTGATGTACTTTCTGCGATCACTGGCCTCAATACTAACAAGGCTTGTGGGGCTGATGGGGTCCCTTCTGTTGTCCTCAAGAACTGTGCTTCTGTGTCTACACCCTGCCTATGTAAACTCTTTCTTCTTTTTCTGTCAACTTGTACCTTTCCTTCTTGCTGGAAGTTTGCTCTTATTCAGCCTGTCCCAAAGAAGGGTGACCATTCCCAACCCTCTAACCATCTCCCCAATGCTTTAACATCCTGTATTTCCAAAGTTTTTAAGACTAATCTTAACATGAAAATTAAAACATCTTTCCTATCATGACCTTTCTGATCGCAAGTATGGATTCCGTCAGGGACTCTCCACTGGCGATCTTCTCACCAACCTTTGAGACTCCTGGTCATCCTCCTTTCGGGACTTTGGCGAAAGCTTTGCCACTGAACTTGACATCTCAAAGGCTTTCAATCGAGTCTGGCCCTCTTACGGTTTGTATCCTTCTATCTGTGCCTTCATCTATAGCTTCCTTTCTGGTCGTTCTATAGATGCTGTTGTAAACGGCCATCGTTCTTCTCCTAGATCTATCAACAGTGGTGTTCCACAGGGCTCTGTCCTATCATCAACTCTCTTCCTTTTATTCATCAATGACCTTCTAAGCTGTACATTTAACCATATCCACTCATACACTGATGATTCCACCCTCCACCTTTCCATTCCGTTCCCACAACGTCCATCTCAGCAGTTACTTCAACAAACAAGGGATGAGGCTATGGCACACCTAATGTCTGACTTGGCTTGTATCTCTGACTGAGGTAAAAATAATTTTGTTTTTAATGCATCAAAGAATCAGTTTTTACACCTATCAACCCGAAAACATCTTCCAAATGAGTACCCACTAATGTTTAATAATATCTAGCTCAATCCCACATCATCCTTAAACATATTTGGGGTTTCATTCTCTCGTGACCTAACTTGGAAAGATTAAATTACATCTTTTGTAAAATCTGCTTCCAAGAGATTATGTGTCCTAAGCCGACTCCGTACCTTCATTTACCCCTCCACAATTGTTTACTTTATACACGGGTTTTATTCGCCCCTGTGTATAGTACAACTCTCATGTGTGGCGAGGATCCCCACATACAGCTCTTCTCAATAGGGTGAAGTTAAAGGCTTTTTGTCTCATTGACTCTTCTCCTCCTACTAGCCCTTTCAACCTCTGTCTCTTTACCGCACTGTTGCATTATTATCTATTTTCTATTGCTACTTCAATGAACACTGTTCCTCTGAACTATCTGCTTGCATCCCTCCACCTCTACGACGGGCACATAACATCTGTGTAGCAACAAACTCTCATCCCTTTTCTGTTCAACTCTCTAATGCAAGTGTTAACCGTTAATTCCAGTCATTCATGTATGCAACAGGTCAACTCTGGAACTGTCTCCCACTGTCGATATTTCCTGCTTCCTACTATCTCCAGTCTTTCAAAAGCAGTGTGTCCAGTCATCCCGAAATGAACGGATCTTGAATTTGGCTCTTGTATTGTTTTTCTTCTCTTCTTCCTCTTGGAAGGAATGGTTTGTGGGTTCTTAACCTTTGGTTCCTACTCTCTTGCATTAAAAAAAACAATCAGGGATAAACTAAGCAAAATGAAAGAAGTTTGCAGGGAAGAGCAGATTACTTGGAAGCACCACTCTAATCTGACAAGTTATGAGGTCATTGCATAAGAGTAAGTTTGGGTGACTGATGCAGAAAGTTGGAAACTTGAAATCAGCTGTGATGCTGTGAAGTAGAAATGGAGGCTAAGGAATATATGACGTTTTATCATGTCATGCTCTTGTACCTTGCCACGTTCTTATTTGCAGTGATGGGAAGTAAAGAAATGTTTGATAATAACAAAATCCTAGCTTACTCTCTCTTAAGACGTCTTAATGTATCCCCAGGATGACTTGCTGGCGACTCTGCCAGACCCACAGGATCAACTGCCATGCATCAGTAACTAAAAATATGATACTGAAGTCACTGGGCCACCTTTCTGAGTGCAACTTTCCTCACAATTAAAGCCCTATGGTTAAGATGAAATCAAACAGAGTTCTATATCCTCCACTAATCCAGCTTGTGGACACCGTATTTCAATAACTGACACACCTTTGGATTTTTTACCTTCCACATATATCACACCAAACGCGAAGATTAACCCTGTCATTTTCAAGGTTTAAGGTACACTCCAACCCCTCCCCTTCTTTAGTCACTCACCTAGCCACCTATTCCACATATTTTTTGGATCACTTTGTGGACAAGATATTTCTGTTGTGAACCAACTTTTGTTTTGCAATTTTATGCACACAAAATGTGTGTGGCAATGGGAACGATTACTCTTTATCAGGGTTCTGTATACTACATCTCCGTTACTCCCATAATGCATTACAAGTTGTGGATGTATTTTAGTTAACAGTTCATATTTCGTGCAGCCCCTTACCCTTTCAGTGCTCCCATGCATCACAGTTTGTGAATGACTAATTTCAGTAATCAAGTGTCCTTTATTGTGGGAGTTAACCGTTTCAGCCAGATTAAGTTAACCCGTCATGTCCTGAGCTATTTTGCACCTCCGACACCCCCCAATCCCGAGCTATTTTGGATATTTTTTGTTTTTGGCTAAAACCTCTGCTTTTGGTGAGAAACATCGAAAATTCATAGAGAAATTGCTCACCTGAGGCTTAAAATACTCGATACAGGTAAGCAGTACCTCCTTACCTTACTGGGTTTTCTATCAGGCTGGCTCCAAAGAAAACGACTTCTATGGGAGGGTAACTATTCCACACCACTCATAAACGGTATATATTTATTTTTTTGGTATGAATTTATATGTAGTACAAGAGTATATTGGTTTTCAAACAGTAATATAGGCATTATAAGCATTGTTTCACTGACTAACTCATCAACATACCTGACCTTTTTTGGTAACATTACCTGATCATCATTTCTGACTGTTTCTTCCTCTAATACTATGTAAACTTTGTCCTCCATATTGTCATCGATTGGGGAATCACTCTGGCCCTGAATGTCTTCATTGGCCAGGTCACTGGTAACAGGTGAATTGCCGAGACAATAGCATGCAGGAGGAGGGAGGGAGGTTATGCGGTGTAAGGCATTGTCCCTGCCTGGCATCTTGTAGAGGAATAGAGGAAGGTGTCCTGTGTAAACGTACCAAAAATCATGTGCAAAAATTGAAAATTGTGCAAATTATGAACCTTGCAATTGCACGACATACCAGTACATTGATGGGATTAGCTGTGACAAAATGTTGCAACGTACCCATACGTCGATGGGATGCCTCGGGTTAAATGAGCGTTAGTGATATTATTACTAGACGATTTCATTCAGTTAAGAAGAGTCATTAAGTAGCAAATGAATGAATGAATACTTAGCTTTTAGTAGTATTTTGCACTCAGATCACCAGCTACTATGACGTAGAGGGCTTCTGTTGGGAAAGGGATGAGGCGTATCATGGGGTATATGACAATGGTGGTATACAGATTCTTACTATGTTGCCTGTTTCATTTTTACTTTTATTTTTATCAATGAAATTTCTGTGGTGTTGCTATCAAGCATGTGTCGTTCTATTTGTTATTTTTGTAAAGGGGATGTTGTTGTGAATGAGGGTAGTGAGGCCACTCCCTTCCATGTGGTTTGCCCTGTCTGGTCTAACTGAAGTGTAGTTAGTTAGTGAAGCACAGAGTGTTGCACCTGTCTGTGAGCCTACAGTAGTCTCTTAGAGAACTGTTATGCTGACGTCTGTGTGAAAGAAAATGTGAAATTTTGTAGTATCTGTGCTGATCCCACTGATGCTAAATTGTATTATAATCATTATGATCTTCTTTTGTTTCTACATATGTGCTCTTTTGCTTCATGCGTTGTTGCAATTGCATGTCCATCGTGAAGTACAGTGCACACCTGTTGGCAGGTTTACGCAGCCATGATGCTACCTCACTTTATAATGGTTGCATCTGTCTGAACAATGTCTGTTATGTTTGTCTTACATGCAGGATATATGTACTTGGCTCAGTACGGGTTAGTCTCAGTGTCTCCAGTTAGTTGGAATATGAGGAACTGACAGGCAGGAGTAGCTGGAGACTCTAAATGTCAATAGATAAATAAATAAAATCAAACAAAATAAAATATTCAACTTGTACAGGCGCTGCAGCCCACCATTCGAGGGAAAGGAAGAGATGAAGATCTTGTAAGATTAATACTCTCGTCTTGGCAGATTCCATACCCGGACATGTCGACGTGACCACGGGAAAACGATCGTCTCTAGAACGGTGTACTGGGTGAAGTGACGTACTCTCTACCTATTCATAGGAAGCAAAGGCCCTTTAACAGGTAATTTGTTTTTCTGACATACTGTAGACTTAACTGAAAGCGAAATACTTATTATGAAGAAGGCAGTGTAACTTTTTTTCTTTTGTATTATGGGTTAAATCCTCATGACATTTACTTTCTCCACTTTGCAGTTACATAATTATGGCGACTATGGCAGCATTACATTTTCTCCCCTTTTCTAATCGTATAGCTTTGGGGACAGTGGAAGCACCAATTGGCTTTTAGTCTTTTCAGACCTATAAATATGACTAAAGTAGCGGTATTTTATTTTCCCACCTTTCAGTCCACATTTATGAGGATGATGACAGCACGGTATAATTATAACGGTGGCGGCAACATTATATTTTATTACCCCTATCTAATCGTATAATCATGATGGCCATAGAGGTTGCTTCCAGCAAAAACCAGCATTTTCCACGGTCATCATAGGAGTCATTCGGTCGTCAGGAACGTGACAATGGGTCAGAGAGCTTCCAGACCCTGCAGTTGGCGTCTGGTCCTCGTGTGAACAGCGCCGTCTGGCTGAGATACTGACACTGGGGCTCTCAGTGGACACTTTAAGGCAGGCGTTCCTTCCTTGATGCCTCACCTCCATCCTTGGTTATAGACTCACCTGGTTCTTAATGTGATTTACTGACGTATGTTATAATTTTTTAGGATCCATGCGTTACTATATCCTTTGTTTTCTTTTTGATTTTCTGATCACCATTACTACTAATTTATCCATCCTTTGTTATGAGCTAGAAAAGTATTTGTTGCGATTCACATTTTTTTTTTTTTTAATTTACGCCATTCACTAGGAGAATCGCGTATTGTTTTTCTTCTATAAGGCAGGGGTTTCTTCCATTACTCCCTACTTCCATCCTCCCAAATAGATTCCCCCCTTAATTTTTATTTGTCGAAGTGTGTGTGTGTGTGTGTGTGTGTGTGTGTGTGTGTGTGTGTGTGTGTGTGTGTGTGTGTATCTTCACGTTCCTGCTATTCTTTTACATGTCAGCCATATCATCCTTCCTTCATTAGTTACTTCTATCCTTCATTATGGATTCCAAGGTTTTATTGCCGTGTACAGATCTCTCTCTCTCTCTCTCTCTCTCTCTGTTGGACCCTTACATTTGTTCTTTGTCTCTCCTCTCTTCCCTTTTACAGATCTGTCATATTAGATAGCCCTCCATCTTAGATTCTACACACCTATTATCATACACCTAAATATTTATTTTCTTTTGGGGTATTTCCACTTTACTGTTTGCAGTTGTTTTGCGGGTCAGGCGTACAATAATTTGGAGCAGGCGCTCTTTCGTAGATTCCTCACCTCCATATTTCATTATGGAGTCAGCTGGCCCTTGCTGTCATTTAACAAGGTGTGTGTGTGTGTGTGAGTGTGGTAATTCACCGGGTCGGTCAGGTTCACTTGATGGTCGTGATCATCAGCTTTTACCCTCCCGGAAGGGAGCTGAGAGCTCATAAGTCCGATCTAAGGGCAAGGCTGTGACCTTCACACACGCACACACCCGTCCCCTTGCTCAAGGGGGACAGTAACCACCCACTTCGTCAGTGAAACTTTTCGCAACCTGAGCGAGGCGCGAACTCCCGTCTACCAGATGGCAAGCGAGAACGTTACCACTGTGTGTGTGTGTGTGTGTGTGTGTGTGTGTGTGTGTGTGTGTGTGTGTGTGTGTGTTTATCCCAAGGTTCTCTTATTATACAAGTCAATTATTTAAGGTGGCACCCGCCTACAAAAAAAGAGCACGTGCACACACACACACACACACACACACACACACACACACACACACACACACACACACACACACACACACACACACACACACACACACACACACACACACAATGAAAAGTGAGGAACAAAACACAAATCTCTGCCTGACAACAAAACGAATGGCATTACAGAGGGTGAGGAGTTGAATTTCACTAGGTCAGTAACTAAACGAGAGTATATTTATACCAATGACATATCCAGGTTTCCGCAAACAGCGGGACAAGATGGGGCCAAAGCCTATTATGGAAAACCAAGACTGTACAGGGTGGATACATTCAATGATAAAAAATTTCAAATAAGGAGCCAGGGTGGGGTGGGAAACTCTGACTGGGAGACATGGCCCCCCCCCCGCCCCCCATAGTTGTACAACAATATATTTTGTATATGCCACTAATGAGGAGGGGATGGTAGACAGGAGGTGGGGGAGAGAGTAAAATAAGGATTGATGCCCAGCTCCCCCCTGTCATTGCTACAGAGATTACAGGCTCTTCAAGTCCCTTGCCACCTCCCACCGCCTGTTCATTCCTCTCAACCTGGCTGTGAACTGCTAAATGTCGACATATTTAGTTGTGTGTGTGAGTGTGTGTGTGTTCTTAGTGACGTGTACACAATACTCATATATTTACTATACATTACTCTGAACCGAGGACATGGTACGGATTGCATCATGGAATGTAAGGGGCGCAAACGTAGAGGTGAAAGAGAGAGATTGTCCAGGTCCTTGAGGGTGCAAAAGTGGATGTATGTGGATTAGCTGAAGCTAAATGGAGAGGCGAGAGTGTGAAAAAATGGGGGTATGGATGGGGTAGGCTATATGCACGGCTGAGAATGAGAAGGCAAAAAAAGGAGTATGTATCGTTGTGACTAACAGATGGAAGGAGAATGTAAGAGAGTATGGATCAGTTGGCTCAAGGATTGTGTGGATAAGATTGAAAGTTGAACTACAAATGTGGGCGATCGTGTGTGTGTATTCGCCAACGCAAGATCGTTCAAGCAGAGTGAAAGAAGAGTTTTGGACAAATGTGGAAGTGTGCATGGAAATATTTGGAAGGAATGCTAGTGTTTTTGATTGAAGATATAAATGGAAAAGCAGGGAATGTGAAAATGGATGGAGTAACTGGTGAGTGGGGTGTGCCTCCAGAGATGGATGAGAATGGCAGTGCTTTAGTGGACATTTGTGCCGAGAGAGGATTGGTGATAGACAATATTCTCTTCAAACATAAAGGCAATCCACAGGTATACATGGAGAGTGATGAGAAGGGTGGGAGGTGAACTGAATGAACGGGAGGCAATGATTGAGTCTGTGTGTGAGGATAATAGAATGAGACGGTGTGTAATGGATGCAAGAGCATATAGAGTTTGGGGGAGTGGACTTTCTGACCACCACTTGGAGGTGGTGAAAGTCAGTGTTCAAATGAAGTGGAGGAATAGAAGAAGGGAAGTACAGGAGGAAGTAGTTCATACAAGGAGGGTAGAAAGGTTATAAGAGGACGGGGAAAAGACAAAATATAAAAGAGAAGTTGAGGAGCGACGGGGTAACTATAATTTGGAGCAGATGGGGGACGTGGACTGTGAGCGCATGATATTCACAGAAGAAATCTGTGCAGTGTGTGAGGTGGTGTGTGGGTTGAAGAGAAGACGAAAGGGGGTGCAAAGAACAGCATGATCGAATGAAGATGTGAGACAGGCTGTGGCACAAAAGAACAAAGCGTATGAAGAGAAAAACCTGAACTGTACACAGGAAAAATCATCTGATAAATTACCAATATGCCGGGAATTGAACCCGGGACTCTCATGTGAGTGCCAGGCAGCATACCACTACACCACGACCAGTGTGGGTATCAAGAGGATGAGTTAACCCCCTGACACTCGGGCAAGTAGATGCTTTTAGTCTATGAATATTTTTTTTTTAAAGTCTATGAACAACTTTTCCATATGTGCATGTAATTTTTTCGTAGAAAGTATTTATTGTAGTTTTCAATGAAACAGGTTTGAAGGTTCCAGCTGTAAATTCAATGTTTCTATTAGACGAATATAATTGTTTTGCAGTAAACAGAACAAAATCTTTACATGACAAAATGTTAAATGACCTTATTGGAAATAGTATAACGTGCTTTACTTCAAGGACATCATTAATATAGTTCCTTCGTTTGATCAGACGATACAGCTTAGAAGAGCACCCTAATATTCAAGGTGTTATAGGTAACATGCAACTAAACTGAGCAAATCTGCCTGGAGACAGCAGAAATAAAATACAGAAGACTTCCTCTGGTCGAAAGAGTTAAGGACAAAATGGAGGGGTGCGTATCTGACTGACGCGACTGGAGCAGTTCATTCTGCTGGAAGCAGTATTTTACCAAACTAAGTCTAATTAATGGTATTGACTCTGTCCTCATAACATGCTTTACTCCTTTTCCACATTCCCCCTCACAACATTCCTCTCTGTCCCTGTCCCTCCCTTCCCTCTCCATGGCTTCTCCCCCTGTCCCGTAAAACAGCCTTTACTTCTTCCCTTTCTCATCCGCCACCTTTCACAACTTCCCTTACTTCATTCCCATTCACTTGCCCTTCATAAGCCCTCTTGTCCAGTCTCCCTTCCCCTTGCTCGTGACAAAATCACGCTCCATCTCCCACGGGAAAAATAGAAGACAATACTTCAGTCAATAAATTCAGGTAATGGGTAAATGTGATATTCAGCTGTAATAGTACAGTACAATCGTATTCGCTACATAATAAAAAGTGCTTAATGTAAGTCGAGCATCGTATACTCTGCATGTAATTAGATGTTGATGTCATGTACAAAATTGCAGTTTGATTGGTTTAATGATTACCGATAAACTAAATGTTCTGTTGTCACATGAAAAATGGTGGGGTGGACGGAGAAGAGTGGGCTGGATGGGCTGGGACAGTGGTGGGTTGTACGACAAGACTGGGAGGAAATGAATTCCCTGTGATAATATATATTTTTGTGAGGCTCATCAGTGACAGTGTGAATGATAATTCTATTTGTAGCTGTAAGTGGTGAAGCAGAAAAGGGCCTGGGTGAGTGTGGAAGAGTGTGGGAGAGGCTTGTGTCAAGGGAGGCCGTGGGTGAAGATGAGTGCTGGTGTAAAATGATATAGGCGTAGGAAAGGATTTCCTCAGTAACAACAAACTAATCACGCCCCATTCTTATTTGTTGGAGTCTCGCGTCGCAACGTGAAAATACTAATAACCCCAATGTGATCCGTGGGCGAACACGCACACACACAGATATCTGTACTTAAAAAACATGCACATGTATACGTAGATGCCAAATCTCATATACACATAGAAATGCATGCACAGATACACATATTATACTTGCGTACACATCGACATGTCTTTCTTCCTAAATACCATTTGCCATATTCTGGTCAGCTTTGGAAACTCTGAGGCTTATCTTCCTAACCAGATGATCTGTGCATACGGGACGTTCATGTTATTTACTGGTCGTAAATTTGCTTGTGAAACAGAGTGCTCCAATCCCCAAGCCGAAACACTGCTGGTATTGTACGACTCCTCAGCGGCAGCGTAACCTCCAGTTTTATGTCCCATCACCTGAAATTTAGGATCACATCAGTTCCCACGACAGACGACAGTATAACGGTGAAGTGATCAGACCTGGTGGCTGCTGATTACCGCCAAACTCCGACTCGTTGATCCTATACGTTCCAATTAGGGATGATTTATTGATTTATCTCTTAGTGTTTGTTCTCATTGGGTCTGATCTTAGCACCAAAGTTAATATTAGCATCGTCAAGAGTTTTGCTATAGTATCTTTTGACTAATTTCATCGGTTGTTCGGTGGTTAACATACTTCAAGCTGTGCATGAAGCCCGTGTACTCGAACCGTGGTGGAAATCTTAAGTACAGTTTATGACACAAGTACGACCTTTCATACGCTTGCATGTGTTCACACTGTCGGTTCTATAGATGACACAAACAGACATATCCAGCGCATTACTCGACTTTCATATTCATCAATGACATATGTTACTCTTCCGACGGAAAAAAACTTTCCCATGAGAGAGAGAGAGAGAGAGAGAGAGAGAGAGAGAGACAGCGAGAGACAGAGAGAGAGACAGAGAGAGAGACAGAGAGAGAGAGAGAGAGGGAGGGAGAAAGAGCGAAAGAGAGAGATTCTTTCACCCTCTTTCTGAAGAAAAGGTCTTGAGTCCTGCCGTGAACCAAAAATAGACCGTACAGAATGTGTCAGGCTTGTCTCATAGTCAGCTAGTGAGTTGTTACAAAAAAATTAAACAGTCGGTAGGACAGTATATGTTCATATGTAACCATCGAAAATTAAAAGATTTTTATGCTAGGAATAATCTTTCTAGCAGTGCCGAAAGTCAACACATGGGAATGAGTATGGGACTGGATCTGTCTGTATGGATTAGGAGAAAGTGGCTGATACTGATGGTAGATTCAGCGATAAGTTATATTACAGGGTTACTTGACGAGCTGATGCTGGCAACAGCAAGTAACTATATCCCTATCCAATATGAGTGAACGATGCAGGTAAGTCACTGTTTTCTGAATATATTTATATACTTTCCAGAATTCTTTGGCATTTAATCTCTCTCTATACCCCATCCAATAAGACTGCTCTATGCAGGTAGGTAACTGTTTCTTGAATACTGGCATTCTTGCCTGAAGATTTTTGACTTTTAAACTCTAAGATAGTTCACTTTTTTCAATAATTAGATTTTCTTCCATATAGATTTTTCTGCTTGGCATACTGAATTCATGTTGATCAGTATCCTACCCAAGTAATTAAAGGACTCCCAAGAGTACCTTGTATGTAGACAGCCTTGAGTGGTACAGGTGATTTTTTTCATATAAAATAATTCTCCGCCCAAAAGAATATCATCTTTCGCTTATCGCACTGCAAATGTAACCTCCTCATCTGGTGCTTCTTAATCATCATTCATTACTGGCAAATATTATATTATATACATTACAGCAGAGCAGAGATCTGGAGCTGAGACTGATCCCTGATAGCAAGAGGTTGTAAGGAGTTTGTCTGCCGCATCGCCAAGGACTTGTTGGTCTTCTCCAGAGTTGACAAGTTTTGTTTTTCCGCTGGACAAGTTTTTCCATCTGACGATAAGACGCCTAGCGACATTTCTGGCACTTTTTTTTCCAGCTTTGCCGGTATGCTAGAGGTATTAGTGTATTTTCGTAACAGTTTTCTGGGTCTTGTGTAGATTCCTCCTGGCGATTTCTGAAACTAAATTCAGCATTTGTTGTGATTTTAAATTGGTCAGCCATGGAATTTTATAACTGATTTTTCTAGATGTGGTGGATGTTGAAGGATCGTGTAAAGTTCCATCCTACTCCAAAAAAAAAAAGAAAAAAAAAAGAATATTTAGATAAATCTCTCGACCACAAGAGGGACATGCGGGTGGATATTCAGTTACTACTGTGTTAGTCATTCCCTAGATGGACGCCTTCCCATGGTGGCGCCGATGTGGCCGGGCAGCTCAACTATCCGGTTATACAAACGTCCCTCAGCTCCCTTCCCGTCCCCCAAAAGAAGGATGATGGACTGCAGGAGGGGAGCAGCGTAGCCTGTAGTCCATTGGGTTCATACTCAGATGAACCTGAGACAACAACAACAACAACAACAACAACTACAGCACCAACAACAACTAATGCAAGAGTTAACCTTTACTCCCAGTTCTTCATTTATGCAACAGGTCAGCTCTGGAACTGTCTCCCTCTGTCTGTATTTCCTACTTCCTGTGGTCTCCAGTCATTCAAACGCAGTGTGTCTAGGCATCTCGAAATGAAGGAATCTTGAATTTGGCTGTCTTTTGTATTGTTTTTGTTTATTTCTTGGAAGGAACTGTTTTGCGGGCTCCTAGCCTTTGGTTCCTTCTTCCTCGCATAAGAACAACAACAACAACAACATCTACTACTACTACTACTACTACTACTACTACTACTTCTACTATTACTACTTTTTTTTCACAAAATCACCTCCATCCATTGGGGAATTATATTGTGAAGATGAAAACAATCTTCCTAATACAGTTCACCATTTGGAGTTGAAATGTGAAGGTTAACACTAACCCTCATATTACAATCCGTTGGCCCCAAGCACGCCAACGGCTGTGGTTACCAACCATCTACTCTTACTATTATGATTTTATTTTATATTTATTGATATTACAACGTTAATAAAGACATTAAACTATTGGAGTCGCTGGTCTATGCGACTCTCGACCACTGTAGCTTCGTAATCCATACACGCCAGAGAGACAGACCTGAGGGCTGATGATCTTGTGCCCCTGAGACATAGCACAGCAGACCTCACGAGGGAGAATGACAGTCGACATCTCATCCAGGCCATAACAGAACTCTGTGGTTGACGTATCTTCTCAGAAAGAACCTCTGCCAGTCTCGAGTAGAATCTTACCGCCTCTGGACCCATCCCACCTAATGTTGTGAACACAAGGGGACTGAATCAACCGTGGTCCACATGTTGGATCTTTTCTTGATAATTTCTGTTTTTTCCTTGTTCATTCCTTTTGTGTGCAGCTTCGAGAGACAGTTCACGATGACATGCTGCCATGGGATCGAATATCCTGATGTCGAAGAACGCCCTCTGCCCACGTGTCCAGAAACCTCGAGCACTGACATCCACTCTTGCATCATTTGATGTGTTTGCTGTTCTGTGGGTGAAGTGCTCGCCGTCCAAGGGTAGCAGAGCTGGCTCAATCGTGACATCATGGCATATTTCCTGCAGCATTTTGGCAGTGAGGTAGCGTACCTCATCGTGTCGGATGCAAACAAAGCCTCCCTTCTTGCATACCATTGCATGGTTTGCATCAAAGGCAGTGCCACAGGCACAGTGTTGAGGTAGGTTCTCTATTGGCCACCCATATCTCAAGGCTATGGCGTCAATAAATTCTTGTTTGCTGAAGTGGAAGCCTTTTGCCTTGAGAGGCAGGGTTGTCAACCAGTTCGATGCCCCAAACTCCTGTGCAATTTCAACTCTTCTGCACTGGTCTGGTGTTAGATGTTCGATTATGTGCTGCAGCTGGTCTTTTTGTCTTGCTTCACGCTCCTTGCTTATCTGTGTCTTTATGTCTTTCTGCCTTTGGTGGTCAATTTCACTCGTCTCAACCTGAGCGCAGATCTTCTGTGATAAGGAATCAGTGAGCCTGAGTGAATTTCTGTGTTCATAGCTTGCCACGGCAACTGGATTTATAATGCCAAGGCCTTCCAACCTGGGTGGTAGTGCTGGAAGGTCCCTTTCTTCTGGTGTGGTGATGTGGCCATTGGTTAGAGATGGGAGGAATGAATCACTGATTGCGTCCTCCAGTGGTTGTAGCAGCAACTCAGTGTCTGGTATGGTCCTCATCACGAAGGTCCATTTGTTCTTTACACCAGAGGTAAATGCACTGCATGCTGCATGGGGTTCTGTTTTTGCATGGCTGGATAGTGTATGAATTTCTTCTAGCCATGTCTTTACCTTATCACTCACATATTGGTCTTTGAATTCCTTGGTTCCAATCACAGCCCCTAGATGCCTCTGACCTTCCTTGGTCACTATCACGTTTGTGCCTCTAAATGCTTCCTGTGCATCTTGATAATAAGCAACTACTACTACTACTACTACTATTACTACTACTACTTCACTCTCCAACTACAACCCACAGCCGTTGAATTCACAGACAAGTTTCACGTTTCATTTCTAGGTACGAGTAGTCTGGGGAAAAGACAGTCTTGCCTAATAGTTTCATGGCCGGCCGGGAAACGAACCAGGATCGTTTTACTTGTGGACCAAGTGTGTTTCCGATCACACCACGGCCACACCTTCTCCTCCTCCTCCTCCTCCTACTGGCGAGAATGCTTATACCCTGTAGACTGTGACACACCTGCTTCTCATAATGTGTTAGTAGAGTATTCGTAAGCACATCCGGCATATAGTAACTGAGTGTTCCCGACTTCTATTCCTTGGTCGACCACGAAACCTTTGGGCAGGGTGATCTTTACCCCAGTCAGTTCACGTGTAGAACCGCATCAGGGATCTGGATTTGCACAGTGACGGTTGTGTGTCGTTGTCCGGGGAAATGTTTGTTTGGTACTTTCCCTGTCAGCCGTGCCCTGCCTATCTCATTCTCACAATTTTTCCTTTAATTGATACTATCTTATTCGGGTGATCCATCTGAGCTGGTCTTCTCGTCATGCTACTGCAAAAAAAAAAAAAAAAAAAGGAGAGAGAGAAGAATGCTCAGAGTAATTAATATCGCCAATATGAAAGTCATTAAGGCAGACATTAACTGAAAACAATTTTTTTTTACATTAGGTTCCCAGTTGTACGGTTGTATATATATATATATATATATATATATATATATATATATATATATATATATATATATATATATATATATATATTAAATTTTCCGATTTCATATTGTCACGAATTCGCGAGAGCGTATTATTCGTAACATTGTACGGTGATGAGAAACACGAACTCTAGTGGAATTCCCACTGGGAATCACTCAGTTCAACCGTCCTCGTATTCACATCGATCGGGATGGTTTTCAGAACATTTGTCACTGTTTCATAAGTGACCATTCTTATCCACGACATTAGTGTTTTCACTGAGTGATTTATTGCGAGCCTATATGGTTCACCTTCCTTCCACTGACCGTTGAAGTTAGGCCACGCCTATTTCCTGCGAACACGGCCAGCTCGTACCTCCCTTCCGAGTTTGAAGTTAGTCAGCTCGGGATCGTCGTGAGGATAGGATAGTTTTGTGCTCAACGTAAAGCAGCGTCTCCGATGTACAGCGAATTCCTGAATCTCCACCTGGACGGTGATTGGCGAAGCAGGCTTGGAGTGAATAGCAGCTATGGTGTTCATCACAGGCGCCCAGACTTTCGTTTCGGCTCCCTTCCACTGACCAGTATTTCTGTTAATTTTTCTAGGCTTAAGTTTAATTAGCTTTTGAATGAGCGAGTGAGTGTATTCTCTTGTTATTTGAATTCATGAGTCCACTAGTGACCATGAAATTCTCCTTTTGAATTTATTTTGAGATTCATATAACAAATTTATTTTATTGTAATCAATAAATTTACAGTTCTTTGAGCTTAATGTAATTAGACTCGTGTTTTATTTCTCCACATTAAAGCTTATTTTAGTTGCTGCTCGTAGTTTGCACAAACTCTTTACAGTATTCATAACTGGTACTTAGGCCAGTTCTTTTGTGGCTATCGATTCATTCCTTTTAATATTACGTAATGGTTTTCCAGTTAGTTGCATTTTTTTTTCTTTCTTATTATCTTTTCTAGTTTAAATAGATAAAACTGGTCACCACCAACCTGTGCCTATATTCTTTACTTTTGATTATTGGCATTTCTCTGCAAAACAGCAGTCAGTACTCAGTCTTTAGTCTATTCAGCCTTAGTTGAGTTTGCGTCACGGCTACTAATATATATGGATAGGAAGCCAAAGATATGGGGCTTATCGATCCCCAACAGTTAAAGAGTATGTGCTCTAACGGTTTAGTTACGAGCAACAACATGAGACTGATGCCCTTGAAGAGAGTCGAAATCAACGTGAATATGAGCGAGAACAACATGAATACAAGCGAGAACAACGTGAATACGAGCTAGAACAACGATAGAGATAACGAGAACACGACCGTGCCAAGCGCGAGGCACGTGAGAAACATGAACTTGAGATGTTGAAGCTCAAGCAAGACTCTTTGGCTTCAGACACATCTGGTGCAGCTAACCCAAGCTCCACGAGCGCTCTCTCTGCACATGTTCTGGCGACCACACGCATCAAGCTTCCTCCATATAAGGAAGGCGAGTGAATCGAGCCATTCATAGCTCGTTTCGAAGACATGGCTCAGCTGTACCAGCTGGATGAGGCAGCTAAGCGGCTCCAGTATCTTAGCTTTTTTGAGGGCCCTGCCCTCTATGTTCTCCACAGAATTCGTGGAGACAATCTCATGTATGAGATGATGAAAGCAGCACTCATCAAAACGTATGGCCTCATAGTTGACTCTAGGAGTCAGTTTATAAGGGAGTATCTACAAAAAAAGGAGACTGCTGTTCAGTTCCTTGATCGGCTTACTGCTTACTTAGCTGAGCAGGTGGAGAGAGATGAAACTCCTTCCACGAGAGGGGGATAATTGACCTTAAGCTGCTCACGCAGCTAGAAAAGTCGTGGCCTGCTGAGCTTATGGCTCAGCTTAAGATCTGCCAGGTAAGGGATGCCAGCCAAATGGTGGAGAAGGCTGAAGCATTCTTCACTGCGTACGGGTATCAAACTCGTAAGCAACACACCTGGAACAGGATAGCTGACAAATCTGGGAAACCGTCTCAGACTGAACCCCACCATCAAGGCCATTCTCAGAATAATGGCCAAGGTCCAAACAAACAGCAGAAGAAGGACCAGGAGCAAAACACCCAGAAACCTGAGTGGAAGCAGTATGACGAGCAGAACCCTAACCAGCAGCAGTACCGGTATTTCAAGCAGCAGCAGAGCAAGGACAAGTCACGTAACACTCAGCCAGGACAATCGACTTTAGTGTATTGGAGGCAGGATGCAAATGCAGCCTTCATTCCACAACAAGCGCACAGCGGTGCCAACTCCACCAGTACAGGTACTTCCCCACAGTTCATTAGTCCCCCAACGACAGTGAACTCTCCATCACAGGTGGTCAATGCTCCATCTCCTCAGACAGTGAGAATGACCTCTCAGGTATCTAATTCTCAGGGCACCATGTTTGGCGCATCATTCATTCAGCAGCCTCATCAGTGGCTGGCTGCTTCCTCCACAGGCCCTCCCACAGGTAACAGTGCCTTCCTTGTTCAGCCAGGGTTTGTGGGAGGCGTTCCTGTAAAGGTCCTGAGAGACAATGGTTCCTCAGGTTGCTCTGTCAGGCAGAGTCTAGTTCGGCCAGAGGAGTACACAGGTCGATAGATCCAAGCTCAGCTTACTGATGGATCAGTGAAATTGATCCCTGAGGCACGGATCCAGGTGGCATCTCCGTTTTACACTAGTGCGGCACTTGCAGTTGTCATGCCAGAACCTTTATTTGACCTTATTATAGGCAACATACCAGGTGCCAAGTATAGTTGCACCGTACTGTAGATGACGCTACTCAGACTTCGGCTGCAGTAACACGAGCCATGGCCAAGGCTCCGAACTGTGTCACCCCGGTGACCACTGCATTGCCGCAAGATCTGATTTGTAGTCAAGATGTTGTCCAAGAGCAACAGTCTGACCAGACACTTGCTGCTGTGCGGAAGAAGCAAAAGGGTAGAGTGATTAAGTATTCACGGGGAGGTCAAGCCAGGTTCCTTCGTAAACATGGACGGCTCTACCATGAGTCACGAACACCCCAGGGTGAGGTTCGACTGCAATTCGTCATTCCTGCTAAGTATTGCCAAGCAGTGTTAGAATGGGGTCATTGTTCAGCCTCCGGAGGTCACATGGGCAAAAAGAAAACCCTGGGCAGTATCCGTGCTGACTTTTTCTGGCCAGGAATGGGACAAGAAATAGATAGCTTTGTGCATTCCTGCAATGTTTGTCAACGTACCACCAATCAAGGACATGTCCTTCCTGTGCCATTTGAATCCACACCCATAATCTCTGAGTCAGTTGAAAGAGAGAGCAGTGGTGATGTGGATGCAGACCTGACGTCTCGCCCGTTGGCCTCACAGGACAAATTATGTCCAGGGCCTGTACATACATATGTACCGTAGGTTAAGCGGAAGTTTGAGACCCCGTAGAGACAATCAGAGGCTGTGTCTGAATTACCTTGTGGAGTATCTCGAGCTGTGGGCCTCTCAGAGGATTCCCGGAGAATGCACATTATCCACATGAGTGTTCACACCCACGTTGGGTGTTAAAATGTGACCTACCCGAGATTGCGTAGGGATTCTCAGCTTGCCAATATTAATCGTAAGTGTAGAGTTAGGTTAACTAGTAAATTGCCCATTCTCAGAGATTTGGGCAATCAAAGGACTA
Source organism: Coenobita brevimanus (assembly GCF_032717465.1). Taxonomy (NCBI): domain Eukaryota; kingdom Metazoa; phylum Arthropoda; class Malacostraca; order Decapoda; family Coenobitidae; genus Coenobita; species Coenobita brevimanus. The sequence goes on along the minus strand of NC_136987.1, from coordinate 23,213,490 downwards.
GCACGTTTCCTGGTTAATAATGTAGCTTTAACCAGTAAACTACAGGGGTCCTCAGAGATTTGAGCAATCCAAGGACTACGTTTCCTGGTTAATAATGTATCCATTAACAAAATAATAGTGTATTTTTTGTAACATAAGTACTGACTACTAGGCAGAGAGGGAAACTGTAATTTGATAAAAATTGTCGCACTGACACTTTTGATGCTCCACCTTAATTGCTTTCACAGGTGCAGCTGGCGGGTGTAGCAATTTTGTCATGCAGATCAGCTGATCGTCTGCCACATGCTGCCACCTCTTATCATCTGCTTCGTCGTCTCTATTTACTGTTGATCTGAATTATATCATTTTACACGTACACAGAGTTACACCACAACTGCCACACCTACACCGTGTATTACATACATCACGCTACATAAGAATCAGTTGTTAATGTAAATATAGCGAACTTTTCGCTCAGTTTGACAAGAGCACAGGACTTTTCATCCTCGTCACGGAGTTTTATTTCCTCAAGCTTGCTTCTATTAACATAAATACGAGGTTTTTACGTTCATGGGCGACTGTAATTTTCTCCTGTAGCAGGATAGTATACACCGACATGTCGTAAAAATACCCCCGCTAATACCAATACACCATTCCCGTATGAGACAGCCCGAGCATGTATTCAGTATGGACGGTGGGTGTTAGCGCCGAAGTGGTGACATGTGGAGGTGTGCGGTACGTAGGAGGACTACTGGGCCTTGAAAGCAGGTTGTGAAGCCTATGCCCAGAGTCGGTCACATAAAAAAAAAAAAAAAAAAAAACACCACAGCGTAAATCATGTGTGACTGAGTTAGGATTTATATGTATGTATATCGAAAATTTTTCTGAAGAAAAATTTGATTTTGATGGGGTGTAATGTCACGAATTCGCGCGAGCATAATATTCGTGACATTGTACTATGATGAGAAACATAAACTCTAGTGGAATTCCCACTGGGCATCACTCAGTTCAACTGTCGTCGTATTCACTTCGATCGGGATGGTTTTCAGAATATTTGTCACTGTTTCACAAGTGACCATTCTTATCCAGGACATTAGTGTTTTCACTGAGTGATTTATTGCGAGCCTATATGGTTCACCTTCCTTCCGTTGACCGTTGAAGTTAGGCCACGCCTATTTCCTGCGAACACGGCCAGCTCGTACCTCCCTTCCGAGTTTGAAGTTAGTCAGCTCGGGATCGTCGTGAGGATAGGATAGTTTTGTGCCCTGCGTAGAGCAGCGTCTCTGTTGTACAGCGAATTCCTGAATCTCCACCTAGATGGTGATTGGCGAAGTGGGCTTGGAGCGAATACCAGCGTTGGTGTTCATTACAGGCGCCCAGACTTTCGTTTCGGCTCCCTTCCACTGACCAGTATTTCTGTTCGTTTTTCTAGGCTTAAGTTTAATTAGCTTTTGAATGAGCGAGTGAGTGTATTCTCTTGTTATTTGAATTCATGAGTCCACTAGTGACCGTGAAATTCTCCTTTTGAATTTATTTTGGGATTCATATAACGTAAATTTATTTTACTGTAATCAATAAATTTACAGTTCTTTGAGCTTAATGTAATTAGACTCGTGTTTTATTTCTCCACATTAAAGCTTATTTTAGTTGCTGCTCGTAGTTTGCACAAACTCTTTGCAATATTCATAACTGGTACTTAGTGCAGTTCTTTTGTATCAAGCTTAAATTCGTTGTACCAGCCTGGAGTTAAGCACCGGCAAGAACCTGTTTATTATTATTAGCATTAGTTATTGATTGTCAGGGGTGGAATCACTTTCTGGAGAGGCTAACAGTACTACAAACAGCACTCGTGAGCAATTAGTCTCCCTTGTGTACTGTTGAGAAAGTTTATAAATTCTCGTCTTTAGAGAATTGGAGAAGGAACCCGACATTAAGTAAAACTTACTGCTAGATTTTCAAAGTCAGTCCCTTGTCTCTATTTTCAAGTAACATCCAGCATTTTTAATTTATAAATTCACATCCCCCCGTGACAAATACCCTCCTCGGATTCACGCCTTTTACCTCACACCTTTCCCATTCCCGTCCCACACCACCTTCCGGCAAACTAAAACAACCAAATCACCCATGCCATGAGTTACGACCCACAGCACCGCCTCTGTCTTATAAATTACCATGTATTTCTCCCACAAACCATTTCACACCCGCACTTCCTGCCTCACCGCAACGACCCAACCTGCTACCTTTATCCTGATGTAAATTACCCACACCTCCTAATACCAAGATTCAACACTTCTCTTTTCTCCTGTTATTTTCTACTATAATCGTTCTGTGTAAGTACATAGTATCGATTCTGGTCAAGACTGATAATACTGGGGACGAGGCAAGGTAAACTGTGCTCTATAACTGTGTTACGGGGTTGCCTTCTGACCTTCAGTGATACACGTGCTTATTATTCAATAAAATTAGCTTCTTAAGTGACGGATGGTACAAGGTCCATCTCCTCCCTTGCAGCATGACTTTCCAAAACACTAAAAGCAGAAGAGTGATCCAGGGGCAAAGTTCTATAAAGCTCAGTCTGTGGTGCCTGAATGTGTATGCATATAGTGATCGTGTGAAGTGACAATTTGATGAGGCGTTTGTGAAAGGAAAGTGAATGAAAAGGCACTCAGTGAGAAAGTTGAAAGGAAGAGGATAAGAGGTATTTAACAATATTTGTGGAAGAAAGCCTGGGGTGAGGGAAAGAGTATGAGATGAGAAAAGAGTAGTAATGGTGATGAGAGAGATGTGGATATCTACTGAATGCAGAGAGATAAATGCAGTGTTCATATGGGTTAGACTAAAAGCAAGCAACAAGAGGAGAGTAGGCTAACAGTCCTTGAATCTAGACCAAATTGCAAAGTGTGATATCAGGCCTGAAACATGCAGCATTACAAAATTGAGAAACTGAGAGATATCTCGTACAAGAGCGTCTCAGAGGAGGGAAACGGAAAGGTTAAAATGATATTCTCTAGCGACAGCTACAAGTTGTGTAAACTGACGAAGGATGGGAGAAAACGAAACGCAAAAGTGTTGAACGACATGAAGTTGCCAATGGCTAAGACAAAATTCAGAGCAGTGTGTGTATATGTGGGTCGGTGGATACTGCCTGCAAGTTCTTTCCTTAACAGAATGTTTTCCGTTTTCGTCAAAGCCACATCACTTCAGCATCTCCTGCTTCCTTCTTTCCGTGCCGAATCTTTTTGACTCAGAAATCGAAGATCTGTCTGTTAGGTCAGATTGGTGAGAGCGGTAGGATAGATAATTGAAAACAAGACGTGCCTTTGTCATCTAAATTTTCTTTTCTCACAATTCCTGTTCGGTAAGTTTCTGCTTAATTCATATTTAAACTAGATTTATTTTTCTTTTTACATCTGCTGCATGACAACATGTACGTGAGTATTGCACATACTTTCTTCTCCTAAGCTTGGTTGTTTTTATTACTGCAGTTGATGGAGAAACTCGCGATTTATATAATCCGCACCATACGGTGCAGCACACATCGTAATAGCTGTGTACAACCCTAATATTGCCCCACCATCCATATAGCACAATCAGATCAATTGCCTAATTGTATCCATAGATCCTACAAACGGCATTGCAAATTCAGGTGATGAAGTAGTGCTGTAATACTTCGGCCATATATGCAAAGGACAGTGTAAAAGAGATTTTGACTGTAACTGAAATGTGAAAAAAGGAAAAAAAGACAATAGCTTATTATACACGTGAGACCAGCTATCTCAGTGAAAAGCATGAACACATATTGCCCCATTCTGCTTTTGCAAACACATTTTTTCAAAGCTTCCATAACTGAAGATAAGCTTGAGCTGGTCTTTTTGTCTTGCTTCACGCTCTGTGTCGTTATGTCTTTCTGCCTTTGGTGGTCAATTTCACTCGTCTCAACCTGAGCGCAGATCTTCTGTGATAAGGAATCGGTGAGCCTGAGTGAATTTCTTTGTTCGTAGCTTGCCACGGCAACTGGATTTATAATGCCAAAGCCTTCCAACCTGGGTGGTAGTGCTGGAAGGTCCCTTTCTTCTTGTGTGGTGATGTGGCCATTGGTTAGAGATGGGAGGAATGAATCACTGATTGCGTCCTCCAGTGGTTGTAGCAGCAACTCGATGTCTGGTATGGTCCTCATCACGAAGGTCCATTTGTTCTTTACACCATAGGTAAATGCACTGTATGCTGCATGGGGTTCTGTTTTTGCGTGGCTGGATATTGTATGAATTTCTTCTAGCCATGTCTTTACCTTATCACTCACATATTGTTCTTTGAATTCCTTGGTTCCAATCACAGCCCATAGATGCCTCTGACCTTCCTTGGTCACTATCACGTTTGTGCCTCTAAATGCTTCCTGTGCACCTTGATAGTAAGCAACTGCTACTACTACTACTACTACTACTACTTCACTCTCCAACTACAACCCACAGCCGTTGAATTCACAGACAAGTTTCATGTTTCATTTCTAGGTACGAGTAGTCTGGGGAAAAGACAGTCTTGCCTAATAGTTTCATGGCCGGCCGGGAAACGAACCAGGATCGTTTTACTTGTGGACCAAGTGTGTTTCCGATCACACCACGGCCACACCTCCTTCTCCTCCTACTGGCGAGAATGCTTATACCCTGTAGACTGTGACACACCTGCTTCTTGTAATGTGTTAGTAGAGTATTCATAAGCACACCCGGCATATAGTAACTGAGTGTTCCCTACTTCTATTCCTTGGTCGACCACGAAACCTTTGAGCAGGGTGATATTTACCCCAGTCAGTTCACGTGTAGGACCGCATCAAGGATCTGGATTTGTACAGTGCCGGTTGTGTCGTAGTCCGGGGGAATATTTGTTTGGTACTTTCCCTGTCAGCCGTGCCCTGCCTATCTCATTCTCACAATTTTTCCTTTAATTGATACTTTCTTATTCAGGTGATCCATCTCAGCTGGTCTCCTCGCCATGCTACTGCAAAAAAAAAAAAAAAAAAAAGGAGAGAGAGAGAGAAAGAGAGAAGAATGCTCAGAGTAATTAATATCGCCAATATGAAAGTCATTAAGGCAGACATTAACTGAAAACAATATTTTTTTACATCTAGGTTCCTAGTTGTACAGTTTTATATATATATATATATATATATATATATATATATATATATATACAGATTAAATTTTCCGTTTTAATACTGTCACGAATTCGCGTGAGCGTATTTATTCGTGACATTGTGCTGTGATGAGAAACATGAACTCTAGTGGCATTCCCACTGGGAATCACTCAGTTCAATCGTCCTCGTATTCACTTCGATCGGGATGGTTTTCAGAACATTTGTCACTGTTTCACAAGTGACCATTCTTATCCATGACATTAGTGTTTTCACTGAGTGATTTATTGCGAGCCTATATGGTTCACCTTCCTTCCACTGACCGTTGAAGTTAGGCCACGCCTATTTCCTGCGAACACGGCCAGCTCGTACCTCCCTTCCGAGTTTGAAGTTAGTCAACTCGGGATCGTCGTGAGGATAGGATAGTTTTGTGCCCAGCGTAGAGCAGCGTCTCCGATGTACAGCGAATTCCTGAATCTCCACCTGGACGGTGATTGGCGAAGCGAGCTTGGAGCGAATAGCAGCTTTGGTGTTCATCACAGGCGCCCAGACTTTCGTTTCGGCTCCCTTCCACTGACCAGTATTTCTGTTCATTTTTCTAGGCTTAAGTTTAATTAGCTTTTGAATGAGCGAGTGAGTGTATTCTCTTGTTATCTGAATTCATGAGTCCACTAGTGACCGTGAAATTCTCCTTTTGAATTTATTTTGAGATTCAAATAACGTAAATTTATTTTACTGTAATCAATAAATTTACAGTTCTTTGAGCTTAATGTAATTAGACTCGTGTTTTATTTCTCCACATTACAGCTTATTTTAGTTGCTGCTCCTAGTTTGCACAAACTCTTTACAATATTCATAACTGGTACTTAGGGCAGTTCTTTTGTATCAAGCTTAAATTCGTTGTACCAGCCTGGAGTTAAGCACCGGCAAGAACCTGTTTATTATTATTAGCATTAGTTATTGATTGTCAGGGGTGGAATCACTTTCTGGAGAGGCTAACAGTACTACAAACAGCACTCGTGAGCAATTAGTCTCCCTTGTGTACTGTTGAGAAAGTTTATAAATTCTCGTCTTTAGAGAATTGGCGAAGTAACCCGACATTAAGTAAAACTTACTGCTAGATTTTCAAAGTCAATCCCTTGTCTCTATTTTCAAGTAACATCCAGCATTATTAATTCATAAATTCACATCCCCCCGTGACAAATACCCTCCTCGGATTCACGCCTTTTACCTCACACCTTTCCCATTCCAGTCCCACACCGCATTCCGGCAAACTAAAACAACCAAATCACCCATGCCATGAGTTACGACCCACAGCACCGCCTCTGTCTTATAAATTACCATGTATTTCTCCCACAATCCATTTCACACCCGCACTTCCTGCCTCACCGCAACGACCCAACCTGCTACCTTTATCCTGATGTAAATTACCCACAACTCCTAATACCAAGATTCAACACTTCTCTTTTCTCCTGTTATTTTCTACTATAATCGTTCTGTGTAAGTACTTAGTATCGATTCTGGTCAAGACTGATAATACTGGGGACGAGGCAAGGTAAACTGTGCTCTATAACTGTGTTACGGGGTTGCCTTCTGACCTTCAGTGATACACGTGCTTATTATTCAATAAAATTAGCTTCTTAAGTGACGGATGGTACAAGGTCCATCTCCTCCCTTGCAGCATGACTTTCCAAAACACTAAAAGCAGAAGAGTGATCCAGGGGCAAAGTTCTATAAAGCTCAGTCTGTGGTGCCTGAATGTGTATGCATATAGTGATCGTGTGAAGTGACAATTTGATGAGGCGTTTGTGAAAGGAAAGTGAATGAAAAGGCACTCAGTGAGAAAGTTGAAAGGAAGAGGATAAGAGGTATTTAACAATATTTGTGGAAGAAAGCCTGGGGTGAGGGAAAGAGTATGAGATGAGAAAAGAGTAGTAATGGTGATGAGAGATGTGGATATCTGCTGAATGCAGAGAGATAAATGCAGTGTTCATATGGGTTAGACTAAAAGCAAGCAACAAGAGGAGAGTAGGCTAACAGTCCTTGAATCTAGGCCAAATTGCAAAGTGTGATATCAGGACTGAAACATGCAGCATTACAAAATTGAGAAACTGAGAGATATCTCGTACAAGAGCGTCTCAGAGGAGGGAAACGGAAAGGTTAAAATGATATTCTCTAGCGACAGCTACAAGTTGTGTAAACTGACGAAGGATGGGAGAAAACGAAACGCAAAAGTGTTGAACGACATGAAGTTGCCAATGGCTAAGACAAAATTCAGAGCAGTGTGTGTATATGTGGGTCGGTGGATACTGCCTGCAAGTTCTTTCCTTAACAGAATGTTTTCCGTTTTCGTCAAAGCCACATCACTTCAGCATCTCCTGCTTCCTTCTTTCCGTGCCGAATCTTTTTGACTCAGAAATCGAAGATCTGTCTGTTAGGTCAGATTGGTGAGAGCGGTAGGATAGATAATTGAAAACAAGACGTGCCTTTGTCATCTAAATTTTCTTTTCTCACAATTCCTGTTCGGTAAGTTTCTGCTTAATTCATATTTAAACTAGATTTATTTTTCTTTTTACATCTGCTGCATGAAAACATGTACGTGAGTATTGCACATACTTTCTTCTCCTAAGCTTGGTTGTTTTTATTACTGCAGTTGATGGAGAAACTCGCAATTTATATAATCCGCACCATACGGTGCAGCACACATCGTAATAGCTGTGTACAACCCTCATATTGCCCCACCATCCATATAGCACAATCAGATCAATTGCTTAATTGTATCCATAGATCCTACAAACTGCATTGCAAATTCAGGTGATGAAGTAGTGTTGTAATACTTCGGCCATATATGCAAAGGACAGTGTAAAAGAGATTTTGACTGTAACTGAAATGTGAAAAAAGGAAAAATAGACAATAGCTTATTACGAGTATACACGTGAGACCAGCTGTCTCAGTGAAAAGCATGAACACATATTGCCCCATTCTGCTTTTGCAAACACATTTTTTCAAAGCTTCCATAACTGAAGATAAGCTTGAGCTTTAAGTGTGAATACTGTAGAATACTCCTAATTTTATCATCGCTTCAAAGCCACCATACACTTCATGGCCAAAGCAGAATGAATATCGACATGAAGTAATAAATTTATCTATCTATATACCTAGGCTGCTTCCCCCATGGAAAGGAAGGTAGCCGAGACAGGGCGACACACTCCCCATTTACTCCTCCATTCAAACACAGTCATTCGCATCTTAGCCCCAAAGGGGAGAAGGGACAGATCCTCACCGCACCACACCACACATGGGTCAACTGCGCAATGCAATCAGTGACATCCGCAGCAGGGCTTGACAGCAGAGCTGGTTTACCCCTGCCACATCATAATAGACCCATCCCCTTACTCGCACCTGACCTGACTAGCTAATCAGACCAAATGCGGGAGAATATCCTCTCAGGGCTGCGTCATCATTTATTCATTTACAATTTCTCTCCATTTATTTTTGTCACTCACAGCCACTCTTCCTTGCTCAATAGACATCCCTCTCACATCCAGCACTCTCTTCACACTGTCCATCCATCCTATTCGTGGTCTCCCTCTCGGTCTTACACCTCTCACATCAGATCTAGTTATCATTTTCACCAATCGCTCATTACCCATTCTCTCCATATGCCCAAACCATCGCAACACCCTCTGCTCAACTCTACCAGCCATCTCCCGAACAACTCCAGTTCTCCTTCACACTTCATCATTTCGCACTCAATCTATATGCGTCAATCCACACATACTCCTTAGACACCTCATCTCCATTACATTCAAACTTTTCCTCTCTGCAACACCCATATTCCATGTTTCAACCCCATATAACTCAGTCGGTACCACAACACCCTCATACAGCCTTCTTTTAACATCCATTCTAAGCGAACGACATCTAAACACTTTTTTCATTCCTCCCAGCACCTTTCCTACTTCATTTATTCTAAACTTAACTTCTGCATCTATTCTTCCATCCATAGCAACATGCGACCCTAAATATTTAAAACACTCCACCTCCTCAAGCAACTCACCATTCAAAACTATATTCATCCTCCTACCATCTACCAACCTCGTACACTTCATCACTTTACTCTTATTCTCATTTACTTTCAATTTCCTTCTTCCACACACCCTTCCAAACTCCTCTACCAACTGTCTCAATCTCTCCTCTGAATCAGCCACCAGTGCAGTATCAACTGCAAATAGCAGCTGCTTAAGATTCCACTCTCCACCATCGTCATTCACCAGACTCAGACCTCCACCTAAGACACTTGCATTCACCTCTCTTACAACACCATCCATATAAATATTAAACAACCAAGGGGACATCACACCACCTCCTCGCAGCCCCACTCTCACGGGAAACCAATGACTCTCAGCATTTCCCACTTTTACACACGCTCTACTATTTAGTTAAAAACTTTTCACCCCTTCTAGTAACCTACCATCAAGTCCATACAGTCTTAAAACAGTCCACAAAGCCTCCCTATCAATTCTGTCATACGCTTTCTCTAAATCCATGAATGCCCAAAACACATCCTTGCCTTTCGCTAAATACTTTCCACACACTTGTCTCACAGCAAACACCTGATCCACGCATCCCCTCCCTCTCCTAAAGCCACACTGCTCATCACCAATTACTCCCTCTGTACCCTTTCTAACTCTCATATTTAACACTCTACCATACACCTTACCTACAACACTCAACAGACTTATACACCTAAAGCTAGTACATTCATACTTATCACCCTTGCCTTTATACAACGGGACCACACAAGCATTTGCCCAGTCAAGTGGCACCATACCTTTCACAAAGCACACATTCAACAATCTTACTAACCAGTCAACAATAGTCACTCTGCCACCCTTCAGGCATTCCACAGCACACCCATCCATACCTGCAGCTTTCCCTGTTTTCATCTCCTTTACTGCCTTCTCCACTTCCTCCTTCGTGATCAAAGAATCATTCTACCCTCCCAACACATTTATTCCTTGCATCTTCCATCTGCCACAATCTCAGCCACCCTTTCATCCTCTACATTTAACAATCTTTCAAAATACTCTGCCCATCTCTTCCTTACTGCATCCATCTCAATTAACATCCTTCCATCCTCTGCTTTTATTCGCTCTTCCTTCCCCGACTCTCCCTTTCGCACCCTTTTCACCTCCTTCCAAAACATTTTCTTATTCTGTTGAAAATTCTCAGTCAGCCGCCTACCCCACCTCTCATCTGCTGCCACTTTAGCATCACGCACAGCTCTTCTCGCCCTATTCCTCCGTTCCTTATACCTCTCATATGACACCTCATCCTTCCTCTGCAGCCACACTTCATATGCACGTCTCTTCTCTGCCACAGCCATACTTACTTCCTCACACCACCATTCACTTCATATTCTTACACCACCACCCACACGTCTCACACCACACACCTCTTCTGCATGTCCCACCACAGCACTCTTAAACAACTGCCATTCCTCCTCCACACTGCCAGTTTCCTGATCTTTCACTGCATTCCACTTATCTTTCAATTTCTCCTGATACTCTACCATTTTCTCTCTTTTATCCAACTCACTCACATTCAAAACCTCCCTGCCACACCTAACCCTCCTACCTCTCACCCATCTCATACCTACTCTTAACTTTCCCTCCACCAGGTAGTGGTCAGACATACGTCCACCCTCCCCTCTCAGAACTCTCACATCCAACAATCTTCCTATTACATTCCTAGACACAACCACATAGTCCATCAAAGCTCTATCAACAACCATTCCACTCTCCTGTCCCACCCATGTATACTTATAAATATCTTTCTTCTCAAACAGCGTATTTCCAATTACCATCTCTCGCTCAACACACATCCCTATCATTCGTTCCCCATTTTCATTTCTTCCAGGCACACCATGCATACCAACTACGCCTTCAACTGCTACATTTCCCACTCTAGCATTCAGATCTCCCATCATTACCACATTCACATTCGCTCCAAAACTCTGCGGACACTCATCAACATCATTCCAGAAAGACTCCCTCTCTTCTTCATCCCTTTCACTACCAGGCCCATATGCACTCACAAACACCCACAACTCCCGTTCAAATTTCGCTTTCAAGCACATCAGTCTCGATGACACCTCCTTCCATTCAATTACACACTGCTGTACTTCTGGACTCACTAATAAGGCCACACCTTCTCTTGCCCTTCCTCTTTCAACACCAGAAAATCTTCCAGTCACACTTCCAAACATAGACTCACCCTTCCCTTTCATCTTCGTTTCACTCAAAGCTAACACATCCAACTTTCTTCTCACAAACATTCTCCCAATCTCCTCCCTTTTAGCCTCAATCGTACTACATCCACGCACATTCATAGACCCAATCTTCAGGGTACGGGGATAACTCAATCCCCCATCCCTTTCTCTGGCCTGCCTCTTTTTAGGAACTAAAAAACAGAGGAGGGGGTCCCTAGTCCCCTCACCCCGCCCCTTTTAGTCGCCTTTTACGACACGCAGGGAATACGGTGGCAGTATTCTTCCTAACACAACCTGGCCGCAGAGTAGTAGTACCACTCCATAGTGCGGCCAGATTGTGTCCCCCCCGCCACAGGGGATACCTTTCTGTGCAGAACTATTTAACCTGGATGTTAGTTAGGATCCTCGAGAAATATTAACCCAGATCCTTGAATTTCAAGTGTTTCTGATATCACTTCCAGATACCTCATATATTCTGCTGTAAATTGTGTTCCTGTATTTAGTCATGCTTAGTGATTTTTGTGTGCCTTGTCTATACTATATTCACCTCATCACTAAAGGCTACTTACTGGTTCTCATTTTCCAACTCTCACAAACCCCTTCCAAATTCAGAAAGGTCACTGCTGGATTTTTAAGTCGGTTCTGAAAAAGGCCGTGTCATTAACAAAAAATGAAAAAGGCATATTTCACATTTTTCCCTTCCGCCTTTAATCCGAGGACGTTATTTTTTTTTCTGTTCTTGCTGCTAATATTCGATTTTATTCAAAATAAAAAAACTTCTCTGGTTCTGAATGGGTTAATGAAGACTGCCAAACCCTTAATGTTTGTGAATTATGTCATATTGTTGCTGCCTCCATAAAATTTTAGTCAGCATGAAAACCCTCTGGTAGTGAAGAGGGTAATGAAGACTGAATCTAATCCTTTAAGTCAGAAAAGTTTGTCTTGGAGTGGAATAGCAACAATAACACAAAAAAGATGCTCTTAGGCTGAAAGGGATTAACACTGACTCTTCCCAACAGTATTGCATGTATTTCCCTTGCCATGCTGACCAAGAAGAGATCATACATGCACGTAGATATCACTTATCCCTTACCTAACCCTACTAATATTTCGCACCATTCACGCTCCTTCCTCCCCATCAACACACATGGTGCACAGAAAGAAAGAAAAAATGATTTGCACTGCACTCTTTTAGTTCGGTGACTTCATATTTTATTCTTGCTGCCTGTAGACGATAGTATTCGACTTGCAGAATGCTTCCAGATCTACTGTAAAGAGGTTAATGAAGTTCTAGATGTCTCTCCGCTGCATTAAATCATCCAGAGATAGCAAGAGTGAAATATAAAAGATCATCATCATGTAAGAGGTAAAAATATCTACTTTAATAGTCTCCATTTTTTAATTGGACGAAAAAAATCACGTGGTGTTATTCAAAGGAAAGCAAGCAAGAAGCGGTGCCAGTGGACAGCCAACCAGTCCCCGGCAGTCATTTCTGTGTTGATGTATAAACACAAAAGGATATCTAGCCAAAGATGTCACATATCAAATTTAGAGTAAATCGGGTGAAAATTGACGTTTTTATGCTCATTTGAAATTTTAGGCCCGACCCACCTGACATTGACCCCCCTACCGTTTTCTGGGGGTTGACCTCCCTGATGTAATGAGGCATGTTTAGGATGCAGATTTGAAAGATGCACCTTTAGGTTTTGGTTTCATGTCGATACTACTAATTTGAAAGGAGTTACGGCAAAAAAAAAATAATAATAAAATAAAAAAATAAACATTTTGAGGGCCTTCAGCCTGGGACTTGGCCCAGTTTGGCCCCAAAGTTATTCAGGTGCTCTAATGATCAAAGACCATCATCCCTTTAATTCTAGTCAAAATCGCATCAGTAGTTTTCAAGTAAAGTTGGTAACAGACAGACAAACAGACAAATCGAGTGAAAACAATACCAGTCCCCGAGCCCCACCAGGGCCGGGACGGGTAATAAGTCGTCCCTTGAGGTTTAAGGGTTAACTCAAGATAATCTCTTAACTCCTGCCACAGAAAAATATTAACTTCTATTACGTCCTTATGGTCCCAAGAACCAAATACACATCTGTTCCTTTTTGTTGAAATCCAATACAGATACATTTCTCTGATCAGTTCTCTGCAATTTTTGCCTTATATCTTACTACATTTTCTATAACATTGACCACACAATGATAATATCACAATATTGTAACAATTATACATAAACACAGTTAAAATTTGTTACACAGCATGCATAAATATCTTTACACAAGAATACTCTCCATGAGCGTGTATACATGTATTCATGTGCCAAAGCTCCGAACGCTGGCAAACAAAGCTTTACACACGCTAGGAAGGGGTCCCCAGTTTCATAGCACTCCGAGTTTGGTCCAGATTGATGTCCTCTGAGGAGCTGTTTGTTTTGGCCTCCAGCTTCCCCCTCCCACGCAGGTCAAGTGCCACCGAACGCAGCGAACTAAAGTATTTTTAACTTCTGTTACATCATTCCCCTTCTGCTTTCCAAAATGAACACATCCGCTCTCGTCCAGATTTACTAAATCATTAAGTAACAGTCACGTAAACACCAGCAAGTATGTTGCAGTCTGTTTTACAGTGTACTAATTTCACACACACACACACACACACACACACACACACACACACACACACACACACACACACACACACACACACAAACAAACCAGGTCTCCCTCTAGGTAGAAAAAAATGGCACGTTATATGAAGGAAACACGATACAGCTGAAAGTCATGTTCGCTGCTCGAGAAAAACTGGACAGGTTATTCCATTTTTCTTCCTCATCACTGCATGAGAGACTCCCAGTGTCGCCCTTATCTGTGTTATCAAAAACGAGAGGGCGTTTTGGTGATATCAAAGGTGTAGAAAAGAGGGCATGAGAGCAGAAGTAAAATGCAGACAAAATGGAAAGAACGACGTCAAGTGACGAATAAGTGTGTGAGTCTGTGTATGAGAGAGAGAGAGAGAGAGAGAGAGAGAGAGAGAGAGAGAGAGAGAGAGAGAGAGAGAGCTACGGTAAGTGTGGGTGGATACCTGGGTGTGGATGACGGTGTGTGTGCGTCACGCAGAAGGTACGGAAGAGGCAGAGGAGAAGGAATAGGAAGTTTGCTTCAAAGTGTAAGTGTAGGAGTGGGAGCTTCTATACCTCATTAGCTCCCAGAGTTCCAGCTTACGGTAATATTGTAGTTTTAGAGATGCTGGTAGAAATTACTGCGTTCTCTAACTTATATTTCGATCCCTCTATGACGCTGATTTTCTTCCCTTGTTTATGCCATTCTTCTCTTAGCTAGGAGGTTCGCCCAATCTCTCTCTCTCTCTCTCTCTCTCTCTAACTTTTCAGAACTTGGAAACGCTACTTAATTATCACTCGCCTAGCGAGGTGAAAATGTAATCTCCTGCGTTCGTGTGTGTGCCTGCGTTCTGTGTGAGTCTGTGCGTGTGTCTATCTGTTGACAGAATATCTCAAAATCAAGTGGGCTAATTATATCCGACCTGTGTGGGCAGTATCCACGGATATCTAGCTTGTTGGTAAATAATTTAGGCGAAACTGCGAAGATATGCCTCCGATTGCCAGAGGATTTCAGATCCATTATTATTATTATTATTATTATTATTATTATTATTATTCACAGAAGAAATATGTGCAGTATGTGATGTGGTGTGTGGGGTGAAGAGAAGACGGAGGGGGGTGCAAGGAACAGTGTGGTGGAATGAAAAGGTGAGACAGACTGTGGCACAAAAGAAGAAAGCATACAATGAATGGATGAGAAATAGGGGCGTGGAAGAAGCTGAGAGGCGGAAGAGAAAGTTATATGTAGAAAGGAAGAGAGAGGTGAAAAGATTAGTGAGAGAGAGTAAGAAGAGAGTGGATGAGGAATTTGGAAGGAATTTGTAAAGTGGAGGGACTGTAAGAGAATGTTCTGAAAAGAAGTGAAGAGAGTAAGACAGGGTGACAGCGAAGTTAACAGGAGAGTGAAAGATAAAAATGGTAGATTACTTGTGGAGAAGGGAGAAAAAGTGAACAGATGGAGAGAACACTTTAAGGAATTGTTGAACATAGAGAATGGAAGTACTGCAAGTATAAGTGGCTGGGGAATGGTTGGGAGAAGGAGGGAGGTGAGAAGACAGGATGAAATCAGTAGGATAGAAGTTGTGGAAGCAATGAAGAAAGTTAAATTTGGGAAAGCCCCAGGAATTGATGGAGTGTGTGGTGAAATGCTGAAGCATGGGGGAGAGATAATAGTAGAATGGATGTGGAAAACGTGCAGATTGGCCTGGGAGGAAGGTAGAGTCCGGAGGATTGGAAGTCAGGTATAATTGTTCTCTTGTACAAAGGGAAAGGGGAAAAAGAAGTGTATGGTAATCATAGGGGCATTTGTCTTCTTAGTGTAATAGGAACAGTGTATGGTAGGATACTTATTGAAAGAGTTAGGGAAAGAACAAAGGAATTAGTTGGAGAAGAACAGGGAGGCTTTAGGGAGGGAAGAAGTTGTGTAGATCAGATATTCATTCTTAGATCTTTAGTGGAAAAGTTTCTAGAGAAGGGAAAGAAGTTGTATGCGGCTTTCATGGATTTGGAGAAAGCATATGACAGGGTGGATAGACAAGGATTGTGGAAAGTATTAAGAATATATGGAGTAGATGGAAAGTTGTTGAATGCTGTGAAGAGTACGTATGATGATGCTAAGGCTGCAGTGCGTGTGGATGGTGAACTAAGTGAATTTTTCTCTTTGAAGGTTGAGTTGAAACAGTGATGTGTCATGTCTCCATGGTGTTCAATCTGTACATAGATGGGGTAATAAAAGAGGTACAAGGTAGGGCAGTGGATGCTGGAGTGGCCCTGGTGAGAGAGGGTAGTGTTTGGAAACTCCCTGTACTGTTGTTTGCAGATGATACGGTGTTTTAAGTTGCAAGGCTTGATGGATGAGTTTGGGAGAGTGTGTAAGAAACGGAATTTAAAGGTGAAGGTAGGGAAGAGTAAAGTGATGGTCTTTGAGAGAGGTGAGGTCAATGAATGGACAGTGAGGTTGGATGGTGAGGAAATGGAAAATGTGAGTACGTTTAAGTACTTGGGTAGTGTGATGAGTAAGGATGGAAGTTTGGAGGGTGAAATGCTTGAAAGGGTACAACAAGGAAGAAAGGTTGCTGGCTCCTTGAAAGCAGTGATAAGAAACAGGGAAGTGAGCATGGAAGTGAAAAAAGTTACTACATGACAGTACTGTGATACCAGCTTTAACGTATGGAAGTGAAGCTTGGACGTTGTTGGAAGGACACAAGTCAAGAGTGAGAGCAGTGGAAATGAGTTATTTAAGAGGAGTCTGTGGAGTCACATGGAGAGACAGGCTGACAAATGAAGATAGAAAGGAGCATTGTGGTGTGGATGTGGATGTGATAGGAAGCGTTATGAGGAACACACTGAGGTGGTTTGGCCATGTGGAGAGGATGGAGGGTGAGAGACTGACGAGGAGAGTGTATGTAAGCGAGGTGGAGGGGGGGAGAGGAAGGGGGAGGCTGAGGATGAGACGGAGGGATGGGGTGCAGAGGTATATGAAAGAGGGGTGTGTGAGTTGGGAGCAGAGCAGTGAAATGGCGGGGGACAGGGCGACGTGGAGGCGATTTGTTTGTGGCCACCTCTTATGGGATTGAGGCATCCGGCAATAGATAGATAGGTAGATTATTATTATTAATATTATTATTATTATTGTTATTATTATTATTATTATTATTATTATTATTATTATTATTATTATTATTATTATTATTATTATTATCTTTTCTTAAGAGAACGCAAAGGGACAATGAAACGTGGTGGGCGAAATCCTAAGATTTTTTTTTGCGAACTTGTAATAGTATGCCATTGATTGTCGAGAAATATGGATCTTAAATCGCGGCGCGCGACTCTGACGTTCTTATCATCATGCCCTGGCAACATACCATTCGAAAGTGTGTCCGATTTCGTGTATAATATGAGGCTCATGTGATTCGTGTATAATATGTTCGTATATAATAATGTTCGTGTATAATATATTCATGCATAATATTATGATTCGTGTAGACTATGATACGAAATCTGATGCACTTTTCAATGGTACATTGCTAGGGTACGATAACGACAACCTCAAAGTTGTGCGTCGCGACTATAGTATTTTAGCGATGGAGGGCGATACGCATTCGTGGCGAAAGCTGTGGCTTTTGTTTTTACAGAGGGCAAATTACGTTAGACAAGGCTTGTCACTGTGAAACATATTTCACTCCTCTAATGATATCCAAAAATATAAATGTTGAAGCAGAAAAAAATATTATGTGATAACCAAATCTTTTGTATTTACTGACCTCGTGACACAACAGAATTTCGCTCCAGGGTGTGAACATCCTAGTTTTCGAATGTCCTCCTAAAGCATTTCAAGATCTTGTTACTGATCACGTTTACAGGCAGGCCTATTGTCTTCAGCAGTGTCCCAGCCCTGTGACTGTTTATATTTGACAGGATAAAGTTCTTTTTATTAAGATATGAAATCTTGATGAAAAAAAAAAAAATACTGAACAAACTTTCCTTCTGCAACCTTGAACAGGCACCGAGGGAAGAGGAACTGTACTTTGCAAAGAGGAATACCGTTCATAATATTTATCATGCAACATTTCAACTTCTTTAACATAATATACTCGTACAATGTCTCACAAGCAACACTGTAAATTCAGGCGTACTGGTTGTGTTTACATATCCTGTCCATTCATTTGCTGTGTGCCAATAGCCGGGTGCAGTGGAGTATTTACTGTAACGAGTGTAAAACATTGTTGCAAACTGTAATTAGTTATCCATGATACTGAATTATAGTATTTCCTGCACTCTCTTTGTGGAGAGAGAGAGAGAGAGGGGGGGGGGGAGAAAGAAAGAGAGAACATAAAACTAAAAGACTTGCAGTTGAACGAGGTTACATCAACTCACTCAATGTAGTGTTGCTCTCGGGTGTCTGCCTTGTCCTTTCCTCCATCCTTCTTTTCTTCCATCTTCTTCTGTCTTTGTTTCCTTCATTCTTTCCTCGTCCTTCTGCCTACGAGTGACTTTACACTCCCTCTTCTGTCTTTCATTCCTTCATTCTTTCCTCTTTCTTCTGCCTATGGGTGACTCTACACTGAGTGACAAGCCAAATGGTTTCCTGTACACCAGGAAACTATTTACTAAGCTGGGTGGTAACCATATAACCAAATTTTGGCGCCTGGTGGTTTAGTGGGTAATTATTGTGCTCCAATTGGATTGAGCCGGTGAAAGTTTATATCCAAGGGGTTGTTGGGGTTTATTGCTCACATACTGCCACTCAGGGATGAGTGAGGTTGGTCACTCTCATGTTAAATGTCAGGACCAACTGCCTAGCCCCGGGCTCCTACGCTTCTCATGAGGCAACGTAGGATTGGATGATGGATGGATGGATGGACCTCATGGAGAAAACTGATTACACACAGACAAGACTTTAGGGGAGGGGCGTGGTGATTACGTACAATAAAAGACCTTTTTGTTTCCCAATTTTATGCAGTGAATACAATAATAATTTAAATGAAAAAGTGGTAATAAATTGTAAGAATTTTGGTAACGAGAAAGCTTGAAATAAATCTGTGTTAATTCCGCTAGGTAACAAGCCCCTCCTATTCCAAAGTGCTGGTACCGACCCTGTCACCTGTGTGTGAGAAACAGGATAGGAAATCGGGTGGCTGTCCCTGCCCACCATTCCCTCTGGAACGTGACCAATAAGAAAACGACATTTAAGGAGCAAGATTGTTGAAACAAACACACCAACAAACTAAAATGCAAACATTATCTGGATTATCACCGTCATCCATCCCAGCCTTAATTCCCACCAGAGATGGGCTGAAATGGGACACACACGAGAGAGAGAGAGAGAGAGAGAGAGAGAGAGAGAGAGAGAGAGAGAGAGAGAGAGAGAGAGAGACAGACAGACAGACAGACAGACAGACAGAGAGAGAGAGACACACACACACAGAGACAGAGAGAGAGAGAATTTAAATTAGCAAAGTATTAAAGCGTACACACTAAAATAGGCCACACAATCTTCCAAGCGTTCAGAAACTTGGCTCCATCTCTGAATTGAACCAAACTAGCACAATTCTTTGCCCATGATTTTAAACTGGGTAGGGGAACCCTTTAGAGATAAAAATAATTAATAAGTGTTTTATTGAGTCCCTCCAATTCGTGAAGTCTCTCGTCACCTGAAGAAGTTCATATGGTCTATCTATCTATCTATCTATTGCCAGACGCCTCAATCCCGTTTGGGGTGGCCACAAACAAATCGCCTCCAAGTCGCCCTGTCCCCCGCCATTTCACTCCCCTGCTCCCAACTCACACCCCCCTCTCTCATATACCTCTCCACCCCATCTCTCCATCTCATCCTCGGCCTCCCCCTCCCTCTTTCCCCCTCCACCTCACTCACATACACTCTCTTTGTCAGTCTTTCACCCTCCATCCTCTCCACATGGCCAAACCACCTCAATGTGTTCCTCATAACGCTTCCTATCACATCCACATCAACACAACAACGCTCCTTTATATCCTCATTCGTCAGCCTGTCCCTCCATGTGACTCCACAGGATCCTCTTAAATAACTCATTTCCACGGCTCTCACTCTTGACCTGTGTCCTTCCAACAACGTCCAAGCTTCACTTCCGTACGTTAGAGTTGGTATCACAATACTGTCATGTAGTAACTTTTTCACTTCCATGCTCACTTCCCTGTTTCTTATCACTGCTTTCAAAGAACCAGCAACCTTTCTTCCCTGCTGTACCCTTTCAAGCACTTCACCCTCCAAACCTCCATCCTTACTCATCACACTACCCAAATACTTAAACGTACTCACATTTTCCAATTCCTCACCATCCAACCTCGCTGTACATTCACTGACTTCACCTCTCTCAAAGACCATCACTTTACTCTTCCCTACATTCACCTATAGATTCCGTTTCTTACACACTCTCTCAAACTCATCCACCAAGCCTTGCAGCTCCCCTTCGTCTTCACTCAACAACACGGTATCATCTGCAAACAACAGTACAGGGAGTTTCCAAACACTATGGTGTTGTTAGGAAAAAAGTGAAATGTTTTCAGTACGCTAATATTTATTTAAAATTATCTGAGTTTGAGGTAAATCTTGATAGGATTCGCCCACGTACTTGATATAATCATGAATTAATAGACTTCAGTAGCACCACGTCTTTTATACGTTGTCCTGCTACCAGTACACGATGTGGGTCTGATTAAGAATGAACGTCTGGCTTTACAGTAATTGAATTTGATCGAAATTTCACTACCTGCTTTGGCCACATAAAGACCCTTAATCCCTTCACTTCAAAGATGTTTCTGATTGCTGTTCTTGGTATCTACAATTTTATTCAGCTTAAGAGTTTTTTTGTGGAAATAAAAGGGTAAGCTATAAGTTACCATTCATTTTTTTTCCAGCAAGAAGTCCTACATTAGTGAAATATAATTATTAGGATGTAGAATTAATCTTTAAACAGTACATTACTGGATTCATGGGGAAAAACCGAACAAAACTTTCGGGAGGCAGCAGGAAGAACATGCAGGATGGTTTACATATCATACACATCAATTCTCGTTTGTTGCAGGGATGGCTTTGTCTGAATTTGTGAAGACTGCCAATGTATTGGGTGCTTTTGTGGCGCTACTCATCTATCATTCAGTCAGTGAACGGAAGGATCACCCACTGTAAAGTATGAAAATGATCGTTGGAAGTAGAAAATGATGCAGGGTAGGCACCAGTAACTGTGACTGAATCGTGCCCACAACACATGAGAATTAAGATGCTCAGTATAAGAACCAGCTGTTACATTAGACGTCATCGTAATGTAGGGATTAATGTGGGAATGGGAAGAAGCTGAGTGAAGGCTGTGTGACTTAGGAAAAATCTGGGGTTAGATGGGGAGAGACGCAGAGAGTATGAATTGGTAAAGCAACATTTTTTTCATTAACTCCTTCAGTATTTTGTTGTTGCAACCCTTAGGCAATTTTGCGCAGCTCTTAAGAAGATTCTACAGTAGTTGCTGCGGCTGCTGTAAGTGGTGGTGCCTCATGCTCATCTGAAAGTGAGTCAGACTGTCTGCAGGCTTTACTTTTCGTTCTTCTGTAGTCCACCATCCTCCTTTCCGGGATAGTGGTTAATCAGGCCAAATCTAACAGCTCCAGTTAGCCATGCCTCTTCGAAGATGAACAAAATTATCAGTAGTTCGAGGGAATGATAAAGGCGTCATCGTATTGTAAGGGTTCAGGTGGGAACGAAAACACTCTGAGGGATGGTAACGTGATCCGTGGATGGCCTGTGCTGATTTGGTTGGTAAACGAAAGTTAAAGTCTACAAGCAAGTGCAAGTCCTTCAGTCTTTTCTTTTAACTTATGTAATCATCATCATCATCATCATCGTCTCAGGCTTATTTCCCACCCATTAGATGGGTAAGATATTCACAGACGAAATCGGTGCAGCATGTGAGGTGGTGTGTGGGTTAAGAGAAGACGAAAGGGGGTGCAAGGAACAGCATGGTGGAATGAAGAGGTGAGAGAGGCTGTGGCACAAAAGAAGAAAGCATATAGTGAGTGGATGACAAACAGGGGTGTGGAAGAAGTTGAGAGATGGAAGAAAGAGTTGTATGTAGA
The DNA here is from genome assembly GCF_032717465.1 of Coenobita brevimanus. Lineage (NCBI taxonomy): Eukaryota > Metazoa > Arthropoda > Malacostraca > Decapoda > Coenobitidae > Coenobita > Coenobita brevimanus. The sequence goes on along the minus strand of NC_136987.1, from coordinate 23,191,389 downwards.
GAGGAAGAGAGAGGTGAAAAGATTAGTACGTGAGAGTAAGAAGAGAGTGGATGAGGAATTTGGAAGGAATTTGAGTGTACTGTAAAGTGGAGGGAATGTAAGAAAATGTTCTGGAAAGAGGTGAAGAGAGTTAACAGGGTGCCAAAGAAGTCAGTTGGAGAGTGAAATATAAAGGTGGTAGATTACTAGTGGAGAAGGGAGAAAAAGTGAATAGATGGAGAGAACACTTTAATGAATCGTTGAACATAGATAATGAAAGTAATGCGAGTATAAATGATTGGGGAATGGCTGGGATGTGAAAAGATAGGAAGAAATCAGTAGGATGGAAGTTGTGGAAGTGATGAAGAAAGTTAAAATGGGGAAAGCCCCAAGAACTGATGGAGTGTGTGGTGAAATGCTGAAGCATGGGGGAGAGATAGTAGTGGAATGGATGTGGAAGATGTGCAGATTGGGCTGGGAGGAATATAGAGTCGTGGATGATTGGAAGTCAGGTATAATTATTCCCCTGTACAAAGGAAAAGTGGAAAAAGAAGTATGTGGTAATCATAAGGGCATTTGCTTTCTTAGTGTAATAGGAAAAGTATATATACATGGTAGGATATTTATTGACAGAGGAATTAGCTGAAGAAGAACAGGGAGGTTTTAGGAAGGGAAGAGGTTGTGTAGATCAGATATTCATTCTTAGATCTTTAGTTGGAAAGTCTCTAGAGAAGGGAAAGAAGTTGTATGCGGCCTTTATGGATTTGGAAAAGGCATATAACAGAGTGGATGGACAAGGATTGTGGAAAGTTTTAAGAATATATGCAGTAGATGGGAAGTTATTGAATGCCGTGAAGAGTATGTATGAGGGTGCTAAGGCTGCAGTGCATGTGGGTAGCGAACTGAGTGAATTTTTATGTCTGATGGTTGGAGTGAAACAGGGATGAGTTAAGTCTCCATGGTTGTTCAATCTGTATACGGATGGGGTTATAAAAGAGATACAAGGTAGGGCAGTGGATGTTGGAGCGACCCTAATGAGAGAGGGCAGTGTTTGGAAATTCCCTGTACTGTTGTTTGCAGATAACACTGTATTATTAAGTGAAGATGAAGGGAAGCTGTAAGGCTTGATGGATGAGTTTGGGAGAGTATGTAAGAAACGGAATTTAAAGGTGAATGTAGGGAAGATTAAAGTTATGGTCTTCGAGAGAGGTGAAGTCAGTGAATATACAGTGAGGTTGGGTGAGGAGAAAATGGAAAATGTGAGTGTGTTTCAGTACTTGGGTAGTGTGATGAGTAAGGATGGAAGTTTAGAGGGTGAAGTGCTTGAAAAGGAACAACGGGGAAGAAAGGTTGTTGGTTCCTTGAAAGCAGTGATAAGAAACAGGGAAGTGAGCACGGAAGTGAAAAAGTTACTACGTGACAGTATTGTGATACAAACTCTAACATATGGAAGTGAAGCTTGGACCTTGTTGGAGGGACACAAGTCAAGAGTGAGAGCTGTGGAAATGAGCTATTTGAGAGGAGCATGTGGAGTCACATGGAGAGACAGACTGAGAAATGAGGAAGTGAAGGTCCGTTGTGGTGTGGATGTGGATGTGATAGGAGGCTTTAGGAGAAACACATTGAGGTGATTTGGCCCTGTAGAGAGGATGAAGAGTGAGAGATTAACGAGGAGTGTGTATGTGAGTGAGGTGGAGGGGGGGAGAGAGAGGGGCAGGCCAAGGATGAGATGGAGGGATGGAGTGGAGAGGTATATGGGAGAGGGGGGGGGGTGAGCTTGGAACAGGAGAGTGAAATGGTGGGGGACAGAGCGACATGGAGGCTACTTGTTTGTGGCCACTCCTTACGGGATTAAGGCGTCTGGCAGTAGATAGATATAGATGGGTAAGATGAGACCCGGAAACAATGGAGAAGGTAGCTAGTAGAGGAATGACGCCTTTAGTATGGCGACGTGTTTTCTTACTCTTTTCTTTTTACTACCGAGCAGTTTGATAGGAAGAGCTTGGATAACGGAAAAAGTAACGATGTCAAAAGACCGTCTAATTCGAAATATTTCCCCATCCCTACTTGATTTATGGGATCTAAAGTGGTACAAACGAATAAAAATACAGTCATAATGAACCAAATGATACCAGCATCCAAATACGATATAAGTTTTTGGGCAGCAGAGGAGAAGGTGGCAGACTAATGTTAAACGTGTTAATAGATTTACATTATATACTAGTTGTTTCCGGTATCCATACTACTAAGCTGGGTTAACCAAATTTTAGCGCCTGGTGGTTTAGTGTGTAATTATTGCGCTCCAATAGAATATAGCCGGTGAAGGTTTTATCCAAGTGGTGGTTGAGGTTGATTGCTCATGTAATGCCACACAGGGATGAGTGAGGCTATTCACTCTCATTTTAAATGTCGGGACCAACTGCCTAGCCCCGGGCTCCTACGCTCCTCATGGGGCAATGAAGGATTGGATGATGGATGGATGGATGGATATAACTGTTTCAGTAGAATGGCACCTCTTTTATCTTCATGTTAACACCACACGATTGCTCTCGGCTAAGGAGAGATGTTTCAGATCGATACTATAGCCTTCGTTTACCCTTCTCTTTAATAGGGTCCTTCCTAATATCAGTAAAATCATGTGGTAGTCTGAGTAAAATGACAAATACATCATGATAGTGCAATGGTTAAATGAAAGGCCAATCCTTCCATTGTGTTGTTATCGCCTGCCGTTTGGTAAGGCGGAGCGATAATGTTGGCTTGCCTCTGTGTGTGTGTGTGTGTGTGTGTGTGTGTGTGTGTGTGTGTGTGTGTGTGTGTGTGTATCTTTTCCCATTATATCTCATGAACGGCTTGAACTATCAACATGAAACCTTCAGGGTATCAATTTATGGCCAAAATCTTGGACGAGTTTGAAAATGGGCATTCGAGGTCAAGGTCAAGGTCACCAATATGGCTGCCAAAGGTCAACTAGTTTTTATTGCCCGCCTTTAGCACCATTATATCTCATGAACGGATTGACCTATCAATATGAAACCTTCAGGACTTGGCCAACAGCATATTCTGGCGGGCGATTTGCATTGGGCTCCCGAATACTTTTCTTTCATTGTTGTTGTTTTCTGATATCTAATTTGATATAATGTGTTACTTAATCTGCAACTGCAGTCAAATACACAGTAAACATGTTATCATTCTCCCTCCCCTAGTGTGTTGTTTCTGCCGCCCTGGTACAGAAGTACAGAAGTCACCTTCATCATCCAGATTACCACATAGATAAAGAAAAGTGGAGAAACAAGAAACGAAATGCATTAAAGTAAAATTTTAAAAAGAGCCACGTGCAGAATTGAACACAGTGTGTACACATGCTAACTTTCACATGCAGTGTGCCTAGACTGTTTAGTTCCAAATCTGCATCATTTTAATCCATTTCTCACAGTTTAACAGAGTTGGTACCATCATCATCATCATCGTCATCATCATCATCATCATCATCATCATCATCACCATTTTCATCCTGATATAGGGTAAGGAAAGATTTAGGAATATGAACGAGAAAATATAAGAGTTGCAGGTCAGTAAACAGACTGTCCACTGAAGTTAGGCACTGTAATTCAAACACCAGTCAAACCCTCTTAGTGTTGGTTGTACCTCTCAAATCTATCCATCTGCACACACGTATTTGTATATTTTTATTCTTATAAGTGATTCACATTCCCCTGCCAGGTAGTTATTATTTCGAAAGCTATGTTAAAAAGAGTGATGCTAAGGCCTTGTGACTTGCCTCTCCTATATGTGAGTGCAGTACTTCATCCAGCGAACTTGATCCTCGTCAGTTTCGCAACTTCAATCACATTCCATAACACGCTTTTTCACAAACTCGTTTACCGCATCCATCCATCTCATTTGCTCACTACGCCTCCGCCCATCTATAATTCACTGTCATTATAAGTTACACCATCTTGCCTATATCCATTCTTTTCACATTGTTATATAATTTCAACGCACTCTCTGCTGTCCTGATATTAACACATTCCATTACTCCAATGCACAATACAGAATAGGAGTAAATGTAGGATCATAATATTTCTATTCATTGTTTCATATAAAATATCCACTCCACTCAAACCATATGTATTCCTCAACAGTGTCATTTCCACTGCACTTTGTCTTCACTTTTCACCACCATGCCGTTCCAGTCTAACACCCATACGTTATTATGTCCACTAACACACACTGATGCAGTCGCCATACATCCTCCTTACTCAGCCTTCCCAGCACCAGCCACATTTATTACCTGAGCCAGTCTCTCTCCACTCATACTGTTCCATGGTACTAGCTCTTATTTACAAGTCTCTCCCCACTCACTATCACAGCTCATGGAAGTCATTTCTCTGAGTCGACAAGATTATAAAGATACAGAGAGAGAGAGAGAGAGAGAGAGAGAGAGAGAGAGAGAGAGAGAGAGAGAGAGAGAGAGAGAGAGAGAATAGGTTACGCGGCTGCTTCAAGTGAGTGTCACAGGATACGAGTATAGCAATGTTATTTTTCACAAATCCAGAATTCACCGGGAAATGTTGTGAATCCTGCCGGGTAGTGATGGGTTCTGCAGTGTCAATCTTTGCATTAGCCTCTGCTGGGGATATTTCTGAATTATTCGTCACCGCCTCCACCGTCCACAAAGATGAGGAGGCGGGAGGGAAAGTGAAAAGAATGTACCCGAGGAGAAAGGCACTAGGGGCTCGGGGATGGTGGACGGCATAAAGGTGTGTGGCAAAGGGAATAAAACCATGTGATGGCACACGGTGTGGGGTGAAAAGAGCCTCACCGTACTGGAAAGGTTAATCGCGTGCGGAGGAAATGAAAAAAAAATCACCTGTCAATAGAAGAAATGCAATAATAAAGACTGGACTGAACTGAAAATCTAAAGACCTCGGAGGGTCAACACTTGCCATATAATGAGTTGTTATTACCTTCGCCAAGGAGGTTATGTTTTTGCCCACGTTTGTTTGTTTGTTTGTCTGTTTGCCTGCTTGTATGTCTGTCTGTCTGTCCGTTAGCAGGGTTACTGAAAAAAATGTGAACGGATTTTGATGTTTTGTGGAAAGGTGGGCCATCGGTCAAGGAAGAAATTATTAAATTTGGGGGCTGATCCGGATGCGCTTCCGGAGTATCCCGCACAATATCTCAAAAAGTTCTCAAGGAATTTCCATGAAGTTTTGCGCAAAGGTGGACCACGGACCAAAAAAGGATTGATTAAAATCTGTGACGGATCTGGGTCCGGATCCGCATCCTTTTTAATGACAATGGAGATATGCGCTCCCTGAGGCTTTATAGCTGTTACTGTTGTTGTTGTGGCCTCAGGCTCATCTGGACGTGGGACTGGCGTACTGCAGGTTGATATGGTCCTTTTCCTGCAGTCTGCATCTCTTTTGGAGAGTGGAGGGTGTTGAGTGACCAGACAAGAGTCACAGGGTAGATCGGTGTCACCACGTGAAGGCGTTCCTCTCCAGCACCACATTTACCATATACACCATACACACAGCGGGAAGGTGAACACACCTTTCAATTACTTCCATGATTGGTCTATGTGTATTTTTTATCAGATGTTATTATTTTTTTTTTTAAGTATTCTTATCATTTCTTGGACATTTTTGTTACTTTTATGTCAAACTTCTTCATTATTTGTACCATTAAGTCAGTATGTAACTCTGTTATTGTTCTCTGGGCTCCCATGTGTGCTGTGTGCCGTATATATTGTAATTCCATCCCTTTCCACCCTCTGGATATGACATTTTTCTTTACTCCTCAGTTTGATATCCTCCCCAACTGTTTCCCAGACACCCTCAAACTCAATTATTGCAGAGTTGCTGGGGCCTTTCCCTCAGCCTTGTCCTTCCTTTATTCAGCACCAGTACAAGCTGGCCATTAATCCTCTCATAGGTTTCATACGCGTTTGGTGCATATGATCTACTTACCCTGCTCACGGTTTTCATACTCATTTAGACGCGTATGAACCACTGCATGAAAAAACACAAGAAATAAAAGGCGTATGATTTACTTTCATACACATCATGGGCTCAAATGCCTGGCAATGGTGTGCCTAACTGTAAACGTGTGTCTCGTTGATCCAAGTTGCAAGTGACAATCTTTTACTTATTATGGTTAATATATTACAATAAATCTCGTTTTGACTGGGACCAGAAAACAGTACTATAACAAATTTTCATGTGCTCTATACACTTATTTACTCAAAGACCGCGCTATATACTGTGTATTTATATTACTTTGGTGTCAAACAGAAGAGGTACTGTTTTTAATACACCGGTAATGATATTTTACTTCTTCAAAACGCTCCAACTTCTTCGTGAAAGAACGCAATATACTAGGCTACAGTATTCACACGCTTATTTCTATATAAATTTATATGTTTACAAATTTACAGCCCGAGAACAAAAGAAAGCTATACCTTTTGGCTTTCCAACGCAACAAAAGAACGATTGGTATCTGTATTTGGGCCCGTCCTGTAGCGAAAAGTATAAACCGTACTTTCAGTACCGGGAGGGGAAGTAGGGGTATGCTGGCCAGGTTTCCCGAGAGGGTTAAAATGTACAGTATGATCAGGGATAAATATTCCACTTAGCGTACGTCACGCTTAGGGCGTCCATCACTCTCCACCATGACGCATCATATCAAAGAGAATCATCAGTAGGCAGACAAACATACTAAGTCCATCTCAGTTTAGAAGAAATGGTGCGGGGCACACCATACATCGCCCAACAGCAATTTTTTTAATGCTGTTAAATACTGATTCGGTACTGCCATTTAGTGTCAGTAAACAATCAGAGTGGCAACTTGCCCTGTGAAACTCCTAATGAAAGTCTACAGTAATGGCACAACTAATTTCACATTCAAAAACTCTCCCTATGAAACTCCTTGACCTTGCGTTTCAGTTTCATGCTTGAAAACATTACCTCCACAATGAAATCATTTCCTTTGGAGGCCAGTGCTCACATATCCTGATAGTTTCATGTCATTTCATTCGGCCGTTTTTTCGTAATGTTGCTGACAAACAAACTCGACCAAAAACAATACATCGCCGGACTCCGTTCGGGCCAGGTAATTATTAACCAGCAAAGGAAAGTGACAAGAGCTGAAATATGAGTCAGGCTTTTGTCCCCAACTGTACCCAATTTAACATCCGGCTCATTACTGGAGATGAACAGGTACAGTCTGTAACGTCGTCACTTATCATCGTCCTGATGGCTTCTCTCAACTAAGGATGTGGTTAGGTAGAATCTCAAAGCAAGCAAAGACAGAATACAGAACTGGGTGAAAGTAAGACAGAATACACAACTGGGTGAACTGTCAACAGCATACTCAATGAACTGGGTTATACATTCACACATCATTCAGACCCCTGAAATCATAGGTCCATTTTACAGACCTAACTTGTGCAGGAGTATACATCAGTGTATAAAAGAAGGATGAGAAATTATACTGCTATACTATAACATGCTCATTATGATAACCTTTGGGATGAAGAAGCTCGTTTATGCCTTACTGCTACCTTTATAATTACTCTCACACATATTTTGCAGTACTGTGTGTTACTGTTTGAATATCAACACAGTGTTCAACGACTTTATATCTTGTCTTTTTTTTTTCCCATTTTCTTATAAATACATCTCGGCTTCATTTGTTGTCGCATTTGCTCTGTGTGAGTATTTTTAAGCCGTTGATAACATAATATTTAAATTAAATTTGATTTTTTCTCGTAATGTTTACACACACACACACACACACACACACACACACACACACACACACACACACACACACACACACACACACACACACCCAAAAAACTGGTGTATGATCGCTAGCAGGTATGGAGGTTTTTCATAATATAAAAAAGTGACAGTTTTCCTTCGTTTATAAGTTCTCTAAAACTGCATGATGGATATAAAGTAAAATGCTGTAGTACAGTAATGTGTATTGCCTTCTATACAACCATCGTGTAATTTCTTGCCATTATGTAAATTAAGATTAAAGTAACATGAGTGACTGGCTGTGTGTCACGGAAGGTTTAACAACGTGTGTGTTGGTGAGTGTGTTGGTCATCATAATCAGCCTGCACCTCTGCCCAGAAAGCAACCCCATCACCACCTCAGGGTCAGCCTGAGTGGTTTAACAAATATGACTTCTGTATGTGCTGATAAGGACATTATATCGATAAAGATTTTAGCTATATGCTTCCAAACAGTGAACGATAAATAACAAAAAAGTGAATCAGGTACTCCCGGTAATGATAATTTTAAGTGCTGCAGAACTGTTCATGGATTCAACCAACACAGTCAGTTATTCAACGTGACTTGGAACGAAAGCAGTGTGTGAAATCAACATGCTGGTAGCTTACTGTGCAGTACTTCATTTGACCGGTAAAAGCATATAATTTGTTCTACTCCATCAGTTAGGCAAAAAGGTAATTGAAAACAAGCGCTTTTTTTTTAATGCAAGGAAAATGGAACCAAAGACCAGAAGTCCATTAGATTGTTACCTAGAAAAAAAAAAAAAAAAAAAACAGCAGAGAGCCAAGTTCAACATCCGTTCACTTCTGGGTGCCTGGACACACCATTTAAAAGTCTGGAGGTCATATGCAATAGGAATTACCGGCAGAGGAAGACAGTCCCAAAGCTGACCTGTTGCGTGCAAGAAGGACTGGGAGTAATGGTTAACTCTTGCAATGGAGAGCTGGATGGAAACGAGGTGAGAGTTTGCTACTGGACGGGTGCTACGTGCCTGCCGAAATGGTGGAGGGATGCAAGCAGAGGGTTCAGAGGAGCAGTGACCATTGAAGCAGGGATAGAAAAGAGGTAAAGATGCAACAGTGCTGCGAAGAGACAGAGTTTGAAGACAGCCAGTAAGTGAAGGAGAGTTAATGAGACGATAAACCTCTGACTCCACCTTATTGAAAAAAGATGTACGAGTAGGTGTGGAGCCTTCTCATACATGGGAGTTGTACTCTACTCAGAGAGGACTAAAACCGTGCTGGGGTATAGCAGACAAAGGCGTCGGCACAGCACACCTAATCTCTTAAAAGCATATTTTACAAAGGAGATAATATGATCCTTCCAAGATAAATCCCAATAGCATGAAACCCCAGGTATGTTCATAGGTGATGCAGAAATGAGCTGGGTATTGTTAAAAATCAGAGGATACTCCTGTGGTAAATTTTGGCGAGTCGAAAGATGTAATAACTTAGGATTTTATGCATTTAAAAGAAAATTACTGTTACCCCAAGTCAGACATTAAGAATGCCATAGCCTTATTTCCTGTTCGTTGAAGTAACTCCGCGATGGACGCAGTGAGAAGCCAATGGAAAGGTGAAAGGTGGAGTTATCTCCTTATGGGTGAATAGGGTTATATGTACAGCTTAGAAGGTCATTCATGAATAGAAGGAAGAGAGTTGCTGATAGGACAGAGCCCTGAGGAACACCACTTTTGATAGCTCTAGGTCTAGAAGAAGAATGGTGGCTGTCTACAACAGTAGCTGTAGAACGACCAGAAAAGAAGTTAGAGACGAAGGCACGGATACGAGTAGAAGGAACGAAACCGTAAGAGGGCATTTGGAAATTAGATTTATGCCAGACTCAATCAAAAGCGTTTAGACGCGAAGTGCAATAGCAAAGTTTTCGCCAAAGTCCCGAATGGAGGATGACAAACAGCCTGAAAGGAAGGTGAGAAGATTGTCAGTGGAGTGTCCCTTGCTGGAACCCATGCTGGCGATCGGAAAGGTTGTGATAGAAAATGTTTTGTTTTTTTCTGTTAAGTATAGTTTAAAAAACTTTAGAAACACAGGATATTAAAGCAATTGAGCGATAGTTCGAGGGCTAGGAATGGTCACCTTTCTTTTGGACAAGCTGAATGAGAGCAAATTTCCAGCAAGAAGGAAAAGATATATGTTGACAGACAAAGACGAAAGAGTTTACCTAGGCAGGTGTAAGCACAGAAGTAAAGTTCTTGATGACAAATGGAGGGACCCCATCGGCCCATATAATATGCCTTTTTCAGTACTGAGGCCTGTCAGGACAGAAAAAATCCTAATCAACTGAAGAAATATTCATCCCAGCCAGTTGGGTGAGGGTGGGAGGGGTGATGGAGGAACACCACCGGAATCGTCTAAGGCGGGATTGGAGAAGAAAGGGTGAGCAAAAAGATGTAATAACTACTGTAAATCTACCGTCATATATGAAAGTGTGTTAAAGTAAACCCATCAGCTGTAGAGCTAATAAATTATGTCAATGAACAAAACATATCAGTCTTACGACAGAGATGACTGTTGTTAAGTGGGAGAAAACTTGCAACCCTAAGATGTCGTCAGGGATTTGTTTCTAGCAACACGGGATAAGCACACAAGATGAACGCCATATTATACGTTTACTTCTCAACCACGCTCAACAAATCATACTGGGGGTTTAAGGTCAATCTTACAGAAAACTGCACAGAACAAACGTGAAACACTGCATGTACTGTTGTTGGTTAAGTAGGAAATGCCTGCATATTGAAAAAAAGAAAAAAAGAAAAAAAAAAAAGGTTTTATTAAGAGATAGATTCCTCCCCCTCCCCTGTAACAATATTAGCCTCTGACAGACAAGTGACTAACAAAGAGAGCACAAAGTATTCCCCAAGGCTATGACATGCAACCCTGGATATTAATCCCGCCGTCATACACCACCAAACTACAGTCTTGTATTCCTCGATGCAGACAGTGTTGGGGTGGAGCTGGAGGGGAAGGGGAGTCTGATAAAGCAATGAGCGAGGCTGCAATACCCAGCGGCATCTCGTTCACTTTTACTAGCCAGCATCAGACTATATTTGGTAAGCTAAAAACACGATGGGTGTTGCAGTAGGTAATAAAGCAGACTGTCTCTAACCTAACCAGTTCGGAAAGTGCCTCCCGTGTTTAAGTAAAAAGTCTAGTAATGAAACGAGTTAAGTATAAAAGGGGTCATTGTGGTGAAGAGATATAGGCTACATCAGTGGAATGAGAAATGATGGTGACCAGTGAACTGAGGAAAAACGGGAGCGCACACGTGTGTGTGTGTGTGTGTGTGTGTGTGTGTGTGTGTGTGTGTGTGTGTGTGTCCCATGGGGAACTGTCATGTAAGTGTTTAATGTGCGGTGTTCTGCTTGGAATAATATCCACGTGCATTTCAAAACATATTTTGTGTGCAGTGTCAAGGCAATTTCTTTTATCCAGTACAAAGTCAACAAAACTTGGTGAATTTCTCTCGGGGATAGCCACGTTGTAAAATGGAAAGTGCACTGAATTTTACTGTTTCTAGATAGGGACAATCCCAGCATTGCATTTTCCGTATCATGGGATGGTGTTTATAATGTTCATAATATTCACATATATTTGTCTCTCTTCGTGCTTGGAATGGGCCCAGGTCGGATTAAAGCTGTTTCATCTTCTAACCAAAATGCAACATTGATATCTGGTTATAATTTTCCCCTCTCATTATTTGTGTTCAATAATCAAATTCCACATTCATTAAGTTTCTAGACCCTAACAGATTCACAACGATGAAGTATCTCTTTCCTCTTATTCCTGCTACTTTGAAATGGTTATATGGACCTCAGGGGTGGATCGCTTCTAGCGAAAGGGTTAATGGAAACCATATCTGATGACTCCAGTACTCCAAATAGTATGCACCAGATTTAAAAAAAAAAAAAGTCTGGTGGTATCAAGATGGCAACACAAAAGTCTGTCTGTTGATAGCCAGACGCCTTAACACCGGAAAAGGGTTGGCACAAACGATTCGCCTCCATGTCACTCCGTACTTTGCTTTCACACTGCCCTCTCTTCATCTCACAGCCCGTCACCCATGTACCACTCCACCATCCTTGCGCTTCATCATTGGTCTTCCTTTTCCCCTCCCTCCCACCAGCTCAGTCAAGTATATTCCCCACGCTTGTTTTCTTATTTGTCATTCCCTGCACATGACCAAAACATGTCAAGCTGCTTATCCTAAAGTTTACCAGCTCATCTACGTCAATGCCACAACGCTCCTTAAGTCCCTAATTTGTCTGTCTTTCCACGTAACGACACGTGCTACTCTCCGATCACTCATTTCCATTCCTCTCGCTCCTATGTCTTTCTGTGTCCAAGCTTCATTTTCATACGTTAAAGTGGGGATCACAGTACTCTCATGCAACAATTTATAACGCCATTACATTGACGAGGCTAAGTTGTGAATAAGTCTGCCGATCAATTTTCCTGTATCTTCACTCATACAGGTGCCAAAAGCATTATAACCATTGTAGAGTACACATAAAAGGGAATAAATACAACCAAACAACAAGCGGTGCCAAGGCACAGCAAGCCCGACCGCGGCAGTCGTTTTTATGCTCACGTATAAACACAACAGGATATCTAGTCAAAGATGTCACACATCTAATTTGGAGTAAATCGGGTGAAAATTGACGATTTTTTGGCCCAACCCACCTGTCATTGACCCCCTGCCAATAACTGGGGGGTAACCCCCTGATGTAATGAGGTATGTTATAGGATGCAGATTTGAAAGAGACACGTTTAGGTTTTGGTTTTATGTCGATATGACGAATTTGAAAGAAGTTATGGCGAAGAAAACATTTTTTTTTAACATTTTTTGGGCCTACAGCCTTGGCCTTGGCCATATATAGCCCAAAACTTAATCAGTGATCAAAAGGTCATAGCTCATCATCCTTGTAATTTTAGTCAAAAATGCACCAGTAGGTTTCCCGTAAAGTTGTTAACGGACAGACAGACAAACAGACAGACAAACCGAGTGAAAACAATACCCGTCCCCGAGTCCCTCCGGGGCGGGGAAGGGTAATAAAGTGACTTTTGATAATACTTAACTGCTATAGATTTGTTTGTCATAAACTTGGTTGTCATTTAGTACGATATCGTCTATTTGTAGTTTGTTCTATGTGTTGCCTGGTGACTTTATCATTTTAAGAAAGACTTCAAGAAGAAATATAAGTAAGTTACTTCATAAGCAGAACAACTTTGCCTGGAGAAATCATGAACTAACAACAGAAAGACGTCGTCGTGGAGTAGAGATTGAATGCAATGGAAACTTGATTGTTATAGAAAGTAGTCAACAGTGTGAAGGTTTATGTTTCACTCTCAGCTGAATAATATTGAATGGTGTTTAATGAAAAACTGTATAATAATAAAAATGTTTCTATCACGAGATGATCAGGCAACTGGTGCCAGTGCTAACACTCAGGCTACTGTCTACAATCTGGCTTTAGATGAAATATAATACTGAAGTTGACCAGACCATTACGTTAATATACTTCATAAAAAACGGCCCAACAGAGCAGAAATTGGCATGCAGCTATCCAGATGTGGCAAATACCAACAAGGATGAGGGCATTATTGGTAAATAAGCAAATGTCGGGAGAGAACCGTTGAGAAGCACTACGGATTATCTTGCTGAGAGAGAGAGAGAGAGAGAGGACGAATAGCCAAGTAAGGAAGCACTAAATGCCAGAAATAATAAAACATAGCAACAAAAACATATACGGAATTGGGGAAAAAAGAAAGAGGCAGGCAGAAAGAAGGAAATCACCCAAGCATGGAAGCACCCAGGCTCTCATTTTGTTGTTCAGACTTCATTCTGCTGAAACAGAAAACAAAGACAGATAAATAGAGGCAGAAAGAGAGGCAGAGGAAAGCGGAAACGAACAGAATCACACATATACACACAAGAAAAACAAACAAACAGATTAATAGGAAAAAACATTATAAATAAAGAAATCATGCCAGCAAGGAAGCACCCAGACTCCCACCTTAACCCAGCTTTCGTTCCGCTGGGCTGCATCTTTATCACATTACCTCCCTGGTGGATTGCCTCTTTCCTCCTTCTTTTCTCCATGATGTAATTAGGTCCTGTGATTCCATTATAATTGGATGTGGAATTAATATTGCCCTGGTCAGAGATCGTCCCCAATTAGGAACGCTTATCGTCACATACATAAAGCGATGGATTGATTTTCGTCTCCTTTCTTTGTTAAATAATGATTTAAAATATATTCTGGTGTGGAATTACAACCAACTAGCAAGAGATAGTCCCGTGTTAACAATGAGCATTTCCACACCGTATACCTAAGATGGTGGATTGTTACTGTCTTCCCTGCTTCGTAGAATCATAAAATAATTTGATGTGAAATTTAATTGTCCGATTAAGAGATTCCCATCCCTTCCCGCCACACACATAATATTACCTATAAGTGAAATATTATTTTTCCACCGTATACGTAATGAGGTGGACTGATTCACTCTTTCTTCATTCTTGGATGTGGATATAAAATCATTAGGGTAATAATTTCTCCCACCTCCCCACCCTACAGTTTTCAGCATAAAACGAGTATTTCCTCACCCTGTATCTAAATCTGCTTCTCTCTTCTCTCCTCCTGCGATTCATAATATAATCGGATGACGATCTAAAAACGAATAGATCAGATATGAAACCCATTTGTGAACGGTAATTTCGCCGTTATATCTAAGGCAGCGAATTTCAACTGCCTTTCCTGGAACAATGCAGTTACGTCATGTAATTCATATTATAATTGGATGTGGAATTAACATCGTCTGCGTATGTGATCGCCTGCTATTAGGACCGACTATTTCCCCACATAATAATGTCAACTCGTAAAGTTATCATGGGTGATTATGGTCGTCTTAATTATTCAGATGGGAAGGACAGTGGTGATGTCAAGGTAAATAGAGGCATAATGCTTAAGTAGATAGTAACCCATTCAACCAGATGACGCCCTAAAATTTACTCTTAAAACCACCAGACAATTATATCTAGATAAGGGATGACTTTTCGAACGGAAAAGTTAGACATAGCAATCATTCTTTTACTATTAAAAACCCTTATGAAACTTAATAATATTGCTTGGAGGTAGAAATAATCTACTGAACAATACGTTACAGTAGTGGAGGAGTTAGGCAAAATAAATAACCAGACGCAGAGGGAGGTGACTGATAAAATAAAGGTAACTGAAACCATATTAGTGACGATAGCAAGCATGTGACTGAAAACACTGGATATATTGTGATAATTTATTTTTGATACCTTATTCTCATTGGCTTAGAACATTTCGTAACGTATTCTTCCCATCATTATACAGTATTATGCCTGTTATACCTTAACCCTACTAACCCGTGACGTGTTTTTAGAGGCAGGAACTATCTCTAGGAGCGGCTCTGTCTACCTACCTCTTACTACTAGTTTTCGAACGCGAGGTGATTCACTAACGTAGATTTCAGCCACTTCAGCGGGCCCACACCGCACATTAATATTTCAATATTTTGCTCAATCTGTCCATGTGTGCCAATCTGTCTGTGTTTGAACAAAATAACTCAAAACAATTTTTTGCCGAGCTTAACCTAACTTGGTGGAAGTGTTCAAGATCAGCCAAGGGACTGAGTCATCGTTTCTGAGAATTATAATGCAAAGGTCAATGTCGTATGGTAGGTAAAGTTCTTATCCAGCAAGTTCAGATTAAGCAGTTTTCATCCATTCAAATAAAACTTGTTGGATGGGATAAGTGTAATACAAAAACATGGGATTCGAGTTCGAAAAACATTTAGTCAAACGTCTACATCACAGGACAAGGTCAAAGGTCGGTCCTTGTGTGTCTGTGTGTGAACAATGTACTTAAACCTGTTAATTTTTGATGCAGAACAAACCTGGTGCAATGGATGACGGTCAGTGCCGAGAACAATAGATCCAAGGTAAAGGTTACAAGGCTAGGGCAGTGTTGGGCCCAGCAAGGTCAACTTAAGCAGTTTTAAACAAGCTTAGATCAAACTTTGTGGAAGGGTTGAGAGTACCACAAGAACCAAGGGATTCCATTCTGAAAACAACCCATCAAAGGTCAGGCTCACAGGACAAGATCAAATTTCAGCCTTAGTGAGTTTGTGTGCGAAGGAAATAAACCATTTTTATTTAATCTAAACCAAAGTTGGTGAAAAAATTGAGAGACAGTCAAGGGCTTGATGTATTATTTTACAGAACAACAGGTTAAATGTCCCGGTCATACAGTATGGCAAGGTTAATTGTGGGTTTAAAGGATTCCATTTTGAGAAAGCTCAGTCATAGTTCGAGGTCACAGGCTACGTACGTCAAAAGAGTAAAATCTCATGGAAAAGCCATCATCAGTTCTTCTGATCCGATTTAACCCAAACGTGGTGGATGAGTTGAGGCTCAGACATGAGTGACTTTTTAAAGGACAATCGGTCAAAGGTCAAGATCACTGGGGAAAGTCAAATGTTCTGCCTTTACACCAGCTCTAGGGAGCCGATGTTGCATTCTATGAGTGCTCCGTCTTGTTTATTTTATTTTTGTTTTCTATTACAGACGATTTTGATCAATTTAAGGGAGATTGTTTTTTTTTCTTCAGAAGAGGTTACATGTAGCCTACATTTACACCTTGTGTACAAAGTATATCTCCAAAGTCGAGTAAATGCGTCTTAGAGTTGTAAAGTAATAAAATTCCTAACGAGACCGAAGGAGTTAAGGAGACAGTGTTATGAAGTATGCAAAGTCTGTTATGTGTAGATTCACCATCAGCACTGTTATTCACCAAACTCTCTTTCTCACATTTACATGGCATAATATATAAACATTAGTCTCATGAAGCCGGTGACATCTTATTCTTGTTACCTCCACACGTTGTCACGCAGCTTAGGCAAGACCTCTGGTAGGGAAGGGGCTCATAAAGACATTATCTAACCCCTCCATTTCCAGTTATCTCTCCAAGCAATGTACAGTTGTTAGGTGGCAGCAAGAACCAAGTATGAATAAGACACTAATACGTTATGGCGTTAAAGATCTTCGTTCCCTATTAACACATGAATCCGAAAGAAAAAAAATAATCACGTGTTCAGTAACTGCAGTACCGTAATGAGCCTTGAATAATGACACACAGTAAAGACAGACAATTGTTGGTGAAATGGAGGCAACACGCCATTACCGAAAACACTTGTGCGGACGTGCTAAGTAGTATAACAAAATAGATTTGAACTATTTATCCATTTAACTGTGATGACGACATTTATGCCTTATTCTTGCTACTATTCTTCCTACCGTCAGACGATATTTTTTTACATGATAAACCCCCTCCCCTGAGAAAATTGGTTAATGGTGGTAGTGATTAACGTCTCCAGCTGGAAAAATACTTTCTGAACAATGTAATCGTCATGTATTAGAAAAATAAAGTGTCATCATAGTGAAGAGGATTATTGTGACGAATAGAAAAAAAAAGCGCAAATAGAAGCTGAAAATGCTGATATGGATCAGAGATTTGTTAGAAGTGGCGTGGTATAACTGGGCTACAGAGAGATAGAGAAGAGATACAAAATAACGCGGATTCCTGATGTGGCTCACGTAAGGAGATTGGATTTGGCATACGTGTAAACTATAAAGACAGCAATACGACGTACATTTGTACATGTAATGAAAATATGGTAAGGGCCAGTCATTACCGCAGATGAAGTAATTTACACCGTAGGAGCCGATCTCATGTCCCTAGCCCACATGCCCTGCTGGCCACTTGCTGAAATCGTGACGCAGAGCACAGCTTTCTGCGACCCGAGACTCCCACCACAGTATCAACAAGGCGTCACATCATACCAGATGAATAAAAGGAAGAAAATTTGTGGTAGTACCAGGTGGGAATGGAAATGGTAATTCTGTGATCGAGATTTACTTAGTGACTCGTCTGTAGATACTCTGTACCCTCACATTCCCAGTTATCTCAGAATTACCTCTTCAGTTTTGCGTCTGCGCATGTGTGCATGTGCGTGCATGAGCGCGTGCATACAGGCCTTTGTGTGTGTGTGTGTGTGTGTGTGTGTGTGTGTGTGTGTGTGTGTGTGTGTGTGTGTGTTTTATATAAAGTCATTTGCTTATCGTACCAAGACAATATCAACTGCAATCGTAATACGTGAAATCCGTACCAAGACAGTATCAGCAGTAATCGTAATACTGTATGCATATGCAAACGAAATGTGGTCATCGGCTGGAAAAAAAAAAAAAAATTAACAGTGCCTGTAATCATAATCCACTGAAAGTTCAGCTCATCGAACGTTTATGAGGAAGCGTGGGATGCAACTTTGTCCATTAAAAACCAAGGCTTCGTCTATTGATGCGGCTTTCTCTGGCAAGTCACCAGGGCTGCTAGAACTCTCTTGGAAATCGTGGTGGAGCCTTGACGAATTTTGTATTTATGCGAGACTGTTAGAGCAAACATACTTGTAGGGACTCGCCTGCCTCCCAGCCAAACTGAGCCTTTTTTTTTTTTTTCCTCATTCCTGATTTTCAGGGGATTTAGGCTTGATGTTTCCTTGTCTCATTTGGATACGTTTCTCTGTATATCATTTTGACAATTGTCTATAATTTGGACAGTGTACCATATGATGTATTCATCAAACAACACCATGAGTAACTGAAAATGACTTTATACTGATAAATAACATCACGTACAACTTTGTGATTGTTATTATCACAATATTATTATCAAGCCCTCGGGCGATAACAGAAACCTTTACTGTCTTTTTCTGTCAACAGACGATTTCTCAGAGTCTGGGAGTGGACTAATGTCACATACGAGTGACTGTCACCAACAATCACTAGCAACCTTCAGATGACAAATGAAATTAAATAGTTACAGTCATTAATTACAGGCGATCTTATTTCACTTAAAAGCGACCAGTGGTCATGTAAGTACTAGGAAATACAGACTTCGATAAACAGTCTATCTGTCAAGTCCACAAGGGTATACAAGGCTGAAAATCAATATTAGCAAAGCTCAAGTCTTCCTTTAGAGCATGACTTTCAATAGTTAATGTTACATCCAGATTCCGAATTATAACTATGCTGTGTCCAACAAGCCAACTGTCCTTTGACATGCAGTCTAACAGATGGCCCCTAAACTCACCATTGGTCCAGACAACTTTAGTATTATAATCCAGCTAACGCTACAAAATTATATTTATGTGAGAGCGACACGTAATAGATATATGTTAATTCTGGTAATATAAATACTCTCATGGTCGGAACAATACTGATGTCATTTCAGGGATAGCGCCAAATAATGTTATTCACCTGAGAGAGACATCGATGCTTGAGTGGTAATATAACACGCGCAGTCGGGACAACTCTAGTATTCCGTTCCAGGCAATGCCGGATGATTTTATTTAGCTAAAATGAGAGGAATGAGAATGAGTGTTATACGATTGCCAACGTTCCCATGTGAATGCGGGATGGTGTCCACACAGTAACAGTACACTGACTTGCTTCTCTGCACATTCCCATGATGATTAATGAACATGCAAAAATAAATTATCCCATGGTTCGACATTTTAGCCCATAAAGCCATTTAAAAGAGCCCGAATCAAAAAAAGAAAAAGTATATTCGGGGCTATTGGCCAAATGAACAATTATACCAAGTCTGAAGCGAGTTAGTGACGAAATAAAGGAAAGGCGCTAAGTTGAAAAGGAGTATGTAATAAAGAAGATAAACAAGAAAATAATATAGCTCACCACACTTTGACGTGAGACCCAAATATTGGTAACATTAGCCTTTCCATGGTGGGGACAACTTTAGAGTTTTGTTCCACCTAAGGACAGGCAACTTTCCTTATTTGCAACTGAGTGTATGGGGACACCTACCATCCACTCAACTTTCAGGTTACTACACTAAATTGCAAGCCAATTGTTTTCTGTAATCCAGGAGCAATCATTTCTTACGTTGGGTGGTAACCATATACCCCAAAAGATGCCTTGTGACACTGGGTTAATGCGCTTCAAGAAAAATGGGGCCAATAAAGGTTTCCATCAGAGGTGTGATTGAAGCTTATTGTTCAAATAATGCCACCCATGTGTGAGCGAGGCTGCTTACCTTTGCCTTAAATGTCGGCACTGAATAATCTGGTGGGCACCCCTTACACTCCGGATGAGGAAAAGATGGCGATGAGCAAGTGGGTCAACGAAGGATGGAGGTCTTAACTTCTAAACTACTGTGACGTTTTTCGTATTCTGTTCTATCACCAGACATTTTGTTCTACTTGGAGGACCTTCTAGTCATGAAGAGGTTAATGATTGTAGTAAACCCTTCCAGTTCGAAAGTTTCCTCTAAACTGAATAAAACGGTCTGGAGGAAGCCAAAGTAATGTATAAATGAGTTTAAATGTTTTGTGGTGATGGCGTCATTTTATATATCATTAGCGACGCCGCATACGTAGCTGTTGTGATAGGGTCGGTCTCTATTTATGTATTTATATCTGTATGCCTGTATGTATCTGTTAACAAACTATATAAGTTGTTCCTGATTCAATTGAAATAAAATTTGTCACATACATTGTTGCGGGTATGGGAAGAAATGACAAGATTTTTGTGCACACCAGCCAAGGGTCAAAGGTCATGAGTCAAGATCAGATATAAAGGTTTGGAATTATCTCATAAATATTTGATCCAGTTTCATTCTGAAATGAAACATGGATTATGTGTGGGTCCGGTAAGACGTGACTCAGTTTTGACATAGATCGATCAATGATTTGGGTCAAAAGTCATGTGTCAGTGTCAAAGTTCAGGGTGCAGCGTTACCTCATAAAGGTCTGATTCTGATTCAGTCAAATCCGTAGACATGTGGTACAGGGATATATAGTGATTCAATTTTGGTCAACATCATTGGTCCAGTTCAGGGTTTGGCGGTAGCATTGTTGTACCCCCTAAACTCCCTCACTGGTTTTTGGTGCTACCAGACGGTCACAAACGTTCCTCATCGGGTCCAGTTTACGGTAATGTCCAAAAGAATTGCAAAAAGTAGCTTTCTATGGCGTGGTCACTGGTGCTGTCAAGATGGCCCTTGAAGTGGCGATAGGGGTGATGCTCCTAGGAGCGGGTACATGGCCGCCACCTTCACCCCGATGGATACCCACTGCTTGGACGTCCTGTAGTTTTTCACTTTTGATTTATTTATCCCTTCACTACGATGACGACTTTCCTTATTTTACTCCTGCTATTATTAAACTTTTTTTTTTTTTACGGTCTAAGACATCTCTTGCTGTTAAAAGAATGAATGATGACTACACTGAACCTCTCTAGTCTCTCCAGTATTGCTAAAATCGCGTAATGGTGGAAGAAAACACTACAAACGACATCATGGGGCTGAAACAGTTATTTATCTAAGCTTGTTGACATATACAGTATATCAGCCTAAGGTGTGTTTTGTCGAGCGTCACTGTTTCTCTACGGTCGGTTGGTTTACGCCTAAGGAAGTGGGCCACTCCCAAACTTGAATAATAGGTCGTGGTTGCAGGAAATTCGGTGTCTCAGTTACTGTATGGGGTAGGAATGAGCCACCATAGTTATTAGCTAAATCATCCATTTTGTATGAATGCACATGACCATCAATTTAGCTGAAATGCGCTAGGGGTCTTTGTCAGGGTCTAACAAACGCGCCATTGTCACCTCAGACTACTGGAGTGCAAGGCAACTTTTCAATTTGTGTATGTGATGTATCTGTAAATGGATTTTATGAGGCAGAGTCAGCATTCCAGGGACTTGCATGACTTGTGCAAGGCTTTGTGGATCATTTTATTAGGTATGATGTTGATAAGTCTCCCGTTTTCATACACTTTCTTTGTGCCTGCATCCTGCATCACCCTGTTTTTAAGTAGGACAAGGTTCAGGACGACTGCCGGTATGATGATGGTGTGTTTCGTTTTCACCAAGACCTGTGACTGTCAAGCTTTCCTTTTTAACATCTCTTATTCATACTCATACTGAATACCAACATACGCTCAAGAACCTGATCACAAAAGTCTGTGTCCAGAGCATCTGTATGATGGACACAGCAAGGGAGAAGGCCCACTAAGATCTTGTCATGTCCATATTTCAGCAAGAACTCGAAAACTACTGTATAATTGAGTTTCATTTAGTGCATTTATATACAGTATATAAGACAGCAGGGTAGACAGTCTTCAATCACTGCTGTCTTTCACTACATACGTCTTCAGAGGGAGTCGTTATATCTGTCTTTGTATCTGAATTTTGAAGGATGGCCTTACTTGAAGGGGTTCCAATCGTTTTTTGTCTCTAATCAGTAACAACCTCTCCTTTTGCAACACACAAAACTTCCCATGCATACTTTCGCACCTTATCTGTCCAGCTCGCTCTTGGTCCCCCTTTCCCTCCTCCCGTGATATACTAGTCTTCACACCCACACACACACACACACACACACACACACACACACACACACACACACACACACACACACACACACACACACACACACACACACACACACACACATATATACATACATACATACATACACACACACACACACACACACACTTTTTATCCCTCCACCTCCTTTTTTGTTTAACTCTTCAAGTTGCTTCACATCCAATCACTCTCCTACTCAGTATCTCACTCTCCATTCTCTCCAACTGACCAAACCACCTTTGAGTATTTCGTTCAACTCCTTTAGTACGAGGATTTCATTATTTAAAATTTAGTATTGTCATATCACTTTAAATTGTTTGGGAGATCATACCATGAGTGAAGGTGTTAATGAAGGCTATATCTAACCCTTCCACTTCATAAGTCCCTCATCAGCTGCATAAAATCGTCTGGGGATAAGAAGAATAAAATGAAAAATACCTCATCTTACTGAGGGGGTGACCCACTTCACAATGATTACATTTTTTTTTTTTTATCCTTGCTATTGCCAGGTTTGTTTTTCTTCAAGTTAGTACAGGCCCCTGGTGGTAAATGAGTTAATGAAGTCAACCTCCCGTCTCTTCTCCTGCTGGCGTTCTTTGTCATAACCCTGCTAAACCCTCGTAAATGTAGCAAAATAATATACAGTAGAAACTATGCCACTGTATTGAACGCGTTGATTTTTCCTGGAAGCTCAAGCCATTAGCCTCTACACCACCGCCACCAACAATTTCATTTACTCATCTATCTATCAATATTACTCTTTAAGTATTTTGATAGCTTGTTTCAGTAACTCCCATTCTTGACTGCACTTCTTCCCCTACACTCCAAAGCCTCCCACATCTACACCCGTGTATGGAGCAGTGGATGAGAGCGAGTCACCTCCCCAGCAACACAGAGTGGTGTTCCTAAATCCTATGAATCAATTGCTTTCAGGACCCGCAAAACACATCCCGCCCATGTCAAGCGTGTACAGTACAAGCCGGCCACTAAACTACACACGGTGCAATATATGTCACAATTCTTTTTATGTCCCTCAAGTACCGTCTACGTTTCGCCTTGTGGAAACAAAAACAACACAGAAAAGACGTTTTTATACTGAATGGTTTAACGGATACTTATTTTACACCAAGCAGTGCGACAAATCATTCCATACCTCAAAATAATCATGTGTTCAGTTGCCAGGAAAAGCAAGTAGCAATACAGCACGAGTGGCCTCCCGTAAGTTGAATAACAGCTGTTTGGTGGGCGTTACTGTACAAAGGAGAGCACAAAGGAAAGCAAACAGCTGTTTACCAAATCCCTTCAGCTGGGAGGGAAGGAGGTTCAGTATGATGATGATGATGATAACGGCCATGACTAACGATGACAGTGACGTTGTCAATGACTATGGTGATGATGACGGTAGTGATAGTGATGGTGGTGGAGATCGAGACGATATAGATGATGTTCCCTCAACTTTAAACCCCACAGTCTCCTCCAGTTCTCTTCTTCTTTAGCCGTCAAAATTCCATCAAGCGTTTTCTTGAGGCGACCTGCTTGAGCGCTTCAATAAACCTCGTAAGGAGCAGTCAGGGAGATCTATTTCACGGTCGAGTCAGTCGCTACATACCCTGCTCGCTCCAGTCGCATTCCTTCCAGGCCATTTCAAGTAGGAAGTACGGACTGCGGAGTGGGACGTTTGGAATGGGAGGGTCGAGCTGCAGAGAGGGAGGTTTGGAATGGGAGGGTAGAGCTGCAGAGGGGGAGGTTTGAAATAGGAAGGTCGAAATGCAGAGTGAGAGGTTTGGAATGGGATGGTCGATCAGTAGTGTGGGGGGTTTGTTAAGGGGGGATGGCATTTCAGACAGTATGAACGAGAGGGTCGATCAGCAGAGTAAGAATTCCCGAATGGGAAAGTCGAACTGTAAAGTGGGAGGTTCGAAATGGGAGAGTGGAATCAGAGTGGAAGGTTCAGAAAGTGAGGATCTATATACAGAATTAGACGTTGGAAATGGCAAGGTGAAGCTGCGGAGTGGGAGGTTCGGAGTGGGAGGTTTGAACAGCAGAGAGGGAGGTAGTGAATGGGAGAGTCGATCTTCAGAGGGGGCTGTAGCGAAACAAGCCACCTTAGTGAGGAGCGTCGGTGCTTCAGTGCAGGAGCACCTATACTGACAACGATGATGGCTGACTGTGGTTCTGAAACTTTTGTTCTCAGTAAGTAAATCTGAAAGAAATTGCCTGAGTTCCTGAGCGATAATATCCACTAGAAGAGTTTCATCCTGAAGCCCATGATTGAAACAGTACTCTGTTATCATATTCATGTTTCACCTACTAACAAATGACCCATTTTGCCAAGGGACATACACATCTAGAAAGAGATTTTATCCTTTAGTCACCTTACAGTTGAGACAGAGCCTTATTTCAGGCTCTGTGAAGAATATTGAAACTCAGTAGGCAGAGCAATGTCTGTGCGTTTTCGAACGTGGACGTAATGTAGATGTGATAATATTCAACAAGTCAGGCACAAGCATAGAATATTACCCATATTATTCTTGACTGGTTTACATAGTCGTAAACACTGATCATGATATAAGAGTCGTTTACAACTTCTTAAACTTAGAACCACATACTAAAACTGAATATTGTCGGGTGCATTGACAAGTGCAAATACAAAGACATTTTTTTTTTTCTGAAGTGGGTATTATCGAAATTTCTCCTTCAACCAGAGGGCAGCTAATAAAGGCCGAAAAATACCAGCTGGTCATACTCACAAAACAATAAAAAAAACTCATGATTAACGGGTTAATGCTCGCGTATGAAATATACTTATTGAACCACGACAGGGTTAGCATGGGTGTATTTTACACCATAGCCTATCATGTCTATGCACACTTTAGAGCTTCATCTGTACCCAGCGTGCTACCCCCCACACCTTGCTAAGCACACACACACACACACACACACACACACACACACACACACACAGTTGTCTATCTTATCACCTGTTTAATTTTTTTTCTCGATGTACATCTGTTTCTTGACATTTCATCTCTCTCTCTCTCTCTCTCTCTTCCTCAGAGATCAGTTCATAATTCCCACACATTTAACTTAAACTTTTGACTGAAAACTACGGACCTTCGTATTTAATTCTTATCATGCCAGACAGTTCCAGTTCATTCAGTTCAGAGAAACCTACCGCACCTCAAAGGTTAAAAATAATGACGTTTTGGCCAGATTTTATTCCCTCAGTTAATCCCACCGAGGCCAAAGGGTTGTCACCTCAGCGTCAATGGACCATATTCTTGTTGGTATAGGAGGCATCGTAGCTCGTTTCCCTTGGCGATTTATCTTCCATATTAAACTTAAATGTCCTCTTGTATGCTATTTATATTTTCTTAGTATCGACATAGTTTACATCAGAAACATACAAGAAGAGGTGCGATGTGTGAAAATAAATATACTGCTGTGAAATGTTGCTACGGAATTTTGACATTTTTTCAACAAACTCAACCCTAAATTCAGAAAATCATAATATTCATGTAGTTGATTTTGATTCCCCTCAAATACCTTCTTTCATGATTCACACCAGACACGTACAAGCAGTATTACAGAATCTATCAGCAGACGAAGCCACTGGTCCAGATAAAATTCCTTCAAAAGTACTTAATAATTGCTCCTCAGTATTGGCTCCTGTATTAGAAAAATTTTCCCGCTTATGATGAAGTGAAAGAGAGAGAGATTGTTCAGGTGCTTGAGGATGCAAAAGTGGATATATGTGGATTGACTGAAACTAAATGGTAAGGTGAAAGGGTGAGAGAATGGGAATATGGTGTAGGTATATGTGCGGGAGTCAGTGAGAATGAGAGGGCAAGAGAGGGAGTATGTCTGATGATAAGCAAGAAGTGGAAGGAGAATATAAGAGAGTATGGAACAGTGGGTGCAAGGATTGTATGGGTGAGGATGAAAGTAGGTATACAAGCATGGGCGATTGTATGTGTGTATGCTCCAACAGAGGATAGAGTGGCAAGAGTGAAAGATGAGTTTTGGGCGAGAGTAGAAGCATGTATGGACACGTTTGAAAGGAGCGAGAGAGTGCTGTTGATTGGAGACATGAATGGCAAAGTTGGGAATGTACGAGTGGATGGAGTGGTTGGTCAGTGGGGTGTGCCAGCTGAAGTAGATGGGAATGGTAGTGCTTTGGTGGACATCTGTGCTGGTAAGGGGTTGGCAATAGCCAACACCTACTTTCGTCATAAGATGATCCACCGGTATACATGGAGAGTAATGAGGAGGATGGATGGTGAACTTGTTGAACGAAAGGCAATGATAGACTACGTGTGTGTGGATGAGCGAATGAGAAGACAAGTTCTGGATGCAAGAGTGTGGAGAGGGTGGGGGAATGGAGTCTCGGACCATCACTTAGTGATGGCCAAGGTAGAGCTGCAAAGAAAGTGGTTGAGGAGACGAAGGGGAAGACAGGAGGAAGCAGCTCCTGTGAGAAGAGTGGAGAAATTGCAAGATAGTGAGAAAATGACAGAGTATAAGAGCATAGTGGAAGAAAGATTGGGAAGGTATGAGCTAGAGCAGATGGAAGGGGTGGAAGACGTATGTAAGATATTCACGCAAGAGATAGGCGCAGCGTGTGAGGCGGTTTGTGGAGTGAGGAGGAGATGCAAGGGTGTGCAAGGGACAGCATGGTGGAATGATGAGGTGAAACGAGCTGTGGAACAAAAGAAGAAGGCATATGGTGAATGGTTGGCGAGTAGAGGTAGGGGAGAAGATGAGAGAGAGAAGAGAGAGGTATATGTGAGCAGGAGAAGGGAGGTTAAGAGACTGGTGAAGGAGAGTAAGAAGAAAGTGGATGAAGAGTTTGGGAGGAATCTGAGTGTGAAATGGAGGGAGAGTAAGAAATTGTTTTGGAAGGAGGTAAAGAAAGTAAGGCAGTGTGAAAGGGGAAATAGTAGGGGAGTGAAAGATAGGAATAATAGATTGTTGGTGGAGAAGAGAGAGAAATTGAGGAGATGGAAGGAGCACTTTGAGGATTTGTTGAATGTAGAGAGTGAGAGCAGTGCGAGTATAAGTGGTTGGGGAATGGCTGGGAGAAGAAGAGATGAGAGGAGGGAGGAAGAGATCAGTAGGTCGGAAGTAGTGGAAGCGATGAAGAAGAGTAAGCTGGGAAAAGCCACAGGAATTGATGGAGTGTGTGGTGAAATGCTTAGGTATGGGGGTGAGATTGTTGTGGAGTGGATATGGAAGTTGTGTAGATTGGCTTGGGAAGAGGGAAGGGTTCCAGAGGACTGGAAATCAGGTATAATTGTTCCTCTGTACAAAGGAAAAGGGGAGAGAGAAGTATATGGTAACCATAGGGGTATTTGCCTACTTAGTGTGACTGGTAAAATATATGGTAGAATACTCATTGATAGGGTTAGGCATATGATAGAGGAGCTAGTTGGAGAAGAACAAGGGGGATTTAGGAAGGGAAAAGGGTGTGTAGATCAGATATTTGTTCTAAGATGTTTAGTGGAGAAGTATCTAGAGAAGGGAAGGAAAGTGTATGCTGCCTTCATGGACTTGGAGAAAGCTTATGACAGAATAGATAGGCAAGGTATGTGGAAGGTATTAAGAATATATGGAGTGGAGGGGAAATTGTTAAGTGCTGTGAAGAGTATGTACGAGGGAGCTAGGGCTACGGTGCGAGTGGATGGTGAGCTGAGTGAGTTCTTTGATCTCAGTGTGGGACTGAAACAGGGGTGTGTGATGTCTCCATGGCTGTTTAATATATATATGGATGGGGTTGTAAAGGAGATGCAAGGTAGGGCAGTGGATGTGGGGCTGGCCCTAATGAATGAGGGTGAGATTTGGAAGCTTCCGGTGTTGCTGTTTGCTGATGATACAGTATTGTTGAGTGAAGATGAATGGGAGTTGCAAGGTTTGGTGAATGAATTTGGGACAGTGTGTAGGAGGAGGAAGCTGAAAGTTAATGTAAACAAAAGTAAAGTTATGGTGTTTGAGAGGAATGAAGTCACAGAGTGTGCAGTGAGGTTGGATGGTGAGGATATGGAGAATGTGAGTGCATTCAAGTACTTGGGTAGTGTGATGAGTAAGGATGGAACTTTGGGGGATGAAGTACGTGAAAGGGTACAGCAGGGAAGAAAGGTTGTTGGTACACTGAAAGCAGTGATGAGAAATAGGGAGGTGAGTACGGAAGTTAAGAAGTCACTGCATGATGGTATTGTGATCCCTACCCTGACGTATGGAAGCGAGGCGTGGACCTTGCAAGAGGGGAACAAGTCAAGAGTGAGAGCAGTGGAAATGAGTTACTTGAGAGGAGCATGTGGAGTGACGTGGAGGGACAGGTTGACGAATGAAGAAGTGAAGGAACGTTGTGGGGTAGATGTGGATGTGGTTGAAAAGATTAGGAGAAATACACTGAGGTGGTTTGGACATGTGGGGAGAATGGAGAATGAAAGACTGACTAAGAGTGTGTATGTAGGTGAGGTGGAGGGAGGGAGAGGGAGGGGTAGACCGAGGATGAGGAGGAGGGATGGAGTTGAGAGGTATATGAGGGGGGGGGGGTGAGTTGGGGGGAGGGTAGTCAAATGGTGGGTGACAGAGTGACTTGGAGGCGTTTTGTCTGTGACCACCCTTTGCGGGATTACGGCGTCGGGCTATAGATAGCTAGATAGACCTCAATTTTTCCAGCCTCTTGGAAAGAAGGAAATATTCCATCCTGTTCCAAAAAAGGGGTCAACTTCTGATCCATCAAACTATAGACCAATTGCAATAACTTCCGTTCTCGGTAAAGTTTTTGAGACACTAATAAACAAACTCATAGTCAAGCATCTAGAAATCAATAAATTGATCAATGATCGGGAGTATGGATTTAGACAGGAACGTTCAACTGTAGATATTATTTGCCTTCTTACCCATCAGATTAACAAAACAATAGACCAACATGGTGAAACACACACAGTAGCATTTGATATTTCAAAAGCATTTAACAGAGTATGGCACCAGGCCTTATTGTCTTAGATCTCACACTGTGGCCTTGCATCACTGGTTCCTCTAATTTCTTCTTACCTTCATAGTAGAAAAATACGGGTCATGGTAGGTGGAATTTATTCTCAATTTCATTCTATAAATGCTGGCGTACCTCAGGGATCAGTTTTGGCGCCAACCCTCTTTTTCATTCATATAAATAACCTCCTATCTGTCACGCACAGCCCAGTACACTCTTATGCTGATGACTCGCCCGTTCATAGTTCTTTCACATTTAGTACCTCCTTTACACAATTTTATATTATAAATTCCCAAATAAACACAACAATTTCTCTGAACCAGGACGTTTCTAAAATTAATTAATTGGGACAAAAAAATCTGGTCTCATTCAATGCTAAGAAAACTAAATACATTAATTTCTCCAATAGAAAGAATCCCTCAGACTCTCACATAATTTTAAATGATGTCAGTATTCCCATATCCACTACAATTGATATCCTAGGTGTTACTCTAAACCCCAACCTAAGCTGGACAGCTTATGTTAAATCCCTTGCTAAAAATGCTTCTAAAAAACTGGAACTTATGTACAGAGTTCGTGAGTTCTTCACTGACGAGCAGATGGCCACAATATACAAAAGTCATGTGCGTTCTCAGATCAAATACTGTTCACCACTATGGAGTGGATGTGGAGCGGTTGCACTGAGACAGTTGGACAAAATTCAAAATAAAGCCATTAGATTAATCAATAATCCTGCCATAAAGCAGGCCCTTCCTCCATTATCAGTACATAGAGATGTTGCTTCTTTAGCACTATTTTATCGATATTTTTACCGTAAGTGCTCCAACGAACTGGCTTCAGTTGTGCCTCCCCTTCACATTTTCTTCCGAAATACTCGGGCAGCTGGGAGAGCCCATGAACTCACACTCTCTCCCCCACAATGCAGAACCTCAGCTTATCAAAACTCATTTATCCCCAAAACTACTACTCTCAGGAATTCACTTCCTGGGAGTTGCTTTCCACATACATTTAATCCTCTCGATTTTAAATCCAAATGTTATAAGTATTTTATGAATGGAGGATGCCTTTAGGCACATGGACTAATTTTTTTCCCTTTGTTTTTCCTTCCTCCATTCATTATCAGAAAAAAAATAAAAATAAAAAATAAATGAAAATTGGACATCTTTCATCTCATTTATGTTTTTGATCAGATTGCAGACTTCCGTAGAGGAGGTGATTGCCAAGGCATAGACTACGCCTGCAGGATGTCACTCGGGTCCTGTTCTCGTAAGATTAGGAGGCTTTCTTGTGAGCCTTCCTTAGCGATTTCTTCAAACTACTTTCATTAATCTTTTCTATAATTTTCTTATTTTTTAAAGGTCGACCTAGTTTATGCATTTACCATTAACATCAAACCGAGGCCCCTTAGGCTACACTACTGTAGTTAGGAATGCTCAAGTCGTAGCATACGGTACGTCTCTGGCAACGTTTATGTAACTGAAGAACCTTACTCCTCTCCTTAGTGAATCTTGGCATGTTAGCACTCGATCTCTCTGAACAGCATTCTGTGAAGGCATTAATGTTAATGTGACATATGCAGAAAAAAAAATGTAGATGAAAAGGTACCCGTAAACCTCTTTCCATGAGGAAAGAGGCTTACGGGTACATACCAGAGCGTGTGGTGGTGTGTAGTTAGGGTCGTAATCTTGATTGTTATGGTGGCTTCCAGCAACCTCTTTCATACCATTTTATTATTGCACGTGGCACTTTAGTAAAGTCTTGTTTGTGCAATCTGTGTCAACAGTTAGAAGATATAATTAATTCTAGCAGGGGTACCCGGCCATGCCCGGGCCAAAAAAGGCGAACTCTCTAATCCTATTTGTTCTAGTTCAATCTTTCTTTCTACTCCAGAAAGACCATGTACCTCATATGCTTTTGAAGAGGGATTATAAGAGGTCCAGGAATTTTCTATTTCAGCTTTCGCAGACTAACACACAGCATTTGTGTGCACTTGTTTACTATTACCTGTGATCTCAAATGACTACGGAGGTCAACCTCACATAACCTATATCCGAGCTGGAGGTCATGAGAGTCTCCAATGCAAAAATTGGGCTGCAGGAGTACCCGGCATTGCCCGGACCAAAAAGGCGAACACTCTACCGGTGACCTCATATGACCCAGATCTGAATTTTGATCCCCCTAGAACCATCCTTAGGTCACCCTTTTTCAGAACATATATCGGTCTGGGGGTCTCTGGCCCTTGGTTTGGGCGTGACTGAAGGACAAACAAACAAACAGTGCGGCTCTTTTATATTTATAGATAAAATAACCTTCTCCTAGACGGTACAACTCACGCGTCTCAAGTATACTACTCCACTTGACTCCCTAGACGGTTTTATTCAGCAGATAATGTGTACCAGGACCCTAAGAGGGTTAAGGGGTAACATGCAAGATAAAACGCTCAGAAAGAAGTGTTTAGAAGGTCTCTTAAGCCGAATATAATACTGTGTAAGTTAGTGGTGCTGTGTAGTGAATCTCCTTCCTGATAACTGATCCTGTTACGGGCTTGTCATCCCTGTTACCGGCTTGTTCATAAGAGAGTGTACTGATGCGCACCAAAGTCCCTCCATCTTTGGTACTACTGTATTTAACCTCTGTTTGAGTGTGTGTGTGTGTGTTTGTGTGTGTGTGTGTGTGTGTGTGTGTGTGTGTGTGTGTGTGTGTGTGTGTGTGTGTGTGTGTGATTTAATGAACGGAATTAACCTCCTCAAATTCATGGCGCATTATTTATCATTGCTATTGTTACATAGCCTATGATTTCATCATCCTTTGTGTAATTTTAACGCACAGTTGCTGCATGTTTGATCACGAGCGTGTTCTGCCTCAGTCCCCCCCTTCTACCGTTATAGTAGAGTAAGTCGTTCTCTCTGTTATTCAGAGCGGGATTTTTAGCTCTTTGTCCCCATGGCTTCATTTGCGCGTCATTCTTACAAGTTGTATCAAGCTCTGCCGGCCCCTATATAATGAGCTCAGTCTCTGCATCATTGCCACTTAGATCTGCTCCTCATTTTGTTCACAGCTCTGTCCTCCCCTGTACAGATATTATTATTGTGAGTGCTCAAGAAATCTCCAAACATCTAGCAGCTGTGTGTAATTTGAGTATAAGTGTTATTGCATTTTTTCTTGTACTGTGTAGCATAAGGTTAATTCTTAGGCCTGGTGAGGTTTTTGATTGGTGTTGGGTTTTATGTCAGTCATTTTTTATAATAGTTTGTATCAGTAATAATTTATCTTGCATTAACTGAGCATTACCAGGTGTATTTTCATTTTATCAGGGCTGACTTAGATAAATTTACTCTCGCTAATTTCGTGTTAACAGAGGCTATTGCAGTTAACCATATATTTAACCTGTTTATTTGCCATTACATTATCCTTATGAGTTCTGAATGTTTTGTTGTTAGTTTGTGCATTAAACTTTAACTTGTAATTTTACCTAACTCTTTTGTTTTGAACCTGGAAATTTACGGGACAGTAGTGACTCTTAGCATTCTCACTTAAAGTGTACGTTATCTTTCTCTGTTCCGTAACATAAATTTGGCGACCTCATATCAGGATATTCAGGATATTATCATAAGGATATTGCTTGATATTTTGTGACTGTTACTTATTAATTATGTCTACTATTACTACACTTGATGAAGCCAAAGATTTTTTGTCAAATGTGCAAACAGTGTGTGATGTAGAAACAGAACAAAGAATGAACTTAAGCTTGTTGCTCAACAATTGGGAATTGTTGTTCGCTCTCATCATTCTAAAGATCAAATTGTTGACATGATTAATGAAAGCTTGTTTAATGTAACTCCTCCAAATGAGCAAACGCAGATTGAATTAGCTAAGTTACAGCTAGCCCTGCAGGAGGCTCGTGTTAAGGAGGCTGAGTTTCACGCACAAGTTGAACTTGCTAGGATTCAGGCAGACCATGAGTATCGCATGAAACAATGTGGAACTGGATCATCTAGCTCTGATGATTTTGATGTGGCTAAAAATGTTAAACTTGTCCCTCCTTTTAATGAATCTGATTTAACAAAGTATTTTCAGTTGTTTGAGAGGGTAGCTACAGGTTTTAGTTGGCCCAAGGAGTATTGGCCAGTACTCCTTCAAACTGTTCTCACTGGTAAAGCTCAAGTAACTTATGCATCTTTGCCTCAGGATCAATGTGATAATTATGATGTAGTTAAGAGCTTGATTCTTAAGGCCTATGAGCTTGTTCCTGAAGCCTATAGAGTAAAATTTAGGACAACTTACAAGCAAGATAAGCAATCCCATGTTGAGTATGCAAAAATCAAAGAAGATCTGTTAGAGCAGTGGTTAAATTCTAAGAATGTGGATTCTGACTTTGGTAAATTTAAGGAGATGATTTTGCTGGAGGACTTCAAAAGGTGTATTTATAAAGATGTAAGCCTATATCTTGATGAGAAAAGAATAGATAATTTGTCTGATGCTGCAGTTTTAGCTGATGAATATGTTCTCACTCACAAGAGATATTCTAAAGAAAAAGGGAAAGCTGAGAGTAAGTACGTTGCCTCTACTCAGAGTACAGGTAACAGGAAAGAGAATAAAGATGATGTTTCTCAGGAAGTAAATACCAGCTTCACCTCTAGATTTCAGAAAAGTAAATGTACTTATTGTAGTAAGCTTGGTCATACTACGGAGAGATGTTTCAGGAGACAGCGTGATGTGAACAAAAAGGAGTCTTTAAATAGTCAGTCAATTGGTCTATTGTCCACTCTTGAGAGTTCCCAGAATTCTTTAACTGAGTTAACTGAACCTGCTTTGAGGGGTAACTTAAATTCTCATGATGGAGCTCCTCTTTTGAGCAGTAACGTGGGTGACACTCTCAAGAGTTCATGTGCTAATTTCCTGTCTGATGGTTTTGTCAGTCCTCTGGACAGTAATGACAGGAAATCAGTTAAAATATATCGTGATACAGGTGCTTGCCAATCCCTTATGCTGACCAGTGTTCTAGGCTCTAATGTTAATTCCTCTGATGAAACTGTAATCTTACAAGGTGTAGGGAATAATTACTTCTCTGTCCCTCTGTGCAGAGTGAATTTAGAGTCTGGTTTTGTTAATGGTTCCGTTATGGTTGGGTTGGTTGAGACACTCCCAATGTCAGGTGTAACTTTCTTACTTGGATATGATATTGGTGGAAGTCAAGTGTGTCCAGCTCCTCAGTTGTCTAGTGAGCCAGTGGCTGTGTCCCAGGATTGTGATGTCCCTGATGTGTTCCCTGCATGTGCTGTCACTAGGGCTAAGTCTAAAGTTACTGGTGATTTAGAGGATAATGATGATGATGATGTTATCCTAGCTGACACTTTTCTTGCTAATTTGGACCACTCACCAGATGAGGCAGTACCCCGTAGTGTTGATAATTTGTCTCGTCAAGAGTTGGTTGAGTTGCAGGTTGCTGACCCTGAGTTGAAAGGTCTAGCTAACTCTGCTTACAGTGAAGAAGAGTCAGCCGGTGCTTCTACTTGTTATTATGTAAAGTCAGGAGTACTTATCAGGAAGTGGAGACCCCCAACAGCATCAGCCGACTGTGAATGGGAGGTTGTACATCAAGTTGTCATCCCTCGTGTTTGTAGGCAGGATATCATTAGAGTGGCTCATGATTCCAGTTTGGCAGGACACCTTGGAGTGAGGAAGACTGTGGCACGCATTTTGAAACACTTCTACTGGCCAGGTATCTTCAGGGATGTATTGTAAGTCTTGTCACACCTGTCAAGTTGTGGGGAAGTGTAATCAGACCGAAAAGGTTGCACCTCTAGTTCCCATTCCTCCTTTTGAGGCGCCTTTCACCCGTGTGTTGGTGGATATTGTGGGCCCTCTTCCTAAGACTTCTTCAGGATTTTCTTATGTGTTGACCATGATTGATATGGCTACTCGTTATCCTGAAGCCATTCCACTTAGAAATATCTCAGCAAAGAACGTAGTTAAGGAAATGCTAGGGTTCTTCACAAAGTTTGGTCTGCCCAAGGAGGTACAGTCAGACCGGGGAAGTAATTTCATGTCAAATGTTTTCAAGCAGTCTCTGAAAGAGTTGGGCATCACCCAGATCACGTCTTCAGCTTACCATCCCCAGACCCAAGGAGCGTTGGAGAGATATCATCAAACACTCAAATCGATGCTCAAGAAATACTGTTTGGAACATCAGAAAGACTGGGATAAAGGTCTTCCATTCGTTGTGTTTGCTGCAAGAGAATCTCCAAATGAATCACTGGGCTTCTCACCTTTTGAACTACTGTTTGGCCATGAAGTAAGAGGACCCCTTAAGTTACTCAAGGAATGCTGGCTGTCGGAGGAAGATGACGTCAACCTGCTGGAGTATGTGATGAAGTTCAAAGAACGGCTGTCCACTGCTTTACAGCTGGCGAGAGAGAATTTAGGAGCTGCTCAGGAGAAGATGAAGACTTGGTATGATAAGAAGTCCAGGTTACGCCACTTTCAGCCAGGAGATCAGGTTTTGATTCTGCTACCAGTTCATGGGCAACCTCTTCAAGCCAAGTTTAGTGGTCCTTATTTCGTGGAGAAGAAACTCAGTGATGTCAACTATGTCATCGCCACACCAGATCGTAGAAAGAGCAAGCAACTATGTCACATCAACATGCTAAAGTTATATCACAGGCGGGACGAAAATAATCCAGTCTGCACTGTAGCTGTTCCACCCGAGTCTGCAAGTGAAGCTCTCCCATGCAGTATGAGCCTGAGTGATAGTTTGGGGAAGAATCCTGATATCATGAATGATCTCCAGACTAAGCTTTCTCATCTACCTCCCAAGGAAAGGCAGGAGTTTTCGGCATTACTGCAGGAGTACCCGCAAGTGTTCCGTGCCACTCCAGGAAGAACCACTGTGTTGATGCATGATGTCGATGTTGGAGACGCAAAGCCAATTAAATTGCCTCCTTACCGTGTGAACCCAGTGAAAGTTCCTCTCATCCAGAAGGAGCTTGGCTACCTGTTGGACCACAAGATGATTGAGCCCTGTCAGAGCGAGTGGAGTTCTCCTGTCACTCTGGTCCCTAAGCCAGGTGGGTCACAGCGGCTTTGCATTGACTACAGACGTGTTAATCAGATAACCAAAACAGACACTTACCCTCTCCCTCACGTGGAAGATTGCATTGACAAGATCGGAAAGGCTAGGTACATAAGTAAGTTTGATTTGTTAAAGGGATACTGGCAAGTACCTATGACTGAACGTGCTAGCGAGATCTCATGTTTTGTAACATTAGGAAAGACTTTTGCATGTTCTGTAATGCCATATACAGATTGTTTTAGAGTAATAAGAAATTTCCATTGTAAATTTCTTTTTTCTTTGTGGGGAGGTGTTACATAGCCTATGATTTCATCATCCTTTGTGTAATTTTAACGCACAGTTGCTGCATGTTTGATCACGAGCGTGTTCTGCCTCAGTCCCCCCCTTCTACCGTTATAGTAGAGTAAGTCGTTCTCTCTGTTATTCAGAGCGGGATTTTTAGCTCTTTGTCCCCATGGCTTCATTTGCGCGTCCTTCTTACAAGTTGTATCAAGCTCTGCCGGCCCCTATATAATGAGCTCAGTCTCTGCATCATTGCCACTTAGATCTGCTCCTCATTTTGTTCACAGCTCTGTCCTCCCCTGTACAGATATTATTATTGTGAGTGCTCAAGAAATCTCCAAACATCTAGCAGCTGTGTGTAATTTGAGTATAAGTGTTATTGCATTTCTTCTTGTACTGTGTAGCATAAGGTTAATTCTTAGGCCTGGTGAGGTTTTTGATTGGTGTTGGGTTTTATGTCAGTCATTTTTGATAATAGTTTGTATCTGTAATAATTTATCTTGCATTAACTGAGCATTACCAGGTGTATTTTCATGTTAACAGAGGCTATTGCAGTTAACCATATATTTAACCTGTTTATTTGCCATTACATTATCCTTATGAGTTCTGAATGTTTTGTTGTTAGTTTGTGCATTAAACTTTAACTTGTAATTTTACCTAACTCTTTTGTTTTGAACCTGGAACTTTACGGGACAGTAGTGACTCTTAGCATTCTCACTTAAAGTGTACGTTATCTTTCTCTGTTCCGTAACACTATTTATTCGGCTTAATAAAATTACACTTCGAAATGATGTCGTTAGATACAATCTTCACTGCCCTCTTCAGTGCGAGGAATCTTTCCTAAGTTGAATAAAGTTTTCTGGAGATAGCAAGAATAACGTAGAAATAGCTTATGGAAATAATGATATTAACGTTATCAGACCAACACCATCATTACCACCACCACGCAAAGCACACAATTACTTTGGAATCCCAGATTTTTGTACATATTATTGACCACAAGTCCACACGCCATCATTTGTTCAACCCTTAATATCACGCCAGTTGTTAGGACATTTTTTGTAATTACCAACAAATGATTTTGCTCAAAAGTGATTTCTCGTGCTCTAGGGTTTCCAAATTCTTTCTACTAACGCTTTCTCCAAGCAAAAAATATTATCTATATTATGCGCACCTAAACAGATGATTTTATTCATCTAATGGTTGGACTGTAGGTAGAATAGAAGACTTCACAACACCTTTTCCTTAACGATTTCATGGCATACTCTCGTTTATGGTATTTATAGTTTTCATCAATAACATAGAGAAGGATACTGAAGTGCAACATACAGGAAAAAGAAATCGCTATGGAAGAGCTGATACGAAAGTGAGATCACCACCACAGTGCCTCACACCATTACCAGCCAACACACAACACACATTAAAGCAATCTAATTTGTGCTCTGCTGGCCTGTGGTGGTGCCTGGGTTTACCCCTATTAACTCTGTGTCAGCACAATAACACAATGTGCAGACGGCCCAGACAATACTATGCTTTTTGGTGGGGAACACCCAACTCCTCCTCAGTCAAAACGCTGATCCGCTATCACACACGATCCGTTCGCTGTCGTAACTATTTTTTTTTTTTCCAGCGTCACTTGACCAAGTAAATGAGAGCAAAGGAAGTTAATATTATTACTGGAGAAAACATTAAACTAATCCTTCACTACACTCAAGCCATTAATTCTACGTCACCCATTTTCACAGTACTGGTGGATGCCTTCCAGCGACCAGACCGGAATGACCACACAATTTTACTGTCTTGTTCTACAAAATGCCCATCAGTTCCCTCCCAATCCTCTCTATTCCTCGAAAGGACGACGGTGGTTTGCAGCAGAAGAGCACCTTCATCATGCAGCCCACTTAGTTCTCTTTCAGATGGCCACAACAGCAACAGTAGGAGCAACCCATTTTCAGAGAGCACACTCTCATCACCCCTCTTCACCCGCCACCACATTTCCATTCATTCCATCCATTCCTTTGTCTCCTAACACTCAGTTCTTTACCTCCTTCACGAGCATTTTCATTCTTGTTCCTGGAAGGAAGTAGAAGGGAGACTGCAAAATATTTTCATGTGCAAGGAGTCCTGAAAATACTGAAATTAATGAACAAACGTTATCAGTTTCCTATCGTAGCCTTGATTCGCTTTCGGAGCAAGGAGAAAAGGAGAAAAGCACATAATCTTCCTATGTCCCTTGTTCTTCCTGAATCAAAATCCTAGTGAAGAAGGAGTAATTATCATGTATTGTAAAATGCATCTCAAATGAGAAGGCTTATGTTAATGCCTCTCGATCGCACGTAGGTTAGTAAGGTAGACAACTCAGTCTTCCCAAAGAACACTGCCGACTGAAATAAATTATGAGTGAATCTCAGCCAAGACCTATGTTCCCTAGAACTTGCGCCTGTTCAAGCTATATTATTCAGACTATGCATACGTACTTTGTCATTCCTTAAATATTGGAAAGAAGCTATTATCCACCCAATTCCAAAGAAAGGAAGTTACTCTGACCCCTCTGATTACAGGCCAATAGCTATCAGATCTCTTGGTAACATATTTGAGAGTGTAATTAATAAGAACATTATTAAACATCTTGAATCTAACAATTAATTAGTGACTTACAATATAGTTTTCGCCACAAGAGATCCACTGCTCATATGCTTAATCTCTTGACTCATACCATCCAACAGTCAACTGACCAACATGGAAAAACTCATGCAGTAGCCCTTAATTTTTCTAAAGCTTTTAACAGTGTGCCACCATTCCCTGCTATCCAAATTCTCTTGCTATGGCCTATCATCTGTTGTTCTACTGATTTCCTTATATCTCAGTGACAGAAAAATAAGAGTAAAGCAGATGATGTATATTCCAATGTCCACTCGATTAATGCCAGCGTGCCACAGGGATCAGTTCTGGCTCCAACCCTATTCCTAGTTCGTATCAATGATTTCTTACCTATCACCCATAATCCCATCCATTCTTATGCAGATGACTCAACACTTCACAGTTTTTTCACACTTAAACGCCCATTCACAAAGTTTAGTATCTCAACCCTCAGCTCAGTACAACCATCGCCATAAATCAAGACTTATCTACGATCAGTGAACTGGGACAAACAACCTTGTCTCATTTAATGCTAGTGAAACCATTTTTTTTTTTTAGATGCGTCCAACTCTGGGCATAGGCTTTGCAGGCTGCTCCCAAGGCCCAGTAGTCCTCCTACATACCACACACCTCCACATGTCACCACTTCGGAGCTAACACCCACCATCCATATTGAATACATGCTAGGGCAGTCCCATTCAGGACTGGTGTATTGATATCTGCCTATCAGAATTCCTTTATTCTTCGAACTGCATCTCACTGGAACTCGCCTCCCCGGAGTTGTTTCCCCCGAAACTTCAACCTACAGCTGTTCAAATCCGACTGTTACAAATATTTTATGAATGGAGGACGCCAGTAATCTGTTGTGTGGATTATTTTTTTATTCATTTATTTTTCCTTCCTCTGTTCTGTTATTTTAATAAAATCTATGTAGCTATTGCTGGACGCCTTAATCCCATAAGGGGTTACCACAAACAAATCGCCTCCATGTTGCCCGGTCCCCTGTCATTTCACTGTCCTTAGTGCCCTACTCTCAGCTCACACCCCTCCATCTCATATACCTCTCCACTCCATTCCTTCATTTCATCCTTAGCCTCCCCCTACCACTCCACCCCTCCACCTCACTCACATGCACTCTTCTCGTTAGCCTGTCGCTCTCCATCCTCTCCACATGGCCAAACACATCTATGTGTTTCCCCTAACGCTTTCTGTCACATCCACATCCACACCACAACACTACTTCACTTCCTCATTTGTCAGCCTGTCTCTCCATGTAACTCCACATGCTCCTCTCTTGGGTTGTGTCCTTCTAACAAGGTCCAAGCTTCACTTCCATTCGTTTTAGTCGGCATCACAATACTGTTATGCAGCGACTTTTTTACTTTCATGTTTCTTATCACTGCTTTCAAAGAACCAGCAAAAGATAAATTCAAGGGGACTCATTTTTTGCAACGATGGAAGAAATTTAGATAATACATATAAAAGCTAAGGAAATATGAATTATCCAGTCATCCTCATCATCCAGCCCTTCCTTGCCCTGTCAGGAGTGTCGGGGCCCGGAGTTAGGTTATTCACTCCCGACATTTAAGGCTAAAGCTGCCAAGCTCATTCTCCCTTCAGACGGAACCCCCACAGTCTCCATACGGTTCACGTGCATTAACTTACTAGACCACCAGCCATCATTTTGTTATAATGGTTACCATCCTGCAAAATAAACGGTTTCCTGGATTACAGGAAACCATATGCCTTGTCACTCATGGTTTTCTGGGTTAAAGGAATCCATTTGGCTTGTCACTCAATGTAGAGTCACCTGCAGGCAGCACTACATCGAGTGGGTGATGGGCGCCTTTCGTCTACGAGTATTGACTCTCTTCTTGCTGACTTCCTTCAACCTGTCCCTTCGCTGCACTGTTGCATCTCCACAACTTTTTTCTTGCGACCTCAATGATCAATGCTTTTCCATACAGTGTGATTGCATTCCTCTTCCAATACGGTGGGTGCGTAGCATCAATCTGGCAGCAAACTCTCATCCCTTATAATATTATGGCTAGCTCTGTAATGCACAAGATAACTGCAACAAGTAAAATCAGAAACTGCCTTCCTCTCTCTGCATTTCCTGCTGCCTATGGTCTCCAGTCTTTTAAATGCAACGTGTCAAGGCATCTCGAAATTAGTGCACCTTGAAATCTGTCCTCTTATTATTTTCTCTTTGAGGGAACAGTCTTGACGCCGTCCAACCTTTGATTCCTTCTACCTTGCTTGAAAAATAAAAAGGTAGGGTGACGCCTCCAAGTAAGTGGGAGCCCCTACCTACCACTCAGGGTAAACTGAGTGTGACGCATTATATGAGTGAGAAGTAAAATGAATAAGAAACAGAACTAAGGAATCACATATAAGTAAAGTAAGCGTTACTGAAAGTAACGCATTTACAGCGGAAGAATATGTATAATTATTTAAAACAAAGCCTTCGAAATAAATGCAAAGTATAAACTGTTGACAGTGACTCGCTATTCAAGGAGAAAAAAAAATGAAAAAGTGCACTGGATTTAATTAATGCAGGAAAAAAACACAAAAATTTTTAAAACGGTATTGTGCTGTGTACAAGAGAAATTACACCAGGTACACTGAAACTGACCCGTGTATAGCGAGAAAAAAAATATCATTACAATACTGTGGCTAGCAAAATACAAATACACCACGTAAGCCTAAAATAACGCATTTACAGTAAGAGAGAGAGAGAGAGAGAGAGAGAGAGAGAGAGAGAGAGAGAGAGAGAAATTGATTTTTTTTTAGAACTACAAGCATACAAGTTAAACTTTAAAGTGATGAAGCTCATTTACAGGGAGTAAGTCCTTCAGGAATTATCATACATTAGCGTGTGAAAGAGAAATACACAAGGTAAATATTTAAGCAACGCATTTTGCAGCAAAACAAATGAGTGTGATTTTCCTATTTTTGTCTGATGGAAGAACTTGAGTAAATACCAAGCAATCTGGGAAGCAATTACTGGTTTTATATACTGGACAATGTTAATTAACCGCCGGTCATTCTCGCACACAAAATTACCTGACCCATTATGTAACATCGGTTATCACTGTAATTACTGGACACGTGTGCTTGGTTTTTGTGACGCTGTTAAGCAGGGACAAGGGCGGTAATAAGCTTAATGAGGCAAGCAGGTGGACTGGGTGCTATGTTGGCATAGTGTGGCGGGGTGTTGTTAATGCAGAGGGAGGTGTTGTCATAGTCGTGTGTGTGTGTGTGTGTGTGTGTGTGTGTGTGTGTGTGTGTGTGTGTGTGTGTTCATGTAAGAAAACAGACAAACCTTGCTCATGTTAGCCATCTTTTCCAGTTGTTAACTATTTAAATTTACGGTAAGGTCAAAACCTGGTATAAGAATGAATTTTATCCCTTTCTAAAAAAAATATATATAATTAATAATATTAAATGCTACATCCTACACTGAATCCGAACTTTTGCTAAAGCGGTAAAATGTGTGCCATAATTGTCTCTGCACTGCATTTTTTTAATCGCAAAAACACAGAGGCTTGGATTTATGCACACTGATTGCATGAAGGCCATTAAGGCTGCCCTTAGAACATGATCTGCAGGAGTCAATGTTACATTTAGGTACACACGTGTATTATTGTGCTGTTGTTGTTGTGGCTACAACCACATCTAGAGGTGAACCCGGTGCTCTGCATGCTGAAACTGTCCTTCTACAGTCCACCATCCTCCTTTCGAAGGATAGGGAGAGTTAAGGGAAGTTTGTATAGGTATGGAGTTGTCCGGTTATATTAACACCACCACGTGAAGGCGTCCCCCTCTGGCACCGTGTAAAACTAGAACAACCAAGCTATATACAGCAGGACCTTCGGTGCTCTTGGCCCCAGATGGCGAGTGAGGACCTAAAAACACAGTAAACGGCCACTTAAGGAATTTGACTCCAAATTCACAAAGAACTGTAAACTACAAGAAATACCAGCTAAATAATCTTTGTGAATATATATTAAGTCAAATTCATAGTGTCTAAGAATATGGCCTTTAAAATAAAAGCATAGAACGCCACTTCATGACATTCTTCTGGTTCTTGTTCTTGTTATTTTTCTTCTTCTTCTTTTAGTTCTTCTTCTTCTTCTTCTTCTTCTTCTTCTTCTTCTTCTTCTTCTTCTTCTTCGAGAGAGAGAGAGAGAGAGAGAGAGAGAGAGAGAGAGAATATAAAAAAAAATATTTGCCCACCCCCCACTGAAGTGATATGTCCGGTAATCTCTATCATTCCGGTATGGACAATTGGCCAGGCGACCCAGTCATTATTTGAACCAACATGACCTGCAAATATAATTAATTATAAATGAGCGTAATTGCATTAAAAATAAATAGACTTTGAACAGCGTATGTGTTTCATGCAATGAAATGCGAAGATGAACTAGGCAGGCAGTTATCTTTATCACAGAACTGAATGGACGATAATTGGCCTCATGCAAATTCAGGTTACACCAACCACTCAAGATTATATATAATTTCTTCCAGTTACTTTAACAGCATTTATCATCATCATCATCATCATGTGAATTTGTGTTTATAATAATGGTACAGAGATTTCTCCCCGATATAAACCTTCACAGGCAAGAGGGTTGAAGTTAAGACATCATCATCATCT
Organism: Coenobita brevimanus; assembly: GCF_032717465.1. NCBI lineage: Eukaryota > Metazoa > Arthropoda > Malacostraca > Decapoda > Coenobitidae > Coenobita > Coenobita brevimanus. The sequence goes on along the minus strand of NC_136987.1, from coordinate 23,147,464 downwards.
TATCTGAGTACTGTTATTTATGCAATATTAAGGTGCTAGGGAGGGATGCCTTCTCTCAGTGTAATATAACCGGTCGGCTCTGTTGTTCTGTTATACACTCGTTCCTTAGCTCCCTCCCTATCACTCGATGGGAAAATGGTGGACTGCAGGACAATTATGACTTCAGCCTGCAGTCCACTGGGTTCACAGTCAGCCGAACCTGGGCCTGCAACAACTACTAATTCTCAAAATGAATTATATCATGAATAAAATGAAGATGGAGGCCACCACAGTGAAGTTGCACCGATTCGCTCTCGCCTCTGCACGGTCTCATCACAAGACACTTCAGAGACAGTGCTCACCTGCTGACCTCAATTCTGGCTGTTGCGAACTCCATCGTGCGGGATGGAGGTGAAATTCTCCTCCACTGGCTTCCCAGTCACGTTGGCATAGCGGGCAATGAGCGAGCTGACTCTGCTGCTTGGGCTGCCTATACCTTACACGATGTCACTTTCCCACTCATAACTAGTCTCTCGAGCATAAAGCATAGAGCTAAGCGCGCCATCATCGACAGAACCAGAACTGACCACAAAAACTGGGTGGCTGAGGGTTCACACTCAGCCACCTGGTATGCCTGGGCCACTGCCTACAACCCTCTCAAAACACCCGCAACCACCCCTAATTCACTTGTAGTCCGCTTGCGCAGACTCAGGTTGGGCTATCCCTGCCTCTCCCAGATCAACGGGACTGATCCCATCCCCTGCCCACACTGCCACGAATCAGATGAAGATCACCTCCTACACTACCCTCTAGACTGCCCCTCCACCTCCTCCTTGAGTCTTTCCCTTGGATCCAGCCTCTTCAATCATCCCTCACGTGCCTTCGCAGCTGCCGAAATAGTCTTCCTCTCCCCCACATCTTCTCTACTCCAAACCGTCTCCACCTACCCCCCACCGAAGTAGTGAGCCTCACGCATAACCACACGCTACTACCCTGACGGGCTTCACTTGCCCGTTTCCACATTCAGTTGGATAAATCCATAACACAACACAGCACAGTGAAGGAGTAAATGGAAATTGTGTGCATTCGAGAGGATGTTATCTATCTATCTATCTATTGCCAGAAGCCATAATCCCGTATAGGGTGGCGACTTGACTTTGAGTTATTTGTTTTACGGGGAGAGGAACTAACCCTCCACCAACCCACTTGCTGACACGTAGGGAGCACGTATGGTTTGGTTATATGCTTACCACTCAGCGTTGTAAATGGTTTCTTGGCTTACAGGAAACCATTTGCCTTGTCATTCAATGTAAAGCCACCTGTAAAGGAAAGAAAAGCAATAAGAAGTGACAGGAAAGATGGGAGAAATAGGAAGAGACGAGGGCAGGCACAGAAAAAGAATGATAATGGCTAAGCAAAAAGTAGGCAGCACTACATCAAGTGAGTGGATGATGGTCGCCACCACCTACCACTAACCACATACCTAAACCTCATTATTCTCCTGGCTTGAAATATGATCTGGAAGTAAACAATATATGTAAATAAAAAGACGTTTTCCTTTTTATCGGGTAAAAACAAAAATGAGGGAGATGCACGGTTGAAATAGGGTTTCAGGGTATTTGATGAATTATTACGAGATTTGCTGTTCGTGAAGAGGAAAGAATGAATCACTTCAGCCTGAGGACGCTTATGTCATATTAGTCTTGTCACTAGCACAGTCATATTCAGCTGAGGTGACACCTGTCGAACTGGAAGTCATTAACCCTGTGAATCACATGTGGAGTAAGACTGTTTACAGAAACGCAGTGAAGGGGTAAAATTCCTGATTCTGATGAATTTCTGCTAAAGTAATAATAATAATAATAATAATAATAATAATAATAATGGTAACAGAATAAGGAAATTTGTCATTCTCCTACTGAAAGAGTCGGTGGACGTCCATTCTTACCAATTGAAACCATTGTATGTTTACTAAGGTAAAGAAAAATACACCGTCTGGAAATAGGAATAAGTTTTAAAAACAAATCACCCAACTGGTCTGAGTACTGTGTACCACAAGTACCAGCAAACCTAACAATAATAAATAAACAAAATAATTAATTAAATAATTATTTAGGTGTTTTATGCAGGTCGTACCAAAATTGCGTATTATATATATATATATATATATATATATATATATATATATATATATATATATATATATATCATCACCATCATCCCATCATTCGGACCTCCTTTCCCACCGTGGGGCAGGGTGAGTAGTAGCAATGTCCAGACAGCCCAAATTTGCCCAATCCAATGGGCCACTCTTCCATTCACTCATCATTCAAGCCCCCAGAATCCTGGCTTTGTCGGGTATGCCAAAAAACATTCACCACGTTCTGTAGCTTCACATAATCGTATCCGATAGAGTCAGTCCAGATGCTGCCACGTTAAAAAGTGGTGCCAAATCCCTGATCATGCACTTCTCCTTACAACATTCATCCAGCCAGCTCGATCTCCTGTCAGTTCCCTAGCCTCACCGACTTCCAAACTTCTCTTCCTTACACATTCATCCTCCATATCTCTCCACCTTCTGCTTCGCCTACTTCGCCTCCTCCCTCCTTCGAAATAGCTCAGATATACCTTTTTTCACCACTCTATTGTTATCCATTCTTTCCACATGACCATACCATCTCATCACACTCTCTTCGATTCCGGTGTCCACCGACTTCCTCACTCCGCATCTTTCACGAATCACATTATTTCGTATCCTATCCACTCTCTGTACTCCACATACATTCCTCAGCAGTCCCATCTCCACTGCTCTTACTCTTGATTTTTCATTTTCATGCCACACCATAGTCTCACATCCATTATGTTAAAGTTGGCACTAACACTCCCTCATGTAAGCCTTGTGCAGCTGCAACACTCAAGCCTCTGTTTCTTATCAAGGCCTTCATTGCACCAGCTACTTTTCTTCCTTGTGTCACTCTACTTTCAACTTCTTTTGCACATTTTCCTGTCTTTTCACTCACTGTGCCCAGGAATTTGAACACTCTCACCAGTCTCTCTCCATTCACTGATACATCGCACTGGGAGTCATCATCTCTCACAATATTCATCACTTTACTCTTTTCTACATTTATACTCAAGGCACGACGCTTACAGACATCAACAAAACTCTGCACAATCCTACCAAGTTCTTGTCCGGTACTTGCAAGTAGTACTGCATCATCAGCATACAACAAATTTGAGATATTCCATCCATCACCATTCATTGCCAATGCCACCCCTCTTTCCATTACTCGTGTTTTTACTTCTCTCATCATCCCATCCATATATATATTGAACAACCATGGGGACATCACACAACCTTGTTTTACGCCCACACCGATCGTGAACCATTCACTTTAATGGCCATTAACCATTTCACATGCTTCACTGCCATCATAAAAACTCTTAACGGCACTTAGCAGTTTACGCTCTACATCGTACATGCACAAAACTTTCCACAGTCCTTCTCTGTCCACTTTGTCATATGCTTTTTCCAGATCCATGAATGCCATAAACACCTTATGGTCCCTCTCACAAGCCTTCATTGCTAACTGTCTCACTGCAAATATTTGGTCCACACATCCTCTGTCACTCCTAAAGCCACCCTGTTCATCACTCACTAGGACTTCTGATATTTCTCTTACATCTTCTATAATAAATCTTCCATATATCTTCCTTACCGCACTCAATAAACCTATGCCACGATAATTCTTGCACTCACTTCGCTCACCTTTATTTTTGTACAGGAGTATAATCACGGCCTTATTCCACTCTGCAGGCACAGTTTCACTCATCCATGCCTTCTTACAAATCTCCAATAAGCACTTCATTCCACTCTCTCTGCTACACTTAATTATCTCTGCATACTCCTCATCAACCCCAGCTGCTTTCCCATTTTTCAGCCGCTTCACAGCACTCTTCACCTGCACGAGTGTCACCTCTCCTGGTACTGCATTCCTTCTCTGCACACCCCCAAAACCAATCATGCTTACAGTCGCCCTGCTTTCTCTATTCCCATTCATCAGGCTTTCAAAATATTTTTTTCCATCTGGTCCTTACTTCATCCCCATGGGTTAATAATCTACCACCTGCATCCTCCACACCATCACATTTCTTTCCACTTTCACTTCTACATTTTCGCACCTCTTTCCAGAATAGCTTTCTATTTTCAGAGTAGTTTGCATTAATTTTTCTTCCCAGATCATCATTTACCTCCTTCGTTTTCCTCTTCACTAGTCTCTTTACGTGCTTCTTGCCCTCAACATATTCAGTTCTCACTTCAACTGAACCCCTGTTCTGTAACCACTTTAGCCACTTCTTCCTCTTTTCCTCCACCGCTCTCTTTACCTCCTCAACCCACCATGCCGTACCCTTTTTCTTTGTTGTTACTCGCGCGTGTGTGTATGTGTGTGTGTGTGTGTGTGTGTGTGTGTGTGTGTGTGTGTGTGTGTGTGTGTGTGTGTGTGTGTGTGTGTGAACTGGAAGCCAACTTGTAGTGTATCCCCACGTAATTTTACGTTAAACTTTGAAATTGTGTCTCGTGAGAAGAGTGGTCGTTACAGAGTAGGTGTATAAAGGCATGAAGATCACTTCGTTGTGCGTCCCTACTCCTCACACGATACAGCGTCAGGCAGTAGATAGACATATAGATAAGCAGACTTGTTACACAACAGAAAAATAATTCGGCATATTTTCACAGCAAACTAAACATCAACGAATCCGTGCTATTATTTGCACCAACATATACCTGCAGGACACGCACTATACTATTTTGTTGTAATAATTGGGTCAGGCTGCAGTGTAGTCACGGGGAATATAAATATACACACCTTAAAACTGATCCAGAACCTCAGATACAGCAAAGCAAGCAGAGAGAAACAAGACTTTAATGACTTTCGACAACACGAGGGTCATTAAGGCAGACATTTAATTTTTGCAGTCTCAGTCTTCTCTGGGTACATTGTGCAAATGCTGAACATGCAATGCTCATCCAATTCACATCTTTTCGTACGAGTAGGTTGAAGAAAAGAAAACCTTGCACAATGGTCTGCAGATTCAAACAGGTTGATTCCTTGTAATATGTGTCATGACCAATATTTAATTTATATCCGTGCGAAATATATAATGATTCAGTCAGTAAATTATTCTGTTGTGCTACCAGATAAAAAGTCCTCCAACCAGTCAGCAATTCATTCAGTTATTCCATTAGTATGTCAGTAATTAAGTCAGATAATACGAAACAAAATCACTAGGTTAATCAGTCAGGTAGTCAGTGACAAGGGCATAACCAGTTAGTGCCCTTGGTCACCTGGTGAGGGATTTTTCTTGAAAGGAGCTGAGCGCAGCGCCCTCCACCTGTGGGCTCATAGTCGAGAAACTCATAGGTCCGTACTTTATTTAGGACACTGGACACAGATGAGCTAATCTCACAGGGTCAATGGACCAGCTTCCTACAAATGCACAGAAAACTCAGTAAAAATAAATACCTTGAGAGTCTCCCTTTTGTTCCAATCCTACTCTCACCCGATCTCTTCCCCATCTCACCCCTCACCGTCTCGCTCTTCTGCATCATTTACACCCTTTCATATCTCTTACCTCTCTAACCCCTCCTTATCCTTGATTCCTTACTTCTGTTCCCTTTTTCACACTTCTCTGTCCCCCTAACCTTTATCTTTCCTCCCCCTACCAGTCCTTTGTACCATGGTGCACCCCACACACCAATATCTTTTGTTTCAATACAACTTTCCATTCACCCCTGCTTTTACTATTTCAAAATAATCTTTTCCCCCTTCATCCAGTCTCCATTTCAAACTCACCTTTTCCCCCCTCATCCAGCCTCCAAGTCAATCGACATTGCTCCGCGCCCAAAATCGTGTTGGCTGTACACGTCAACCAGCACATAGGGGTTAAGGCAGACATTTATTTTTTGCGGTTGCAATCTTCTCTGGGTACACTGCTAAAACGTTGAAAATGCAATGTGCATTCATGTTACATCTTTTTCTATGAGTAGGTTGAAGAAAAGTATTATGGAATGTAACTTTTCCTCTTCAGTCTTTCCTATGAAATTTCCATGTCAGTTTTTCCATGCTGCATGGTGGTTTTTCTAACTTTTTGTTGCCAGTTTTAACTGGAGTGTTTGGAGGCGGGGGAAGCCTTCTTGCTTCACTATCCTTATCCTTCAGCATGTAAAATTAAATCTCTTAGTCATAGTCTACTCTGTTACAAACAGCCTCGAAAGGACCATAAGGTCCGTTGCTGTGTGCTTACCTTTGCACTCCTTTATATTCCCCCTTCATCTCGCATTCCGCTCAACTTCGTCTTTCCTCATCTCCCGCCCATCAATTCTTTTCTCTCTTGTTTATTCACATTGTTCAATTTTTCCACTCATTCCCCATCCTCTCACCCCGTTACAACTCCCTCCACACCCTCAACCCTCACTATCTCATCCTCCCATCTCACCCTGATAGTTCTGTGCCCCCTCCCCTTATCCCTCTCACCATTCCTGTCTACTATACACATGGCCTACCGCTCGTTCTCGCACTGTTATCATATTTAGTGGGCTCATCTTCCAAACCTACACCCAACCCTGTCATATCTCCATTACCCACCTCTCATTTACCTCATGTTGCTTTTGCCTTCATTTTCTTCCTTGCCCTACCTTTCTTTGACTCTCATATAACGACTTTCCTCGCCTTTCTTAACACCCTCAGCCCTCCGCACTCCTCACCCTTACCTTTCCAATGTCTCCTATAGTGTTCCCAAACCCTGAGACACTTCCCCTGCTCACAGCCCCAGTTCCCCTTCCCCTCACTCCTGCATGGTGATTACCTGGGTAATCTCCGGCACCGGTACTCAACCTCGCCTTGTCCCCGTCACGCCGCCAAAATACTCCAACGAACGTGCAAAATGAGACAGTTTCTTCTTTCCAACGCACACTAATTTGTTGAGGCTGCTTCCTTTTTCTCTCATCACGGTAGTTTAGGAGCTAAAGTTTGGACCCTTTGCAGTTTCCTCGTGGTGATATTTTTTTATGTTTGTAAAATTTTTTGTTAACTGCTTCCTATCATATTCTCTATGGTGGAAAATTTGTTTGCTAATGCTGGGTGGTAGTGCATTTTTTGTGACAGTCATTCTTTATGTCTCTTTATATTTAATCTTCCTTTATTCTGAGGGACTTGTTAAGAGTATGTAGTTTTTTTCCCCATGTTCTTCTAGAATTCTTCTTTTTCAAAATGGCAAATTTGTTTACTAAATTTGGATCCACTGAAGTTTTAAGTTTAGCCTTTTTATCATTTAATATCAAGTTAATCGGCTTTTCTTTATACAGTTTCATCTTATCATATAGTGGCTAATTTGTGTACAGTACTTAAGTTCGGACGCGCCACTGTCTTCTTGTGACTTTTTTTCTCTATTCATGACATTCTTTTTTCTCTTATATATTCCTTTCATCGCAGGGAACATATTTCGGACCACTACTTATTTTTTTTTTTTTCCATAGTCGACCTAAGTGCATTAGACTAAAGTTCTGACTTGCTGTAGCTTTCCTACGATGCCTACTTTTAAAAATCTGTTTTATTTCATCCAATTCTCTAATTTCTATACGGTATACTATAATTTCCCTGACGATAATCAATTAATGCTTGAAGCTAATTCAGTTTTATTATGTTTTAGTCCTTTCAGTATTTTTCTCTGAGGAGGACTAGGTATGTACAGCTTTATACTTTACTTTTCCTTCACAGTGAAAATTTTTTCTGCAGTATTTTTGTGATTACTTTTTCTCCTTATTTGTATGCCTTTTTCCCTAAAAAAAAATAAATAAATAAAAAAAAAATCGACGTTGTTCATTTCCCGGTGGGCTGCAGCTGTGAGTTATTGCAGTTTTGACTGGATTCATGCATCTATATACTCAAATGTATTTTCGTTATTTCCGAGGAAGCCGAGATACTGTTTTGTTTCTGCAGCCCAGACTCTTTGTTTTTGTTTAGTTGTTGGCTGGAATTTGTACTGTTTGCAGTCCTCTTTCATAAAAACTCTCTTTGGTTTCTTTAAACTAACCTTATTTTCCTTAGTGGTTAAGTATATGGATTAGGTAGCTTCGTTTTTTTTATTATTATTGCGTGAGTGTGGAGCCAATGCAGTTCTTTAGACTATATATATAAATATATATATAAATATATATATATATATATATATATATATATATATATATATTTCTGGCAGACACTTTTTTCCGAGCAGGATATTGTTTTGCCCGGTGTGTGTGTGTGTGTGTGTGTGTGTGTGTGTGTGTGTGTGTGTGTGTGTGTGTGATCAAAATAAATCAAATAGTACTGAAACTATCTGGACCAAAGTTAGTGGCAAAGTGAAGGGTCTTTCCAGAGGTTGTTTAATTCATTTTCAGGACAGTTGGTCAAAGAGAAAGGTCACATGACATGGTTAGTGATTAAAACACCTTTTATGGGATTTCAGCCAAATTTAGTGGAAGGGCTGGCTGAGGGTAAGGTATGGGTGAAGTAATTCAGTATTCAGAACACTCTAAGACAAAATCATAAGGTAATGCCAAATGTGTGACCCTATAACTCAGCCAGATATTATTTTATTTGTTTGAAGGGTTGGAGATGTGGCAAGGATGAAGAGATTATATTATGAAAACAACGGTTCAACGATCAAGCTCACAACTTAAGGTCAGGTTAAACATATTTTATCCAGTTTGGACCAAACTTGGTAGAAGGATTGATTGTGAGTCATGGATGAAGTAATTCGACTTTGTTATCACTTGGTCGAATGTCCAGGCCACAGGGCAAAGGCAAATGCTCTGCTGTTAGACCACTTGTAGGAGCAGATGTTGTAATCTCTGAGTGTTCCTTCTTGCTCCCTCTGTGGTGAATTTATATACTGCGCTAAAACACAGATCTACTGCAATTTTCATATTGTTACGTCTCCGTCTCACACTGCCACAGGCTCCAACAGCAGTGGCACAGTATAGGAAGGACGTTGCCCAGTGAGTTATTCTTCTTATGGTCAGCTTTTCGGCATACAGCACACAAGATCAGGTCAGGCGTTGTAAATAAAGACTGGCTTCTTACGTTCACTGTCTTTATTTTCCAAATAATTACACTTAATGCTTGCCACTTCACTTCACTGTTTTCACAAGTTCCGGAGCTATACAGTCTGCACTGGCACTGAAGTGGCACTGAATTAAACACAAACTGAACTGAAACTGACTGAAACTGCTCTAGTACCTTCCTCATCCTTATATAAGCTCCCTATGTACTAGAATCATCTACTAGGTTCTTGGGAAAGCAACATTTGCCAACTAGGAGACACCCAAAATATCCAGAATTTTCTTACATTATGTAGCACTCTAAATTTTTTGGCATACAAACTGAAATAAAATTTCATATTTAAACAGTCACATAAATAAAACATTATAGAGAAAAAGAGTGCAAAATTTAATGCATAACTTTACAAAATACCTTCGCTTACAAACACCAGGCTAACTGGCAACTCTGACACGTCACGAGAAATTCGAGAATCGTCGGGGATGCTCCAGCACTACCCAACTAGCAAATCCCGCGTCTCAACAAGGTATTACATTATTCTTCAGTTTCTCTTCATTTCTTGTAGATTTAGGGTACGATCCAAAAAAAAAAGTTCCCTCCCTCAGTCAACCACCCAATGATGTAATCTCGTGGGGTTCAGTGATCGAAACAGAAAAGTTGCCCTGATGCATCAACAGATGTCGCCACAAGTATCGAGCGTGAGAAGTGGGGAGTGGTTGGCCGGGAAGTGGGGTGTAGGAAACTGGGGTTCTATGAGGGTGATTGAAGACATAAACTGGTAACGCAATAGTTATGTTAAGGAAGCCACATTGTTACATATCTTGTAATTTTAATACCAATAATCGAAAGTAGTCCGGTTAAAAAAATACACCACCAAGAAGCAACAGCTGCATTATATTATAATGTATATTGATTACCATTGGAGGCTATAAAAACTACCCTAACCACCAATACCACAGACACATCCATCACCACCACCAACACCTTCACCACTACCCTCACCTCTGCCACCACAATATTTAGTACCACCACTACTCACACACAACCTCCACCACTGCTACTCTCACGACCACGCCAACTGCCCTCACCACCATCATCACCACCATCAGCACCAACACCTGTACAACCACTACCACACTCACCACCATCAGTACCACCACCACCACCACCATTACTACACTCACCACCATCAGTACCACCACCACCACTACTACTACACTCACCACCATCAGTACCAACACCACCACCACCACTACTACACTCACCACCATCAGTATCACCACCACCACCACTACTACACTCACCACCATCAGTACCACCACAACCACCACTACTACACTCACCACCATCAGTACCAACACCACCACCACCACTACTACACTCACCACCATCAGTACCAACGCCACCACCACTACTACTACACTCACCACCATCAGTACCAACACCACCACCACCACTACTACACTCACCACCATCAGTACCACCATCACTACTATACTCACCACCATCAGTACCACCACCACTACTACACTCACCACCATCAGTAACACCACCACCACCACCACTACTACACTCACCACCATCAGTACCAACACCACCACCACCACAACTACACTCACCACCATCAGTACCAACACCACCACCACCACTACTGCACTCACCACCATCAGTACCAACACCACCACCACCACTACTACGCTCACCACCATCAGTACCAACACCACCACCACCACTACTACACTCACCACCATCAGTAACACCACCACCACCACCACTACTACACTCACCACCATCAGTACCAACACCACCACCACTACTACTACACTCACCACCATCAGTACCAACACCACCACCACCACTACTACACTCACCGCAGTCAGTACCAACACCACCACCACTACTACACTCACCACCATCAGTAACACCACCACCACCACCACTACTACACTCACCACCATCAGTACCAACACCACCACCACTACTACTACACTCACCACCATCAGTAACACCACCACCACCACACCGCAGTCAGTATCATCACCACCACCAACACCAACACCACCACTACACTCACCACCATCAGTACCAACACCAACACCACCACTACCACACTCACCACAATCAGTACCAACACCACCACCACTACTACACTCACCACCATCAGTACCATCACCACCACCACCACCACACTCACCACCATCAGTACCATCACCAACCTCATGCTCACTACCACTACCCTCGTGACCAACACCAAATTAGGTACAGCCTACCTGACCCCCTTATGTATATCCCTGTCTCCCTCAAAGAGGAAAAAAAATCAACAGATTTTGCAGGCAATCTTTGGGACGTCATTTTGTAGAGGGGAAAAAAATTGGATTAGATTTAAACATGCAAAATATAAAGGTCAAAAACCTAGGTCTGATTTTCTCCATGCAGTTTAACAGTCTAATAATTTGACAGGTGGCAGATTATCATTTCAAATAAATATGAATATTTATGCATACAGATACAAAATGCTAAAGTGTAACAAGAGATTAACGATAGAATAGTAGTCACGAAGAAGTATCACAAAAACGATGTAGAACAGCATAACTGTCGTTTCTGTCCCTGAGATACGGTATAAAAGCTGCTAAACGACGCAATCTCCAGGCTAAGGTGAACGAACGTATAAGAAGGAAGAAGATGACCGAATGCTCTATCATATGGCCACTTGAACAGGACAAAATGTGGTTATTGGATCAACGTCTGTGATCTCTGCCCAAATGGTGGTGACGCGTCACTTAGGTAGCCGGCACCAGCTGTCAGGTCTTATCATTCACTACACCAGCATTTTTCATAGCTCATTTCATTGTTCGATCCTGTCTTTTTTTGTCTTTTTTCCTTTGTCATTCGTTCTTTGTTTCTTAGCAGTACCCGTCTCATCGGTGGGGATATAAACCAGTGTGTGAACTCTCTCTCTCTCTCTCTCTCTCTGCGAAATTTTCCTTTTCTTTTCTTTTTTCTAATGATGATACTTTTTTTTCTTTCATAGTGCGTTCGTGGTAATTTTTTCCCGTTCAAGGAAGATGGTTACAACAGCCATTGAAATCAGCTAAATTCACCAAGTTTCACTCTATCCGCTGTATCATACAAACTCTACAGTAACGAAAGTTGAGGCATCCACAACCAGGCCGTACTGATCTCTGCATTCACCTTAATCGCTTCGTTTCTTCCTTGTTAAGGACCACAGGAACTAGTTATTCCCTCACACACCACTTTACTTGTATTTCAGTTAACTCTGTTCCTTACACGCATGTCATCCTCCTGGATGTTCCGTGATTCATCATATTATGTCTTTTATTTAATTATCCATGTCCATCTTAGATTACCGATTCACCCAAGTCCTAATTCGTCTCACCAGCAATATCCCCTTCTTCTGTCTCTCTTTACATAATTTCTCCCTGTGTCTGAATCTCCCTATGTCTCAACCGTGGTCTGCCTTTTTGTCTTACTTCATCTCTTACTGCACCTTTCCTTGACTGTTATTTCTCACTCAGTCAGTCCATCTCATCAGACATATTGTCCTGAATCTCCGAAGTTTTTACGGTTCCATCTCGTTTTTTACACCATCAAGCATTTAGTTAGTGTTCATAGAGTCTTTACTACACAGTCGGCGCCACTGTGCCCTCACACGTAGTCATCATCATCTGAACTGACACTGGCATCTCCCTCCACACGCTTCTTAATTCCTCTAATGGTTTTGCCCTTCATTACACCCTACTAGTTACATCACGTCCAGTGTCTGAGACCCATTTTTTGCTATATATACCTCTAAATACAGGAAACATTCTGATTTATCCAGATCCTCCCCAAACAGATATTCTTAGTGTGTGATAATACCTCATTATATCTCAACAGTTTCCTTTCAGTTTTTTAATCTCTCGAACGGAGACACAACAGCTGTATTATACACACTGACTCACCAGAACACACACACACACACACACACACACACACACACACACACACACACACACACACACACACACACACACACACACACACAAAACTAGCTTACTTCAGGTTCTCCCTCTCTTCCTGCATTCCTTAAATTGATCCAAATTCCCAGTACCCATACACCTACCTCCCTAGCCAATCTGTCCCTAAACAGACTGAAATGCTGTGGATACAACACACAGCCATGACGCAACCCACCTTTACCTCAAAGCATCTACACTCATCCTTTCTCACCTGCATAACTGGCCTGCGTTTTATCAATACTGTTCACTACACTTATAAGTCTCATCTCAACCCATACATGTGTAACATTTATCACAAAGCCTTTCTATTAGTTATCAAAAGCCTTCACCACGTCCTTCATGGCCATATACAGGTTCTTCCTCTAGCACTTTCAAGCCATATCCCCACCCCACCGAGTCTTACCTAATGCCATGATATATGCGGTATATTTAACGATCCCTGTCACCACTGTTCAATAACTTTGCCTTGTATGCTCAGCTGACTTGTATCTTTAAATTCTGGGCATTGTTTCTTGTCCCTCCTCATGGCTGTACTTTTCTTAATTCTTAGCTTCTTCGAAGAAACACTGGCTTGAGCAGGCAAGAAAAACTTGTGCATCCCAGTAATCAGTAAAGCAATAGTAGTCACGTACAACCATATTAGGCCGGTTCATTGCTAGAGACCAGACGCATTTAGTACGCGCAGTAGACTTGTACAATTGTTATTTGTACATCTTTTCTACGCCTTTACAGTATATTACTCAATGCAATTGGTCCTCTTAAATCTGTGCTTCTCTCTTGTTTCTCCAATTTAAATATTCAGGAGATTTGTAGCACATTTCTAAAATCCATGCAGTCTCTCTTGTCGTCTCTATTTTATATTCCCCGTTGCTTCCGGCGTCCTTGGCTAAATTCGATTCGACATGAGATCAGAGATCCCTCGGTCGTTCGATCCTTTAATCGGGTTTTCCAGTGGAATTAAAAATCATGTGCCTTTATTGAGCCAAGGATCAGAGTAGGATAATCCCCGTAATTCACTCACGCCGACAAAATGCAGCGACGATCAGTGGAAACTACGAGACTAACTGGACAAACAACGTGAATATCACTTGCAAATATATTTTACAATCATTCGCAAGTAGACAGTGTTAATACAATAACTGGTACTGACATGGCATGGATTTGGTTTTCTTGTTGCTTATTCATATTTCCTATAATTATTTTCTCAGAAGCATCTCAAGTGGTGGGTGGGGGCACTCACCATCCACTCACTCGATGTATTGCCGCACTTGAGGACTGTCCCTTCTTCTCTTCCTTCCTTCTTTCCTTCCTTCCTCATCTTTCTTCCCTTAATTCTTTCCTCTTCCTTCTGTCTGCGGATGACTCAACACTGAGTGACAAGCCATTTTTTTTGTGTGTGTGTCCGACTCTAAGCATAGGCTTCACAGCCTGCTATCAAGGCCCAGCAGTCCTCCTACATGCCATACACCTCTACATGTCACCACTTCGGCGCTAACACCCACCGTCCATATTGAATACATGCTAGGGCTGTCTCATACAGGACTGGTGTATTGGTATTAGCGGGGATATTTTTACGACATGTCGGCGGGTCTTCTGGTAGATCAGTAAAGCCTGATTTAATGAAATTCAAATCCTTAAACTGTTCCCTGCCCCAGCCGGGATTCGAACCTGGGTCCGGTGGGACTGCAGGCCACCTCTCTACCGATTGAGCCACCGCCTCCATTTACTACGCTGGGTGGTAACCATATAACCAAATTATGACGCCTGGTGGTTTAGTAGGTAATTAAGGCGCTCAAATCGGATTGAGCCTGTGCAGGTTTATATCCAAGGGCTGGTTGGGGTTTATTGCTCACGTGATATCACTCAGGGATGAGTGGGGTTGGTCACTCTCATCTTAAATATCAGGACCAACTTGCCTGGCCCCGGGCTCCTACGCTGCTCATCGGGAATCACAGGAATAGATAATGATGATAATGATGGGCATCTCCACTTCACTTAGATACTGCCTATACTTGATAATAACATTAAGGCGAGAAAGTGTAGTTCCTAACCCTGTCACGGGTTTCATAGACGCATTGACATCATTTACATATGGTCTATAAGTGAAAATAACATTTAAGGCACATTGCTGTGACTCTTAACCCTCTCATGGTCGGGGCATCAATGGAGTATTTATTACAGTTCACGGTAGACAATTTTATTCAGCCAAGTTTCACAGAAGTTTGACAGTGTTAATACTATCACCATTTTCCCTTTCATGGTCGGCACGACTAAAATACTGTATTCCTACTAATAGCAGGGGATTTTATTCAACTGAGTGGGTCAGAGAAGTCTAAAAGTGTTAAGATATCTTGCTCATTACAATCATCATGCAAACTATATGCCCTTTATTAAAAATGGAGCTTGTGTTCAGCAGTAAAAGAAAAGGAAAACGAGAATAGAAGGTGGGACAGGTATTATCAGTCATCCAGAAAAAATGGGTCAAACCTCCATTCACTAATCACCATGGTGTTCGATACTCTGTTTTCCATCCAACAGCCCATACTACCTACACTAGCATGTACATCTTGATGAAGTCTCTCTCGTGACGCCTGTGTGGTACAGACATTCCGCCGACTGAGAAGTTAACAACTATGGTGCAGACATCACCTGTGCAACGTCATTAACTTTTCATTCATCCACATCAGTCTTTCGATAGAAAATTTGATTCGTCAGAGTAGAATCCTATTATGCTGAGGTGAAATGAACGGTATGGTGAAATGAATGATGATGTGAAATGAGTGATGAGGTGAAATGGGTGGTGAAGAAGACTTATATTAATGCCTATCGACTGTCTGAGGGTCCTTGGGTAGGCAATTAACTTTTGCTGAGTCTGACTCTTCCCCTAGAACACGGAAGGAATAATGGAATATACATCCCGATCCCCTGTTGTACTGCTGGGTACACAGGGACAAGGTGTAAACAAACTTATCCAGGCGTTTCACCAGACCAAGAGTGATATTCGTGTTGTTGTTGTTGCTGCTGGCAGGATGTACTAATGCACCATCGGCTACATCCACGATGAAGCGATGTTGATGATAAGGAAGACTGGGTGGCGAGAAGTAGGTGAGGAAGGAGGGAAAATGAGTGGAGGAGGAGAAATGGGTGAAGGAGGAAGGAGAATTGGCATAGAGGAGAAATGGGTGCAGGAGGAAGAGAAATAGGTGAAGGGTTGAGGGAAATGGGTGGAGGAATAACGCAGTGGGTGGATAAGAAGGGGGAGTGGGCGGGAAGGAGAAACCGAAGGGAAAAGGAATAGGGAGGAGAGAGAAATACAGTTGGTGATGGAGGAAGAACATGGATGTTGTGAAGGGAAAATGGGTACGAAAACAAGAATGGAAAAGCTTTAGAGGGACAGGATATCGGAGGGAAGGGGAATTGGGTTAGTAGGAGGAATGGATGGGAACGGAGGAGAGAAAACTAGGGGAGGGTGGGAGGAAAGAGACTGATTTCTAAGGAAGGTGAAAATTAGGTGAACTGGCGATAGATGTAAGCGGTGGGATTACTGAATTGTTACGTGTTAACTTTCCTGGCTATGTTTTCAGTCCTTTCTTTTATTATCTACCTTTTCTCTCCGTTAATTTCTGTTTTTTTTTTTTTTTTCTTGTACTCTCCCATGTTATACTTCCTCTTTTTTCTCGCATTATTTCCTGTTATTTTCCCAATGTTCTCTTTAATTATTACTCGTCCTCAGCTATTTTTCCTTTTCTCTTATATAATATCCTTTTTTATTTACTTCATTTTCTTTCATTATCCTCTCACTGCCTCATTTTCTAATGTGCTATCTCAACTTTTTGTTTTCTTCTTTTCTGCTTCACCATTCACCTTTTGTCTTATACTCATCCCCTTCAGCCCTTCCAGCACGACAACCAATCTCTTCCTCTCTCTTCATATCAGCCAGCTCTGATACTCCTCTCTCAAAATTCCTCTTCCATCAACCACTTTCATTCATCTCCACACTATCTTTGTTGACGCCTCAGCTCATCTCATATCCACCTCCCTTAACCTCCACCCAGTTCTCAACTACCTCTCTTCATCCCCAGACACCATTACCCCCCCCCCCTCACCAATCCTCTGTTCCTCCAACACCACATATCTATCTCCCTTAATTCTTCAACCCATGTGTTACCACACCCAAACACCACCACAGACCATCTCTCACCTCTCATTTGCCTTTCCCCAAAACCCACTGTCATCTACCACTCCCCAAAACACAGCCACCCACCTCTATGAACATCCACTATCTTCACATACCACTGCTGACACATCTCTCCGACTGTTCCATTTCACTCCCTTGATTTTAATGCCCAAGACCTATAATTTGATAAACTTCAAATCGTCACCTCTGCCCCCTGTTCCATAGAACCACCTCCACTCACCTTTATCCAACATCCCAAGACACCTTCACCTAGTTCTCATCTTTCTCCAGCTCTCAACTACCTCTTTGCTATCTTTAATTTTCATTCACCCACGTAACCATATCCATTCATATCCACCCTGGCATCAGGTGTCTAATTTATTTCACCCATCTCATTTCTAGCTTCCAGTCACGTCCCTTCTCCTCTGCCGAACATATCTTCCCCATCTCCTGGCGATGGTTGCTTTCAGGTGGATGTTAATCACCCCCTCGCACAAACACTTCTCCACACCCTCTCCCAATCACCACCTTTTACCTTCACTCACCTCTCATCCACTTCTCATTCCTCAACTCACCAATCGCCCAACTAGTATTTAACTTTCTCCCTAAAGTACTTAAACTCATTTGTCACCTGCCACTACTCAGCTCCCTAAATCCCCATTCATTTGTAAAACTCCCCATAGCTTTTTATCCACCTCTTTCTTTCCTGCAAACACCTCTTCCAACACACAACCAGCTCCAGTTTGCCGTCCCAAGCCTGCATCGTGCTCTCCAATAGCGCTCTTTCCTCTCCTTCTCCTGTGACGTAACTACCCTTGGCCTGTTGTCGGGTGGAGTGCAAATCGGCAGGCAGGTCGTTCATTTCCCTGATACACACAACCCCGGGATTAACGAGGCCACTCAACAATACCCGGCCCGCCCACGTCTGTCCTCCAGCCCTAATGACTCTTAGGGTGGTGGGCTTGGAGGTGAAGAGGAAGGATTTGTCTTTTCCCCAAAGAGATTGAAGCGTATATTTTGAGGAAGCGGTGAAAATATTTGGAGGCAGCGGAAGAAGTTGTTTCTAAGAACAAAGGTACATTTTGGAGCCTGTTTTCATATGTCAGTGTAAGATAAGTGTCATAGAGACAGTTATTTAGTACTGCTTGGAAGTCAAAGAAAGGTGACACTTTCTTCCCACAAGAATACGGATACAGTACTTTGGAGGGAGTTTCTTTGTGTTTTATAAGTTAGAAAGTTATCTTTATGTGTTTTCATCCTTAACCTCATGACTGCAGCCATTAGGTATTACACTGTCGCGAGCTATAAGCCATTGTGTTCCTGGAACTCAAACCTTGTCCTACACGCCGGTCTCCCTGACCTAATTAATATCGACCCTAAAGTGTTGCTCCGTGTGTGTATAACAAGGCACCATTTTAGATGTATCTGATTATTACTGTATTATTAGTTTTTGCAATACAGGAATTAAACTTTTTGAGACATGGTGCATTGGCATCTCTCTCTCTCTCTCTCTCTCTCTCTCTCTCTCTCTCTCTCTCTCTCTCTCTCTCTCTCTCTCTCTCTCTCTCTCTCGTAACTTTTTTTCGAGGCTGTAAACAGGTTTTACTTGGAGGTACAAGAGGAAGAAGGCTTTTTGTTTTTCATTGGCACCAAAGGGTGCCAGTTTCTTCTTATCTCTACGTCATAAATCTGTTGAATATTTTTGACGTTTTTACAGTTTATTATTGATATGTGTGTATGTGTGTGTGTGTGTGTGTGTGTGTGTGTGTGTGTGTGTGTGTGTGTGTGTGTGTGTGTGTTTTGTTTAGCTTTACACACAAGGACCCAACTAGTTGGTGGTTTTGGGAGACAAAGGGTTAATGAGGCAATTATTCTGTGATAAGGACAAGAAGGGATGCACTGTCTTTGTTTCCAATCCTACTCGTCTTGAGTCTTTTCTCCTGGATACCAGGCTTGGGTATTTTTACTGGGTAACTGAACACGATTTTGTCTCAGCTACCCAGCAACCTCCCGCCTGTGTAGCCGTCTTAATGTAGGGACTTTAGGTTCACCAGTAGACGAGGTTATCAAGAAAGTATGAAAATGACTTTTTCCTGTCTCTATTTCCTTGGACCAAGGAGTTCAACATGTGTGCAAGTCATTGGGTGCACTAAACCCAGAGGCGAAATGAAAGTGAGACACTGCGGGGGGCCTCGCCGATCCCCTCTCCTCCTCCGACTCTTCCCCCCCTGTCCTGTTCTTCTTCTCCCGAAGGAGGCTGCGGCGGGGCCCAGGGCAGGTCGGCTGGCTGGCGAGGAGGCGGCCAGGGTCTCCTGGGGCTGATCCCTCGGCCACGCAGCACGCCCGGCTCCCTTGGAAGGGGCGACGAGGGGGTGAGTCCCTTTCCCTCCTCTCCTCCGACCTCGGTTTTGGCATCCGGCGGCGTGCGGTGGCCCTCGCCCAAGTGCTCCGGGGCGGTGGTCGTCGTTGTCCTCCTCTCTGAGGGGGTACGCAGCCGCCGTGCCCAAGCGTGGACATGCTCTCCGGTGTCGGGGGGGAACGCAAGCCCGGGACTTGCCGTATTGGCCCTCCACGGAGGGGTGGATACCCGCCTCCCTCCCGTTTCCCACCTGCGGCAGGTGCCGGCAAGTACCTTGAGCAGATATGTTGAGACCCGAAAGATGGTGAACTATGCCTGGCCAGGATGAAGCCAGAGGAAACTCTGGTGGAGGTCCGGAGCGATTCTGACGTGAAAATCGATCGTCAGAGCTGGGTATAGAGGTGAAAGACTAATCGAACCATCTAGTAGCTGGTTCCCTTCGAAGATTCCCTCAGGATAGCTGGCACTCGTACATGAGTTTCATCCGGTAAAGCGAATGATTAAAGGTCTTGGGGACGAAACGTCTTCAGCCTATTCTCAAACTTTAAATGGGTGAGTGTCTGGGCTTTCTTGAAAGACGGGGGCGCGGCGGCCTTCCAAAGCCGCCGTCCACGACTGAAGCTCCAGAGCCAAATCACTGAGTGCCTAGTGGGCCAATTCTGGTAAGCAGAACTGGCTCTGTGGGATGAACCAAATGTCGAGGTAAGGGGCCTAAATGAATGCTCATAGAACCCAAGAAAGGTGTTGGTTGCTATAGACAGCAGGACGGTGACCATGGAAGTTGGAATCCGCTAAGGAATGTGTAACAACTCACCTGCCGAAGCAACTAGCCCTTAAAATGGTATGGCGCTCAAGCATTCTCCCGATACTCGACCGCCGGTGGCACAACAGGCTTCGCCACGCAAGTCTTTAAGCCCCGGTGGTAGGAGTGCTCCCTACGTTCCAAATGGGTTGGTGGAGGATTTGTACTCCTCCCTGTAAAATCAGATAACTCAGAGTTCATGGAAGAGGGATAGGTGGACTTTATTATTTACCTGCCGGTGACAATAGGATTCTCCTGCTCGTCCTTCCTCTAAGCCATGTAACCATGTACAATGCTGGGTGGTTTACATCTATCGAAACCATACATGCTTCTTACATATTAAGTGGGGTTGGTGGAGGATTAGTGCCCCTCCCTGTAAAACAATTAACTCTAAGCCTTGGCCACCCCGCTTCTGGGATACATGGCGTCTGGCAATGGATGGATGGATTTGTTTCAAGTGCAGGAAGTCAGGATGTTTTATTTTTCTCAGCCAAGGAATATGGATAGATGTAATAATCTTTGCCTCTTTTTCGTCTTAAGCTGCTTTCACAGTGATATTTAAACTCATTCATTATATTATATTATATAAAGTAAGAGTAATAGTACTCAGGCTTAAGGTAAATTATTTCTTGGCACAGAGGTAAGTGTGTGTGCGTGTCTTTTTTAACGCATAGAGGTAATATTGGAGGCATGAGAGTACCTTTTGGGGGGCAAGAGGTAATTTTTATGAAGTCGGTGGTATGTGTTTAGGCACAAGTACAGTAGTAAGTTTGTTAGGAGGCACAGGAGTAAGTTTCTGGAGGCAAATGGATCGGAAGGAAGTATATTTCCGTCTTTAATCGCTGCAGTACGATGACGTGTTGTTATAGTATACTTCATTCTTGCTACTTCCATACTACTTCATAAGCCAGGGTAAAGGGGCAAAGAATTAACTTTTCTTTATTTGCTATCTCTCTTTCGTTATCTAGTCAATTAGATAGGCGCAAGAGCATGGCAGACTCACTGTGTGTGTGTGTGTGTGTGTGTGTGTGTGTGTGTGTGTGTGTGTGTGTGTGTGTGTGTGCTAGAGGTACAGGGTTAACGAGTTTGTATTGTTTTCGTCCATAACGTCTGCAACAGGATAATGTCTTCAATGTTTTACTCCGGACACCACCTAATGTCTTTATTACCAGACGCCCTTCCTCAGCCAAATGATATCGTTTCGTCATGAGAGGAAGTAAGAAGGCTATTGGAGACATCAGGGTAATGGGTTTTGTTCTTTAAGTGGTAAGAAGGAAGATAACCACATGACAAAGACAATGTTAGTGTTATCCTTAGATAACTAAATAGCTCAAGAAAGAGTTTTGAAGTGGAGAAATCAGACACAGCTTTCATTATGTCCTCAATTCAAGATTTTTTTGAATTAAGTAAAATCATGCAGAAGCTACAGAATACGAAAAAAGAGCCTTGTAAAGACAACGTTTTATGCCTGGAGTTCTCATCTACCATGAATTGATATCCTTTTCTTTATGAAAAAGCGTAGCCACTACTACATACATTACGAAGAACGTTGGTTGTGCTAACTGATACACGCATCCCTCATTACAAGTCAGGGATGTGCTCCAAAATATTTATTTCAATGCCACGGGTGTTGTATACAGGGAGAACATGTAAGTCACCGATATGGGCACTAATGCTAGTTTGACAGGCTAGTATTGTGTAATTTGCTGGAGATACAAGAGCAAAAACAAACTAAGAGAGAGAGAGAGAGAGAGACTAAAGCATCGAATTATGGATACTTAAAAATCATGAAAAAAAAAAAAAAGAAGAATTAACTGTGCGTCTTATTATATGACAGAGTTAGTCACACTGCAGAGTTAGTCACACCTGTTCCTAGGAGGAGTATATATATATATACGAAGGGTGATCAGAAAGTAATGACAGTTCGTGCTATAACATGAAAACCTTGAATGATGGGAGGTAGGGGAGCAAGGAGAGTACAGAGTTGCCTGTCCTTACGAGTTTGAACTTGTCGCCGTATGCCTGACTTTTCTTGTTTTATTGTTGTGAGTGAATGCTTCACTCTTGTTTTTGCTCTCTGGCCAGAAACATGGATTACTCAAAAGAAGGCTGCAGGTTCTACATTTTTACGAGGTGGAAACTGGGAAAGAAAGCAACAGAGATTCGAGGGGAATTATTACAAGTTTATCCAGACACTACTCCTTCCCTGGAAACTGTTTTCCGCTGGATTCGTGCTTTCACAGCAGGAAAAACTGAATTGAAAGATGAACAACGCTCTGGACGCCCCCGGACATCCGTGACCGAAGCAACAACTGTCCGTGCACGGTCCATCATTGACGAGGATCCAACTGTAACTCTTAGGTTCTTAGCCTTGGAGCTTGATATCAGTTATGGGAGTGCATATGACATCGTGCATGAACAATTACACCTGAGGAAGAAGTGTTGTCGATGGATACCCCATTTGTTGACTGATGAGCAAAAGGCTGAACGGGTGAGGATTTGTCGTGTCTGGCTTGCTGAATTTGAACCAAATGGTCCAAAACGGTTCTCAGATGCTGCTACTGGAGATGAGTGTTGGATTTCATTCTTCACAACCCGTGACAAGCAGTCAAACATGGTGTGGTTGGGCGATGAAGACCCTCGACCTCAGATTTTGAAGGAAGGATTTCGCAGCCGGAGGCGCCTTTTCGCCATCTTTTTCAATTCTCAAGGACCAATATGCGTGGATGTGATGCCTGAAAAGTCCACTATCACAGCCCAATACTACACAGACCAGGTCCTTCCACAAGTCTTGGAACACAAGGCCAACACCGCACCAACCCGCCGTCGGTCTCGCCTTTTGCTGCACCACGACAATGCTGCACCCCACAAAGCTCGCCTCACTATGCAGTACCTGGAACAACAAGGTATAACTCTGCTCCCCCACCCACCCTACTCCCCTGACCTGGCTCCCTGTGACTTTTGGTTGTTTCCAAAAATTAAATCTGCCATCGCTGGGAAGCAATTTCATCGCATCCAAGACTTGGCACGGACCGTCAATTCAGAACTCCGAAGTATACCGTCTTCAGAGTACCACGTTTGCTTCATGAAGTGGAGAAAGAGAATGGAACGCTGCATAGAGGTTGGAGGGGAGTACTTTGAAGGAATGTGAGTCATAGTTTGATAGTTCTTCATGCTAATAAAAGTTTATGGACTCACTGTCATTTCTTTCTAATCACCCCTCGTATATATATATATATATATATATATATATATATATATATATATATGACATACAAAATGACCGTGAGGGACACTAATGGAAGCACAGTGGTGGAGCGAATAAGGAGATTGCGTGACAGATTAACAGTGTGTATGAGAGGGAAATTAGTACAAAAAAAGGAGGGGCAGACTAAGAACAAGTTAACCCCTTTAGTACGAGGACATAGGTTATATATTGTTTTAGCTATCCCCAAACGACTGTGTTTAACTCAGGACAGGCTTTTCGAACAGGAAGGGGTGGAAATAGCGTTCATTAACCCCTTCACTACCAGGAAGTAACAATGGTTGAACAAAACCGTCAGTTCGGTGGACTTAGTAGGAGTGGGTGGCAGCCTACTGTATGCGATAAGAGCAGAGATCATTGCTGAGTAGGGAGAGGATGACTGGTTGTCCTTTTAGCGAAGCCATTCCTCACAGGAGCCAGATTAGTGCAAATGTGGAATAAACAGAGTGTGGAGGAAATTATGAGGTTAGTGACAGGGCAGCTGTAACAATATCTTTGGGAATGACAGTCGAAAGGCAAAGCTCCTGAAGAAAATAAGATTATGTGATTTATCTGTTATCCATTTCACTACCATGATGGAATTTTTGTTTATTTCTGCTATCTTTATATATATATATATATATATATATATATATATATATATATATATATATATATATATATATATATATATATGTTTAATACTGGAAAGCACCTTAATAAATGAGTGGGTAAGTGTGCGCTATATCGAACCCCTTCAGTTCAAAAATCTCTCCTAAGCTGAATAACAGTGCCTGCAAACAACAAGCATCACACATGTATACCTTATCTGGGCTGAAAGAATCAATGCTTGCCATCATCTGACGATTATATTTAGATTAAGGAATAATAATCACAATGAGGGGATTAAAAGCTATTACCTTTTATTCACTCTTTGCGAATGCGTTTCTTGCTACCAATAAGCGATATATTTTGTGTAAGATCCCTTAGTGTGAAGGGGATACGTGTTGTAGGGTAACACTAGTGACGTGGTTACTAACAGATTTATTTATAGGTTCTCAAGGAATCCAGGAATGTTGCTAAACAAGTGGACGAAAGGATTAAAGCATTTCTCCATACAACTGGCACAGTGATGGAAAGGAATGCTACAGCCATGATGATATACGTGTTCTTATTGTGGTGAGGGAAGTGTGGCATGGAAGAACAATGTTTGAAAGAATGGCAAGCTTGACATTATTTGTTGAAACAGAGTGAAGTCGTGTTGCTCTGATGTTTCGTACAGTACCAGGCCGTCCCATCAAATACAGGGATAGTACTTTTATTCACGAAAAAAAAAAAAAAATGCACAACACTCACGTCATTGTACAATTTTTCACGAATGCTATGGCAGTTTTAGTGATTCACTTATGACACTGCATTTGCTGTATTGCATTTATCATAGCTTTTTTTTGGAAGTACTGAGTTGTTTAAAACTTTAAAAGATAGGTGTGTTGTACTGTAAATATTGTAATCTATGGCAATGTATGATGATAGTCATTAGTTTGTGGAGATGAATGCAATGGCTTGTGAGGATTCTGCTCAGACCCGGGGTTTCAGTAATTTATTAGTCAACAATCACTGTGTGTCTGCCAGCTGGGAAGATGGTTAATGACAGATTATTGCTTCACGCTTTGTTACCATATCATCTGGTTACATTATCAACCCCACTCTTCACTGACATTTATAATGTACTCTTGCTGCCTCCAGAAGATTATTTCAACTTACGAAAGATATCTTGTAGTGAAAGAGGTGATGAATGACATATCTGACCTGTTCGGTTCGAAATGTTTCTTCTAAGGTGAATAAACTTCTCTGGAGCAGATAAGAATACAGACAACACTGGGTGGAAAAGGTTAGGTACTGAACATCAACCGTTTGTAGTATGTTGAGGGTAATTATTACTTTAACAGCATGACAAGTTATGCGCTGAACTCTGGTAATGTGGCATAATGACGTCGAAATTATTTTAAATACAGTACCTTAAATCCAGCTTTTGGCACAGACTGTTGGGTCTTCCCTCATACCAGCAAAGAACATCGCACACTGACACATATTACAACTTAAATGCTTATGGTGCAATGGTGATTATTTTAACATTTCTTTTCCATTCCACAGAGTAATTACCTCCGCCAACGAAGGTGGAGGAGGTTATGTATTCACTTATGTTTGTTTTTCCACTCGATATCTACAGAAGTTCTCTGTGAATTTCAATAAAACTTGGTGGAAGGGTGGGCTGTGGGCCAAGAAAGAATTGATTAAATTTGGGGGCATATCCGGATCCAGATCCGGAGTATCCCGTACAATATCTCCAAAAGTTTTGAATAATTTCAATTAAATATTGTGGAAGGGTGGGCCATGGGCCAAGAAAGAATTGATTAAATTTGGGGGTGGATCCGGATCCTATGTATTCCACACAGTATCTCCGCGGATCCGGATCCTTTTTAATGGCAATGGCATTGGTGGAGGTATGCGCTCTCTGAGTGCTTTCTAGTTTCTAGTGTGTTCCGGGGACGTCTCAGTCAGCGCTTTCAAAGTCTATCTTGAATCGTTCGTTCATTTTATACTCTCAGTGCCACACTAACAAACTGAACCATCTCCACAATATATGGGATATCTAAAGACGAGTTTACCATGTCGTATTTCTTTTCCAGATCCATGAATGCCATAATTATCGTACTGTCCTTCTCACAACCACTCTCCACTACATGTCTCATTGTAAATATGTGAGCCTAACATTCTCTACCACTCGTAAAGCCACCTTGTTCATCACTCGCTAGGCCCTTTGATATACTTTATAATTATTCTTTATAATTCTTCCAGATACCTTTCCTACAGCTCTCATGAGAGTTATACTACGATGTTTTTTTGCATTTAAATCACTGGCCTTTACTGTTGTACAGGGGTACAGTCACAGTTTTTATTATTATTATTATTTTTATTATTCATTCTGCTGATACAATGCCATTCATCTGTTCCTGGCTACATATCTATGACAAATACTTCCTTCCACGCTGTTCACAACACTTAATCATATCAGAATAAATATCATCAATACCTGTTGCTTTCCCATTATTCAGCCTTTTCACAGCATTCTTTACTTCTGGCAATGCCTTGTCTCCTAGCACTTCAGTTCTAAGCTGCACACTACCAAAACCAATCCTGTTTACAGTCGCTCTTCTCTCACCATTCCCATTCATCAGCCTTTCATGATGTTATTTCCAACTGCTCCTTACTTCACTTCCACTCTCATTTCCCACAGTTTCACACTTCTCTACGTTTGACTTCTGCATTTTTGCAACTGCATCCGGTACATTTTCTTATTTTCAGTATGGGGTATATGCGTGGGAGTAGGTGAGAATGAGAGGGCAAAAGAAGGAGTATGTATTTTTGTGTGCAAGAGATGGAAGGAGAATGCCAGGTGGTGTGTGGGGCGTAGAGAAGACAAAAAAGGGGTGCAAGGAACAGCATGGTGGATTGAAGAGGTGAGACAAGCTGTGGCACAAAAGAAGAAAGCATATAGTGAACGGATGGGAAGCAGAGGCATGAAGGAAGCTGGGAGACGGAACAGAGAAGTATATGAAAAGAAGAGGAGAAATGTGAAAAGAGTAGTAAGAAAGAGTAAGAAGTGAGTGGACGAGGAGTTTGGTAGAAATATGACTGTAAAGTGGACGGAATGTATGAAAATGTTATTGAAGGAGGTTAAAAGTGTAAGACATGGTGATAAAGAAAGTAGAAAGGAAATGAAAGATATAAAGGGAAAATTGCTGGTGGAAAAGGGAGAAAAAGGAGCAGATGTATAGAGCACCTTAAGAAATTCTTAAACAGAGAGAATGAAAGTAACGCAAGTAAGAGTGGCAAGGGAATGGCTGGGAGAAGGAGGCAGGTAAGGGACTAAGAGATCAGTAAGACGGAAGTAACAGAAGCAATGAAGAAAGTCAAAATGGGGAAAGCCCCAGAAATTGGTGGAGTGTGTGGTGAAATTCTGATGCACGAGCGAGAGATAGTAGTAGAATCGATACTGACGATTTGAGGATTGGCCTGGGAGGAAGGCAGAGTCCCGGAGGATTAGAAGTCAGATATAATTATTCCTCTGTAGAATGGAAAATGAGAAAAAGAATTGCCTGCTAATCGTAGGAGAATTTGTCTTCTTAGTGTAGAAGGAAAAGAACATGGTAGAAAACTTATTGACAGAACAAGGGAATTAGCTGGAAAAGAACAGGGAGTTATCAGTAAGGGAAGATGTTATGTAGATCAGATATTCTTCCTAAGATATTTAGTGGAAAAGTTTCTAGTGAAGGGAAACAAGGCTGTATGAGGCTTTCATGGATAAAGAGGTGCCATATGACCAAAGCTGGGAATGGCGCCGCTATTAGTAGCGGCGCTACATAGTTCCGCTACTATTTTAATAGCGATGGTGGTAACGCCATTACTTTTTTTTAGCCAGTAGCGGAACTGAGAGCGCCGCAACTTTTTGGCCATGCTCACGCGTTACCGCGCCCCTCGCTACTCACGCGACGAATACAGGTCCGGAGTCGGTGAGTACATACAGATATGCCGACGGTTTGGTTGTATGTATTAATGACGAAAAATAATACTTTCGTCAATTCTGTCAATTAATGATGTTTGTTCTACATTAGATCGGTAGTTTATTAATTATTTTTATTAGTAATGTGCAATAATTAGACAGGATTTTGCTAGTAAATTATCGATCATTTAAATTAAGTAACTGGCAGCTTGGCCAGCAGCACGGGGACGGAGTGCGAGCCAGACTAGCCAGTCTCAGTTTATTCTGCCGTGGTCAGCTGACTGCGATTTTTCGAAATTTCGTTGCACTGCAATTCCTATTATAGAACTTGACCCCTGTACTGACCAGAATATTAAACTTGCAACTTGCGCCTTTGCTTCGCACACACACACACACACACACACACACACACCTTCCCGTCACCAACTCCCGCTTTTTCCCTCACTCTCAGACTAATTCTTACTCACTACGTTGTTATTTCGTAATAGTGTGTTACTTTCAGTTTAAAGTAATGGAAAAAAAAAATGCTATTGTACATAAAACCTTTAAAAGAAAGCCCCAGTTCATTTTTACTTCCGTTTTCGTACATATCTTAAATAGGTATAATTGAAAATATAATAAATCTATATAATATGTATCAATGGTAGGCCACACCTTTGTGCCTTTTATTTACGTATGTTACTTTCAGTAGGTATACTAGGCAAACATTGTAAAAGAACATTTGTTACATTATACAGTAAATAGTTTTTTCCTGTACCTTCGGCTCTAAGCTTCATTAAAGTGACACCGACATGTATATGTTTTTTTTTTTTTTTTTAAATTTAAGTATATACTGACATTACTGGTACACAGCATAACCACTCAGACTGACTAATATCAAAACAGTATATAGTGTACTGCTATATCACATATATCATATCTTTATAGTTAGGCATTTGATGCAGCAAGTTAATGAAATGAGAGTACCGTTAAGTCTTTGTTTTGTTGATTTTGAAAAGGCTTTTGATAGTGTTTCGAGAGAGACTATGGGGAAGATCATGAGACATTATGGAATACCAGAGGAGTTTGTGAGGGTCATTATGAACATGCATGAGGACACATTTTGTAAAGTGATGGTTGATGGTTGTCTGAGTGATTCGTTTGAAGTCAAGTCCGGAGTAATTCAAGGTGGTGTTCTATCGCCTTTACTATTTATATTGGTCATTGATTACATTATGAAACGCGTTGGAACAGAAACCGGTGCAGGTATACTTTGGGGAGAGAACAGGAAACTTTTGGATTTAGATTATGCAGATGATATAGTTTAGATTTGTGATGGGCCAGAAGAGATGCAGAGAGTGTTGGACTGTTTGGTGAGTGAAGGTCGCAAGGTGGGTTTGGTTATTAATTGTGGAAAAACTGAAATAATCAATATGAATATGGAAAATGCGCAGGAATGTGTAATTGGAGGTATGGTTGTAAAGCAAGTTGATAGGTTTAAATATTTAGGTACTTATTTAGCCAAGGATGGTTCTTTGAACTTTGAATTCGAGGAAAGGTTAAAGAAGGCTAATCAGGCAATGGGAATGCTTAAAAATATTTGGAATAATAACAATTTTTCTGTGCATACAAAAATCAAACTTTATAAGGTAATGGTTAGGAGTATCTTAATTTATGGACACGAGTCTTGGTACAGCACAGTGACTATGGAAAATAAATTCTTGGTATTTGAAAATAAAGCACTTAGAAGAATATTAGGAGTTAAGTGGTGGGAAAGGATACCAAATAGTAGAATTAGAGAAATAACGGGAGTGCAGCCGATCGATGAATATGTTAGATTCTCACGATGGAAGTGGCTAGGACATGTGTATAGGAGACAGGGAATAGTACGAGGTACACCAGGGTGGGTGGCACTTGGTAGGAGAGGTAGAGGAAGGCCAAAAGAGACGTGGGTGAGGACAATGAGACGGGAAGCTGGAGATGAGTGTTGGGGAGATCTTGAGGAGTTAGCACAAGATAGGATGTGGTGGTGTGAGTTCATCGAGGCCCTATGCATCCCCGAGGGTGCCACAGGAAATGATTGATTGATTGATTGCTATATCACAGATTTTTGTTAACCTTTCCTTTGTGTACCTTTTTCTTATCTAGAATAGCGGGAGCGGGAGCGCCGCTACATTTCGTATCAAGTAGCGAAACCAGTAACGCCATTCCTTTCTCGAGCTAGTAACGGGAATGGGAGTGCCGCTACTTTTTATTAGTAGCGTTCCCAGCACTGCATATGACAGAGTGGATAGACTAGGAGAGTGGAAAATTAATAACACAAGGAGTAAATAGAAAGCTGCTGAATACCATGAAGAGTATGTATGGGGGCGCTAGGGCTGCAGTGCGTGTGAATGGTGAACTGAGCGAATTTTTCAGTTTGAATGTTGGACTGAAACAGGGATGTTTCGTGTCTTCATAGTTGTTTATTTCGTTTATGGATGAAGTTATAAAGAGATACAAGGTGGAACAGTGGATGTTGAAGTGGCCCTAACGGGAGAGGGCAGCATTTGGAAACGTTCAGTTCTGTGGTTTGTAGATGATACTGTATTGTTGAGTGAAGACGAAGGGGAACTGCAAGGCTTGGCGAATGAGTTTAGGAGAGTATGTGAGAAACGGAATCTAAAAGTGAATGTAGGGAATAGTAAAGTTGTCTTCGAGAGAAATAAACTCACTCAATGTACAGTGAGGCTGGATGGTAAGGAGATAGAAAATGTGTGCATTTAATTACCTGGATAGTGTGATGAGTAAGGATGGAAGGTTATGGGATGAGGTGCTTGAAAGGATGCAGCAAGGAAGAAAGGTTGCTGGTTCATTGAAAGCAGGGATAAGAAATAGGGACGTGAGCATGGAAGTAAAAAAAAAATGATGCATTATAGTACTGTGATACCAACTCTAGCCTATTTAAGCGAAGCTTGGAAGTGTGAAGGACGCAAGTCAAGAGTGGGAGCAGTGGAATGTGTTATTTATATTATTAGAAGCATGTGGAATTTCATGGATAGACAGACTGACTAATGAGGAAGTGAAGAAACATTGTGATGTGGATGTGATAAAATGCATTAGCAGAAAATTATACACTGAGATGGGATGACCATATGGAGAGGAACTTGACTTACTAGAGTGAAAAATTAATTAGGAGAGTGTATGTTAATGAGGGGGAGAGGGGGAAAGAGAGAGAGAGCCAGAGGAGGAGATGCAGGAATGGAGTGAGAGCTATATTACAGATGGGGGTGTAAGCTGAGGGGAGAGCATCGAAATGTCAGGGGACGGGGTGACATGGAAGAGATTTATTTGTGGCAACCCCTGACGGGATTAGGACGTCTGGCTGTAGATAGATAGATAGATAGACTTGTGGTATATTTTTTCTTAGGCTCACATTTGCTCGCTGCCTAAAGGCTGTATGTAATGACTCTGAAACACAAGAGATTAGCAATGACAGCACTTCGTCATGCACATAACTCACTCTCCTTACAGACATCCCTTCCTCGTTCGTACTTCGCCAGCATGGGGAAAGGGTCAGATATAATTACGGTATTCTCTCTGAGGAGAAGATACATTCCTGCAGTGGACCTATTATGGACGGTAAATTACCGTTATCAGTTACACATGACTCATGAAGTGAGTACGATAGTTTTTGCCTTACCTCAGCCGACATACCATTACCATAGTCAAGTGGTTTAAGAATTTCGCTTCATTTCAGCCAATACATCACTTTCACAATTCTTCTTACACTTTAGCCAATACAACATTCCTGCAGTCAGTTGCTTCCAGAGTGATGTTCTGTAATGTCTCACTAAGTATCCTGACGTGGGGGTGTTATTGCTGTGGGTCTCGCTCATTCAACAATTCTTTGTTAGTGTCGCTCACTCAACCACTGAAAACCACACTTCACCATTACCGCCCAGGTCAATATGCCGATGAGTTATACAAGTTGCATAAATAACAGCTTTTTCTCACCATAATTTCATCAGTCGGTGCCAAAAATAAATACGTCACTGGACTGTGTTACTTCGCTACGTACATTGTACAGTATTACTAGAAAGTTTCCCTTCACCATGATGACGCCTTTTTTATTACATTCTTGGCTCCTTCAGACGATTTTACTCATCTTGAGGGCAGGCTCTCGTACTGGAAATATTAAAGAAACCTATATCTTACTCATGCAGTATCACTAGTCCCTCTACAGCTGGGCATAATTATTGTCACAGTATCAGTAATAAAAAATAACATATGTAATCAGAGCAGTTTCTGACGGTGTCAAGAATAACAGTACAAATGATGTGGATGAACTGAACGAGTGAAAATGGATTTTGTTTCTGGCGAGCTGATAACAAGACAGTTTCTTTTATATAAAACTAAATAAAATCGCCTGGCAGAAGCAAGAAAATAAATACATCATTATCATACTGAAGCTTTAATGAAGACTAACTCCACTACAAAAGGTCTCTCTTAAGATAATTAAACTGTGATATAAATGAAAAACAAAAATTTTACAGCATATTTTAAGGATTAATAAAAATTGGCCAACCTTGGCCAAGCAGCGTCATCTGGCGGCAAAAGAAACAATAATATATGAGGTAATGACAAAGAAGTGCTAAGGAGCCATTTAATCCCACAACAATATGGAATTTATTCTTTTGATTTTGAAAAAAAAAAAAAAAAAAAAAAAAAAGGCTTTTAACAGCACAAAAGAGTACCCGAACAAGAGATACACTGTATTCCAGTCTGGAGCCGAAGTGTGGGTCTCTCTTTTGTGGAGGCGGTACAAACCACTGCCGGTGAAAGTCAAAGACATCTTTTATTTACACACACAGAAATATCTGAGTACAAAAAGTAAAAAAATGAAAAGCTTTCAATTCCTCACACATACAGTACACACACAAAAAAAAAAACTGCTACGGTGCTGGACTACAAAGGGAAACTGGCATCGTATCCGAGTCTCTCTCCTGCCTTTTATCCATATCTCCCTCGGGCTCCCATTTTTGCTTCTAACTTTCCCCATGAAGCAAAGATTTTTTTTTTTTTTTTTTTTTTTTTTTTAAGAAGCTCGGCAACGTTGTGACATATTGGCTGACAGGCTGGACCTAAACCACGTAACAGATGTATTTTGCCAGTGACATAGTCACGAGAAGAGAATTCGTAGAAAACAAGTTCGCATTGATAAAACTGAGGCATTGGCAGCAGGACACCAGCAAAAACAAAGGTGGTCATCGTAGGAATGTTTTCATTGTGTGTGTGTGTGTGTGTGTGTGTGTGTGTGTGTGTGTGTTGTACTTCGAAAATATCGCTTTTTCGACGTAGTCGCTCCCTGACGCTCTGACATGGCTTAGAAGTAAATGAATATCCAAGTGTTTGTCTTTCCTTCCATCAGTTATGACCTGCTTTAACGCTGAAATAACTTGAAACAATATAGAAATAATAAAGTTCATATTTTCTGAATGCATTCGTTTTAAATACATATCTCTGGAAACAGTATGTGTGACACCCTGAAGCATCATTGAAGTACGGCTATTAAACAGTGACCATTCAACCACTTTCGCTGGAGGACGTCTTACATTACTCACTCTTACTGTCTCCAGATGATTTCATGCAGCTTAAGATACATTTTACAAGCTTCAGACGTTGGATATGACATTCATTAATATCTCCAGTACAAGTGGTATATCTTATAATGCTTGGCAAGAATAAAACATGAAGTCATAACGTAAATGCGTAATAAATCATGTAAACTCAATATAGGATTAACCTATAACAAACAGAGTAGCTATAGTCTACTGTGATACGATGAAATATCGACAACAGATATATACTCTTGCATCTCCGCTCCATGAACACTGAATATCAGTCATATTTGAAGCAGTCTACGCTGGTGACACTGACTTGGGGCCAAACACAGGCATCAGCTTCAGATTCTGCGTATATACCACACTAATTATCAAAGCGTATGGAAAAAAAAAAAGCCTAGAGGCAACAGGACTTGTTGCCAACAACATACCGCCTTCCAAACAAACCCACGCAATAATAAGAAAAATATCATTGTTACGATCGCATCTTATGACACAATTCTTAGTTTCTAAGGCCATTTCATTTACAACAGTATAGAGACATGGACATGGGTGTTCACCACTGTTGCGTTTTCTGCACGAAATCTAAATTAAACCTCAGAGTAATGAGCTTCAGCCACAGAACGGTCTGCCAAACAATCAGTAAGGATCATAGCTCTGACATGCAACTAGTCAAATTCCCATCTCTGGACGCTATCACAAACCTATCTTATTAACCCCCACCCACACACACACACACACACTTTATTATTAAAATTCGTGGTCGCATTAAGTTTTCCTCTCTTGTGATGCTTATGAATGAATGATGAACAGATTAGGGCACATGGAACCTAGGGTAGCCAGTGTTCCATTTTCATTCCTTCACTGCTTTGTAGTTCGGTATTCATCGAGTTACTGCTTTAGGATTTTATATTTTTTCATTCTCTCTCCATGACTTTAAATGATAAAATATGGGAAAACAAACTAGTTGACAACAAAATGGGGCTGCCTTGTTTCTTTTGTCAGAAGGTGGCTGTAAAATATATATCTATCATCCAGTCCTTTATAGCCCCTCAGAAGCGTAGAGGCTCTGGACTGGGCTACTACCACAGACTCTTAAGGCGAAAGGGACCAGTTGTTAACCCCTGAGGTACATTATGTGAGCAATAAAAGTCAATTACCGCCCATATAAACCCATATGGACCACATCCGGTTGGAGTGCCTTAACCTACTAGGCCACCAGGCACCTATTTGGTTACATGGCTGCCACACAACGTACTAAATGTTTGACTGGATTACAAGAAACCATTTAGGTTGTCATTTACTGTAGATTCACTTGAAAGTAACACTGCATCAAGTTACTGGATACTGGGTCACCCGAGTAATGTAATCTATCTATCTATCTATTGCCAGACGCCTCAATCCCGTTTGGGGTGGCCACAAACAAATCGCCTCCAAGTCGGCCTGTCCCCCGCCATTTCACTCCCCTGCTCCCAACTCACACCCCCTTCTCTCATATACCTCTCCACCCCATCCCTCCATCTCATCCTCGGCCTCCCCCTTCCTCTTTCCCCCTCCACCTCACTCACATACACTCTCTTCGTCAGTCTTTCACCCTCCATCCTCTCCACATTGCCAAACCACCTCAGTGTGTTCCTCATAACGCTTCCTATCACATCCACATCCACACCACAACGCTCCTTTATATCCTCATTCGTTGTGTAGATCAGATATTCATTCTTAGATCTTTAGTGGAAAAGTTTCTAGAGAAGGGAAAGAAGTTGTATGCGGCTTTCATGGATTTGGAGAAAGCATATTGTCACGAATCAATTCGCGACATTTCCCTTTTGTGAGAAGCCGCGAACTATTAGTGGAAAACTCACTGTTTTTCGTTCAGTTAACCGCTCATTCGGACGGAAGCTTTGTCAAATCAGTTTTTCATTGTCATACGTGATCGTCTCTGTGTGAGACATTAGCGCTTCCGATGAGCGATTGTTTTGGGTGCGTTTCGCTCACTCGACCGTTAGAAAATACGGCTTAGTGCTCCGCCTTTCTTTCCCACGATTTGAATTCAGTCTTGTGTTTGCTGTGACGGAGAAAGGGTCTGTGCTCAGAAGTGGAGAGGTCAGCTAGCACCCCAAGCTCCATTAGTTCAGTAATCCCAGTACTCCCACCTTAGTGGTGATACATAGCATTCATCGACTGGTATTTCTTTTGTGTATTTTGTAGTTTTAAGAGCTTAGTTAAGGTGTTTTTCCCTAGGCGTAAGTATTTAGCTTCTGTGTGAGTGAGCGAGTGCGTCTCATTGTTTTGAAATGTAATGTTAAATTTATTTTTGTAATTAATAAATTTAACAGTTCTATTTCTTGAGCTTAATGTAGAGTAAAAATCTTGTTTCATTTCTCCATAATTAAGCTTATTTTCCATACAGCTCCTAGCTTGCATAAACGTTTACTATTCATAACTGGTACTTAGACCAGTCTTGTATTAACTTAAAATCCGTTGTGCCAGGAGTTAATGCATCAGCAAGAACCTGATGTTGTTATTATTAGTATTAGTTATTTATTGTCAGGGGTGATGTAACTTTCTCCAGAGGCTAACAGTACAGTAATTCAGCAATTGTGAGTAATTAGTCTCTGCTGTGTACTGTTGAGAAAGTTTATAAATTCTCGTTCTCAGAGAATCGTGCTAAGCCAGCGTAAAGTAATCGTTGCTTGATGTAGCAAGACAACCATTGTCTCTGCTCTTCAATATTATTGAATATTATATTATCAAATTAAATAACATTTAACCATTTATTTCAAAATTACCGTGATATTATAAAAACCCCGTGACAATTGGCGACCTCATTCCAGGATATTAACTCCTAGCTATAAAGCTATTCACGAGATAGTGCTCACTCATTCATATTTAGGTATTTATAATTAAAGTTTATAGGCACAAGTTTACTGGTGTTTACCGTTAATTTAGCAAGTGAATTTTTGCTTTATTAATCAATAGAGTACCTAACTCTAGTTTATGCTTGGTAACGCCAGACGATTTTATTCGCTCCTGGGAAGTCGGCGTACCCATTGTGTTTATTATTGAGTCTTCCCAGTCATTTACATTTTTTATTATTCTTTGCCAGTTAACTAGATAAGACTGGTCACTACTAGCTTGTGTCTGTATTCTTTATTTGTATTATTAGCATTCGTTTGCTTAATAAATTAGCGCCATGGCAGCCAGTGCTTATGTACAGGAAGCCAAAGATATGGGTCTCACTGACCCAGAGAAAATACAGAGTTACGTTCTCTCACGGTTCAATTACGAGCAAGAACGTGAGAAAGATGCTCGTGAAGAGCGTAGGATTCAGCGCGAATACGAGCGAGAACAGCGCGAACACGAGCAGAAACAACGCGAGCTCGAGTTAGAAAAAGAGCGAGAACAGCGCGAACACGAGCGAGAACAGCGCGAACACGAGCGAGAACAGCGCGAATACGAGCGTGAACAACGAGACAAAGAACGAGAACATGAACTTGAAGTGCTGAAGCTCAAGCGAGATTCCTTGGCTTCAGACACGTCTGGTGCAGTTGGTCCAAGCTCCACGAGCGTTCTTCCTGCACATGTCCTGGCGACCCCACGCATCAAGCTTTCTTCATACAAGGAAAGCGAGCGAATCTAGCCGTACATAGCTCGTTTTGAGGACATGGCAGACATGTATCAACTGGATGAGGCAGCTAAGCGGATCCAATTTCTTAGTTTATTTGAGGGCCCTGCCCTCGATATTCTCCACAGAATTCGTGGAGACAATCTCACATATGAGATGATGAAAGCTGCACTCATTAAGGCGTATGGTCTCACAGTAGACGACGCCAAAGTTCAGTTCATGCGAGCTCGTCTCCAAGACAAGGAGACAGCTGTTCAGTTCCTTGATCGTCTCACAGCTTACTTAAATGAGTGGATGGAGAAAGATGAAACTCCTTCCACGTGCGAGGGGATAATTGACCTTATGCTGCGTACACAGCTAGAGAGGTCGTGGCCTGCTGAGCTCATAGCACAGCTTAAGATCTGCCAGGTGAAAGATGCCAGCCAAATGGCAGAGAAGGCTGACGCATTCTTTACTGCATACGGGTATCAAGCTCGTAAGCAAAACACCTGGAGTAGAAAAGATACTGCCAAGTCTGGGAAGCCGTCTCAGACTGAATCCCAGCACCAAGGCCGTTCTCAGAGTAATGGCCAAGGTCCAAAACCACAGAAGGACCAGGGGCAAAACACTCAGA
Source organism: Coenobita brevimanus (assembly GCF_032717465.1). Classification (NCBI taxonomy): domain Eukaryota; kingdom Metazoa; phylum Arthropoda; class Malacostraca; order Decapoda; family Coenobitidae; genus Coenobita; species Coenobita brevimanus. The sequence continues at coordinate 23,109,399 of NC_136987.1, read as the reverse complement.
AACCTGAGTGGAAGGGGTACAACAAGTACCCTAATCAGCAGCAGTATCAGCCACGCAACCGACCGTCGGGACAAACTTTTTCACCACCAGCTCAAAAGAGGCAGGAAGCGAATGCAGCCTTCATTCCTCAGCAGCAGCCTGGTGGTCACGTCCCTATCAGTGTGGGTACTTCCCCACAGTTCACTAGTCCCACAGTGACAGTGAACCCCCCTCCACAGATGGCCAATGTTCCATCTTCCCAATATAACCCTCAAGGCACAATGTTTGCCACATCAATTCAGCAGCCTCATGAGTGGCTAGCTGCTTCCTCCACAGGCCCCACCACAGGTGACAGTACCTTCCTTGTACAGCCAGGGTTTGTGGGAGGCATTCCTGTGAAGGTCCTGAGAGACAATGGTTCCTCAGGTTGCTCTGTCAAGCAGAGTTTAGTTCGGCCTGAGCAGTATACAGGTCGACAGATCCATGCAAAGCTTATTGATGGATCAGTGAGATTGTTCCCTGAGGCATGTATCCAGGTGGCATCTCCATTTTATACTGGTACGACACTTGCGGTTGTCATGCCAGAGCCTCTATTTGACTTAATAGTAGGCAATGTTAATGGAGTCAAGGATAGTTGCTCCGATGACGCTACTCAGACTTTGGCTGCTGCGGTAACACGAGCCATGACTGAGGCTCCAGACTGTGTCACCCCAGTGATCATTGAATCGCTGCAAGATCTGATGTGTAGTCAACTTGTTGTACAAGAACAACATTTTGACCCGACACTTGCTGCCGTGCGGAACAAACAAAAGGGTCGAGTGATAAAGTATTCACGGGGAGGTCGAGCCAAGTTCCTTCGTAAACAAGGACGGCTCTACCGTGAGTCACGAACACCCGAGGGCGAGGTTCGACTGCAGTTTGTCGTTCCCGCCAAGTACGGCCTAGCAGTGTTACAATGGGGTCATTGTTCAGCCTCAGGAGGTCACATGGGCAAAAGGAAGACCCAGGGCCGTATCCGAGCTGACTTTTTCTGGCCAGGGATGGGACGGGACATAGATAGTTTTGTCCATTCTTGCAGTGTGTGCCAAAGTATCACCACTAATCAGGGACATGCCCTTCCTGTGCCATTTGTAACTACACCTGTAATCTCTGAGTCAGTTGGGAGACAGGGTAGTGGTGAAGTGGGTGCAGACCTGACGTCTCGCCCATTGGCCCCACAGGACACATTATGTCCAGGGCCTGTACATACATATTATGTACTGTAGGTTAAGGGGGAAGTTCGAGAGAGAACTCCGCAGTGGCGACTTGAGGCTATGGAAGACCCAAGTTTGCACAAGGATTCTCAGCTTCCCAATACTAATATAAGTATTGTAGGTTAAGGGGGAAGTTCGTGAGAGAACTCCGCAGAGGCGACTTGAGGCTATGGAAGACCCAAGTTTGCACAAGGATTCTCAGCTTCCCGATACTAATATAAGTATTGTAGGTTAAGGGGGAAGTTCGAGAGAGAACTCCGCAGAGGCGACTTGAGGCTATGGAAGACCCAAGTTTGCACAAGGATTCTCAGCTTTCCGGTACTAATATAAGTATTGTATTGTAGGTTAAGGGGGAAGTGAGAACTCCGCAGAGGCGACTTGAGGCTATGGAAGACCCAAGTTTGCACAAGGATTCTCAGCTTTCCGGTACTAATATAAGTATTGTATTGTAGGTTAAGGGGGAAGTGAGAACTCTGCAGAGGCGACTTGAGGCTATGGAAGACCCAAGTTTGCACAAGGTTTCTCAGCTCTCCGATATTAATATAAGTACTGTAGGTTGAGGCACAGGTTGAGGACCCGTGTGCGGTTCGAGGCTATGGAAGACCCGAGTTTGCATAGGGATTCTCAACTTGCTGACCATAATTGTGTGCTAAAATTAATGGCGACCTCGAGTGTACTTTTCATAGCATGTACTGACTGCTAGCCAGAGAGAGTAATTGTAACATAATAAGAATTTTGTCTCATTGACACTTTTGATGCTCCACCTTAATTGGTTTTGCAGGTTCAGCAATGGGTGTAGCAGTTTTGCTGTGCGGACCAGCTGATCATCTGCCGCACGCTGCTGCCTCTTCTCCCCTGCCTTCGTTGTCGCCATATTATTTACTGTGTCATTTTACATGTAGGTACAGTTACACTACAACTGTCACACCTACACCGTGTATTACATACACCACGCTACACAACAATTAGTTGTCAGTGTAAATGTAGCGAATTTTCGCTCAGTTTAACCTGAGTACAGGATTTTCACCGTCGTCATGGAGTTTTTCCCTCAAGCTTGCTTCTATTAACGTAAATACGAGGTTTTTTCGCTCACTGACGACTGCGACTTTCTCCTGTAGCAGGATAGCACACACACCACAGTGTGAATCTTGTGTGACTGAGTTAGGATTTATATGTATGTATATTGAAATCTTTCTTCTGAAGGAAGAAAGATTTAATTTTCATGGGGCGTAATGTCACGAATCAATTCGCGACATTTCCCTTTTGTGAGAAGCCGCGAACTATTAGTGGAAAACTCACTGTTTTTCGTTCAGTTAACCGCTCATTCGGACGGAAGCTTTGTCAAATCAGTTTTTCATTGTCATACGTGATCGTCTCTGTGTGAGACATTAGCGCTTCCGATGAGCGATTGTTTTGGGCGCGTTTCGCTCACTCGACCGTTAGAAAATACGGCTTAGTGCTCCGCCTTTCTTTCCCACGATTTGAATTCAGTCTTGTGTTTGCTGTGACGGAGAAAGGGTCTGTGCTCAGAAGTGGAGAGGTCAGCTAGCACCCCAAGCTCCATTAGTTCAGTAATCCCAGTACTCCCACCTTAGTGGTGATACATAGCATTCATCGACTGGTATTTCTTTTGTGTATTTTGTAGTTTTAAGAACTTAGTTAAGGTGTTTTTCCCTAGGCGTAAGTATTTAGCTTCTGTGTGAGTGAGCGAGTGCGTCTCATTGTTTTGAAATGTAATGTTAAATTTATTTTTGTAATTAATAAATTTAACAGTTCTATTTCTTGAGCTTAATGTAGAGTAAAAATCTTGTTTCATTTCTCCATAATTAAGCTTATTTTCCATACAGCTCCTAGCTTGCATAAACGTTTACTATTCATAACTGGTACTTAGACCAGTCTTGTATTAACTTAAAATCCGTTGTGCCAGGAGTTAATGCATCAGCAAGAACCTGATGTTGTTATTATTAGTATTAGTTATTTATTGTCAGGGGTGATGTAACTTTCTCCAGAGGCTAACAGTACAGTAATTCAGCAATTGTGAGTAATTAGTCTCTGCTGTGTACTGTTGAGAAAGTTTATAAATTCTCGTTCTCAGAGAATCGTGCTAAGCCAGCGTAAAGTAATCGTTGCTTGATGTAGCAAGACAACCATTGTCTCTGCTCTTCAATATTATTGAATATTATATTATCAAATTAAATAACATTTAACCATTTATTTCAAAATTACCGTGATATTATAAAAACCCCGTGACACATATGACAGGGTGGATAGACAAGGATTGTGGAAACTGTTAAGAATTTATGGAGTAGAGGGGAAGTTGTTGAATGCTGTGAAGAGTACGTATGATGGTGGTAAGGCTGCAGTGCGTGTGGATGGTGACCTAAGTGAATTTTTCTCTTTGAAAGTTGGGTTGAAACAGGGATGTGTCATGTCTCCATGGTTGTTCAATCTGTACATGGGTGGGGTAATAAAAGAGGTACAAGGTAGGGTAGTGGATGTTGGAGTGGCCCTGGTGAGAGAGGATAGTGTTTGGAAACTCCCTGTACTGTTGTTTGCAGATGTTACTGTGTTGTTGAGTGAAGACGAAGGGGAGCTGCAAGGCTTGGTGGATGAGTTTGAGAGAGTGTGTAAGAAACGGAATCTAAAGGTGAATGTAGGGAAGAGTAAAGTGATGGTCTTTGAGAGAGGTGACGTCAGTGAATGTACAGCGAGGTTGGATGGTGAGGAATTGGAAACTGTGAGTACGTTTAAGCACTTGGGTAATGTGATGAGTAAGGATGGAGGTTTGGAGGGTGAAGTGCTTGAAAGGGTACAGCAGGGAAGAAAGGTTGCTGGTTCTTTGAAAGCAGTGATAAGAAACAGAGAAGTGAGCACGGAAGTGAAAAAGTTACTACATGACAGTATTGTGATACCAACTCTAACGTATGGAAGTGAAGCTTGGACGTTGTTGGAAGGACACAAGTCAAGAGTGAGAGCAATGGAAATGAGTTATTTAAGAGGAGCCTGTGGAGTCACATGGAGAGTAATGTAATCACTGGAGTTATTTAAAGTGAGTTATGATGGCTTTACAAAATAGAAAATTGCCAGCTATTCAGATCGTCGTCGAAAACCATATAATCTTTTTTTTTTTTTTTTTTTTTTTTTTTTTAAGCCAATTGCACAACCATAAAAAAATATGCAAACAATTCACCAAACTTCGACATTATGAAAAATCGCAGTTTTTTTGTTTCCTGCTTGCCATCAAGATCCCTACCCCCTCCAAAAAATATATAAATAAATAATACTACCCCGCGCACAAGTAAGGATCGGAAACTTAAAAGGGATCACAAGCTGGCTTTTATTTCCATCTGCTTTTGTTTGCCTATATCAGAATAAAATATCGTGCTCAGAAAAAAAAAAAAGTGGATACTTTTTAAAAAGAGATCTATCCCTTGCATAAAAAAGGCTACAGGTATGATTTTATTGCAAAATGTATATACTGGGTTATTAATCATGATTACCCGTATAATATTGCCGAGTAATATGCGTCTAAATATATATAATATATATATATATATATATATATATATATATATACCTATGATGGTAAACCTCAAGCAGTCAGCACTGAGTATTTTTTATACTATATTATTATTATAATGGTTCTTTGCGCGGAAGGGGAAAGCACACAATAGGAACAGAACTGAGCATATCATTCATGTTTCTCCCATTTTTGTGCATTCCTGCCCACCCCAGGTATTGGTGGAAAACTTGGTTAGCATGGTGATGCAAACCCTATACCAATGCTTTTCGCCAGGGTGAATAGTTACCCAGCTGTGACCAGAGTTAGGTCTTGAAGTGACCGGAAAGCTGGGGTGATCCAGAGGTGCCCTGGATCAGTGAAAGAGGGCGGGAGGCCATAGTTGCTGGTGAGGGTGGAACTTACAGCCTTTTCATGAAACTAATCACTTTCTGATATTTCTCTTTTGGATTTATTTTTGCCTCTCTAAAATGAAGTTTTGCATGCATTGTTGACTTAGCAGAAAGTTTGAGAAAAATCATCAATCAATACTGATAAGCACAGTATTCCCCTTTCATGCTTGACCGCTTGCTTCAAAAGATACATACACTGGAAGGGAAATAGGAGGTTCAAACAGCATTAATAATAAAAGTTTTTTCATTAAAATAGAAAACGTTTAATCCACGTCTTTGTTGCCGTCAGGATGTGAAATGTGGGAGGCGTTTATATTTTTCGTTGTTATTTCTGTATTTTCCTAATGTTTTTTTTACCTTTCATAGGTGACGGTTCGACATTACTGTTGTTTTGTCTCTAACAGCAAGGCAACAGACAGTTCCATAAGCTCGCGAACATGAGAACAAGCAGTCTGTGCCACGACTATGGTGACAATGTTTGGCAGGACTTAATACGTAACCCACCAGTTCGTGGAAGCTTCTCAGAAATGAGTTATTCCGAAACTGTTAAAAGACATTACCTTAGACGAAGAAAGGCCACTCCTAAGCTGATTGTACTCGCCTGGCGGTGTCATAAAAATGCTAATTAACTGGCGGTGTGTATTATGTTGTCAATACCCACCAGCCAAGTTTAAATCCCTAGCAATTCTCGGCTCCAGATTATAAGCAAAACGATCAGACACATTGCTTAAATCCTTTGCAGTGAGGTATAGTCGATAATTCATTAAAGGAATGCATACTATAGTGTTTATGGCTCTTGTCTAGTTAAAGGTACACTCCCCGCTACCTTTGAAACTCGTTTCGTTTCTTACCAGTGCCGAATGGACGCTAATGTCAGTTGTTATTGCTTCATTTTTCAGATAAAAAATTAAAGGACTATATGATGAGTGAATGACTGTATGGTTCATTGAACAGGGAACTGTGTCGGTAATTTTTTTTTTATTATTATTATTATTATTATTATTATTATTATGTCTGGATCCTATCAATCCAACGTACCAGCGTGAGGTATTATGATGATGATGTGCACTTCTCCATCCTACAGTTATTCCAGCACACACCATCCTTCCCACGCTACCACCAATGCTAACTTCGTCGCCACAGAGTAGTTGGTCAAACAAAAGTAACTCCAGCAGTTCCTTGGCCTGCTACAAAAACCAGCATTGCTGAAGAAAGTCCTTGTCAGCATTTTTCTCAAGGGATTAATGATTCCTCCAGCTCATTAAGTTCCCTGTTGCATTTTCGTACACACTTCTGTCCCCACTTTAACTCCCTGTCGGAACTGGAATTGGATTTTTACGTCCAGTAATGAAGACCCAGAAAGCCTCCCACTCAAAATGTTGAGGTTTTACCTGGGTGGGATTCAGGGAGTTGTGTGCTCGTTAGGAATTTCCGATGTTCATTCGTCATTTATTGCTCTATCTCGCATAGTTGTGCAATAGTTTTATCCATATTATTTTTCTTGTGTTTATGGGTTTACACTTGATTAACTGAAAAAGCTTTTGATAATTTCGGTCTGAACTGCTTATGCGCATTATTTGAATGGCGTAATTTTTTCTCGCAAGGAATAATAGTCTTCCCAGCCATAAGTCGTCATGACCCAGCTTAGTATTATAACATCCATGTTCTGACAAAATAGTCCAAATACAAAATGTGATCTGTGCTATAGAGTACATATAAAATTTCAACCACAGCAGGTTGAGCACAACATGAACCAAACTATCTAGCGACAATTGGCAGGTATGATACATACAAAAGTCATCCTCATATTCAAGGAGTTAATGGAAGTATTTTCTTACACATTCACTACAAAGATTTTCCTAATCAAAGTAACATCGTCTGGTGAGTAGCGAAAATGAATGGTCATCACACTGAAGGGATTGAAAAGGCCCTACTTCACAAAAAGAAAAATAACCCTTTATTTTTTTTTTTTCACAGTTTATGGCAACGGCCATGCCACGTTGAGTACACCGCTTCCTGTCCGATCAGCGAAGTTAAGCAACGTTGGGTCTGGTTAGTACTTGGATGGGTGACCGCCTGGGAACACCAGATGCTGTTGGCATCCCTACGTGTCAAGTGGGATTGGTGGAGGATTAGTGCCCCTCTCTGTAAAACAATTAACTCTAAGCCCTTGGCCACCCCGTTTGGGATACATGGCGTCTGGCAATGGATGGATGGAACATACTTTTCTGTAGATCGGCTTCAACTTGAATATCCTCGGCAGGTATGAGGGGGTAGATAATCTATATGTATGTTTTTCCTCGGGCTGCGAGAGGGAGATACAAAAGTAACTTAGTAGTATCACTAAGAAGACTCTGTCTGTCTGTCTGTCTGTCTCTCTCTCTCTCTCTCTCTACGCGCGCGCACGCACGCACACACGCACGCACGCACACACGCACGCGCGCACACACACACACACACACACACACATATACAGTGTGTGTATATATATATATATATATATATATATATATATATATATATATATATATATATATCTATTGCCAGACGCCATAATCCCGTAAGGGGTGGCCATTTGACTTTGAGTTATTTGCTTATATATATATATATATATATATATATATATATATCTATATATATATATATATATATATATATATATATATTGCCAGACGACATAATCCCGTAAGGGGCGGCCATTTGACTTTGAGTTATTTGTTTTACGGGGAGAGGCACTAACCCTCCACCAACCCACTTGTTGACACGTAGGGAGCACGTATGGTTTGGTTATATGGTTACCACCCAGCGTTGTAAATGGTTTCTTGGCTTACAGGAAACCATTTGGCTTGTCACTCAATGTAAAGCCACCTGTAAAGGAAAGAAAAGCAATAAGAAGTGACAGGAAAGATGGGATATATATATATATATATATATATATATATATATATATATATATATATATATATATATATATATATATATATACACACCTGTGTGTGTCACCAGGTGACCCCTGCTTGCGCAATTATGCACACGAATGGCCTATTGTTCAAACAAAGCTTACTTATTTCATGATTCTTTATATTCCTCACCACGTCCACTGTGCATCACAGACTGCGGATGCCGTATGCCAGTAACTGGTCGGCATTTAGATCTGCATCTTCATTAGGCCTCTTTGATAAAGAGAAAGCCTGTCGATTTTTAAAGATTCTCCTTTCCCCTCCCCACTCGTCTCCTTCCAGTTCCCCCCATCCACTCCTCCTGATGCATGACATTTGATGAACATCGCCTCTCAAAAAGTGGTTCACTTTTTGTTTTACAAGTACACACAAAGAATAGGCTTGTGATAAAGGCAAAGTCTATGAATCCTCATAGTTTTCATATTCCCTCCCCCATCCCTTCGTAATACAGATTGTGGACACTATATTTCATGAACCAAGCCATCTCTTGTTGTCCAGCTGGACACACAGAATAATCATTTGTCTTAAGAAAAGCATCACAGACTTGGAGTCCCGTACCATAGTAACTAAGCCGCACTATGTTGTGCAGTTTTACATATAAATATTACATCAAGCCTATCATTAAGGTAAAATGTGTCATTTTACACGGCTTTAGGGTGACACACATGTGACGAACAGCTGCTTGAGGGTACTGTACCTCTGTAGCCACACCAGCACACCATATCATTGTATGAATGTCATACAGTAATAACCAGGTGACCGTTTTTTTTTTTTTTTTTGTGTGTGTAATGCTTGGGCCTATTGTAGAACTATAGCATAAGAATACTGTAGAGAAAGGACACCTTTGGTGGCCGCACCTAATTCAATGGTATATTGGGAGTAAAAATGAACATTCAGATCAACTATGACTAACATTGAACTCGAAAATGTAAACTAAGAAAAAAGATTTCTGAAAAATAATAACAGATTAATTAAACCAAACCAATAAAGACACCTAGCAATGTAGTTGGATTCATGGGCAAAATCATTCGAATTCAAGTATGAGAATATTGTTCATACCTTGTATAATTCCCTAATATGCCCACATCTGGAGTCCTGCTTTCAGCTTTGGTCACCTAATTACAGGAAAGATGCTGGTAAATGAGAGAGAGAGAGAGAGAGAGAGAGAGAGAGAGAGAGAGAGAGAGAGAGAGAGAGAGAGAGAGAGAGAGAGCAGTGTAACACAAAATAATGAAACCCAGTATAAGAAACAAACCATATGATGTAGCGTTTTGACGAGGTAAAGCTTTTAAAGTTACGAAGGCACAGACTACAGGAGGATCTGATTAAATTATGCAGGTTACTTACTAGACATTAACCTATGGTGGTGGACAGGTACATCACAATAGACCGGTCGAACGGTTATAACATTATAGTCAAATGGAGAAAAACATCTTTTCTTTAATGGAGTTGTCATCATATTGAACAAAGTCTCAGGGAATGAGGTAGACTGTAATACAATAAAACATTTAAAAGTGGCTTGGATAAGTGTCTGCTTCGAATCCCCAATTAAACAAATTGATGGCTGATTAATACAAAAATTTAACTAACCAATTTGCCTCTTTCAGATCATGGAAAGTGCAGCAGCATCGCTATTTTGTTGCCAAATAATATTACTTTTCCTTTACACATTAAGTTACTGTAGAATATTTTTTTCTTTTCAATCTTTCTTATAAATTGCCCATGGAAATTTTTAGTGCTGCACGATGGTCCTCCTCACTCTTCCCTGCCGGATTCGGCGGAAGGATTTGGTGGGCGAAGAGGAGGAGGGGGAAGAGACTTCTTGCTTTGTTATACTGATCTTCACTACAAAGAATGAGATATTATAGTCTTAGTCTTGTCTGTAACAAACAACCTCGAGATCACCATTACGTCTGTTGCTGCTTGCTGTACTTTGTACTCCTTTGATTTCACAATCCCAACACATCCCAAAAGGTGTCCTGTATTTTTTAAGATACCCCACAGACAAACCCCAGACACATCCCAGACACACCCCAGATGCACACCACACGAGCCTCAAACACGATTCAGATGTACATCACACTAAACTAATACACATCCATAGACACCCCAGATGCACACCACATGAACATTAGACACACCCCGACACACCCCAGATGCGTACAACACGAACCTCAAACACACCCACACATAGAGATGCACACCACACGAACCTCATACACATCCAGACTTACCCAAGATGACCAATACTCTCACCCCTCGACACACTCCCCATAAAGCCTGAACCGCTGTGAGAGCAGCAGATTTCAGCTTAAGTGAAAGTGTAAGACCGATGAAATCTACGGTTACAATTTGCCAGATTTCATTTTTCAAAAATGTGCAGAGAGCCAGTCAGTAAAAAAGTTAGGGACACAAGCTATATTTAACCGACCCTGCTGATGCGGCAAAAACTGCTTATGGTTAAGCGCCCTTTAATAATAGCTCATTGTTCCATACCAGTTTTTAAGTAACTTTTACTGAGCTTTATTGTGAAGTAGGTCTATTTGAACAGGATGATTCGTTTTCAAGGTTCCAAGTCCTCACCTTATCCCTATCCACCCACATCCTCAAAGGATAACAGTTTGTGGTTACGTCAATATTTTCCAGAAAAAAGCCTTAGGTTGCACTACACCAAACAGATAACACCATACAGCAAGGATCGAGTATACTGATATTAAAGGTCATTGGTACCACTATACCTGTAGACCCCCTCTACCTTCCCTGAAAAAAACACACACACACACACACAAAAAAAAACAGAGTTTGTGGATGTCACAGCTCAGTAGTAACGCTACAATTTATTGTGATATCTATGCTCTCGATATTCCTGTGGTAAATACAAAACAGATGGTCATTTCTCAAAATCGGAATTTGTGGGATGAAAGTGGCTGAAGGTCAACTCTGTTTTACGAACACGGCAGGGTACTGAACTAGTACCAATAGGTTTCATAAATCAGAACTGATACATGTAAACAGTGTCTCCTATTCCCTTCCAAATAAACTGTCGTGTGTGGATGTCGCACCTTAGTGAACAAACCAACCTTTGTTGTGTAATGTTTCACATATAATACGCATATGGAAATGGTTTTGGCAACCGGTTCTTACTCCACTTCTGCCCACCCCATGTCCCGAAGAATAAAACATGGTATTCAATCTACTGAATACTGCCTCACTTAGGTGCAAGGAAAGCATATATATATATATATATATATATATATATATATATATATATATATATATATATATATATATATATATATATATATATATACACACACACACACACACACCAACATCACTGTTGTCATTAGTACTTTAGTTTGATGGTGTAGATAAACATACTCGTCTTTTGTATTGTTTATTTTTCTGACAAAACCGGTGGGCTGGCGCTCGTGATGAAGCATATCGAGACGACGGTCAATATTTACAGTCAGCACTTGTCATCGGCACCGCCAGATATTAACTTTTTAGGCCACGCCCACAGGCCAGCCAGACGGCCAGCGGCAAAGTCATGTTTGGTTACTGACACTTTTTGTTTTATATATTAAATATTGAGAGAAATATATAGCTTTTAATTAAAATTACTCGTTTAGTCTTCTCGTGTGGGACTCTCCTATTGTCTTCATGAGTGATTATTTAATCCAATAAGAATACTAATATTAATAATACCAGTAGCGTCCGGTTAACAGTGTGGTGATATTTATGTTTTCTACTACCCGCGAGACAACTTTATGCAGCTAAGGAAAAACACTTAATCTAGCTCTCTTTTTATTTCCCGATGTCATGTCCAGTACGACAGTCTCAATAACAAGACCTCCAAGTAATGCTGTCCGAACACAGCATGACCCTACACACACACCAGAGTCCTCCTCACACCTTATCGCTCATCCACCTTAATTTGCGGAGAGTACTATTATTTTATAGCTGAATACCGTTACAGCAGTTGCAGTGAAAAACATTTTTTTTTTTTTTTTTTTTTTTTTAATGCGAGGAAGAAGGAACCAAAGGCCATGAGCCCGCAGTAACAGTTCCCTCCAAGAGAAAAACAAAATACAATAGAGAGCCAAATTCAAGATCCGATCATTTTGAGATGCCTGGACACACTGCGTTTGAAAGACTGGAGATCATAGGCAGCAGGAAATACAGATAGAGGGAGACAGTTCCAGAGCTGACCTGTTGCATAAATGAAAGACTGGGAGTAACGGTTAACTCTTGCATTAGAGAGTTGGACAGAAAAGGGATGAGAGTTTGCTGCCAGACGGGTGCTACGCGCCCGTCGTAGAGGTGGAGGAATGCAAGCAGACAGTTCAGAGGAGCAGTGACCATTAAAGTAGCGATAGAAAAGAGATAAAGATGCAACAGTGCGGCGAAGAGACAGAGGTTGAAGGGAGTCAGTAAGAGGAGGAGAGTTAATGAGACGAAAAGCCTTTGACTCCACCCTATTGAGAAGAGCTGTATGTGGGGAGCCTCCCCACACATGAGAGTTGTACTCCACACAGGGGCGGATAAAACCCCTATATAGAGTCAACAATTGTGCAGGGGTAAAGAAAGAGCAGAGTCGGCTTAGCACACCCAATCTGTTCTCTATCATTTCCATAACACTTTTTGAGATTAGCATCGTATTCAGGTGTTAGAACTGAAAGATGACAATTTTAGGGCAAGTTAAATTGTACAGAGTATAGTCATCCTTCATTTGGTTAATAAGGACAGAATTCCTCAAAATAGGTTTTGTTTCTAGTCACATCCACTACCACTGCTCCTTATTCGTCTCGTATGGGCTCATCATTCACTATATCTCATTAGATCACTTCACTTGCTTTGTCTTTACTCTTCATCATATATTCAAGAATTAAATCACGAAGAGGGTTACCTCAGAAAGGAAAAAAGAGTATCTGCCGTGCACATGCGTTGTCTTTATGTGATGACAAGGACCCAACGAACTAAATAGGTTATTTTCTCTCTATGAACGTAGGTAGAAAACAAAAAGTTTCTAAAATGATTGTTATGAAGTAGGAATGGCAAAAGTGTACAGATGAGACAAGAAAAAAAGCACAGCAATAAGAGAGCATTCAGGATGGGAGGAGATTTGGAGACCTATACCCTTTACTACATTCCACACTTTAGCCACAGAATTGTAGCTGGTGGGGTGTAGTAATCGGTATAGGTCTCCAAATCTCCTCCCATCATGAATGCTCTCTAGTTTCTGTGCGTTTTTCGTCTCTTACCTGTGCACTTTTGCCATTTCTACTTCTTAACAATCATTTCAGAAGATTTTTTTTTTTTAGTCTATGATCTCTTTGTGGAAGTATAATTATGCATAAAGCAAGTGTTAGATATGGATTGTTACATGCATAGCATACTGAAAAACTAAAACGAGGCTGCCTTCCCGTGAAAAGAAGTGTTTGGGTACGTTCTTTAACTGTAGGCGAGCTGTAACTAACCAATATTGCGCAAAATGGCGTTCTTACGGGTGACTGCGATGCGGTTTTCAGGCCATAACTCGCGAACAGTAGCCTGAATGCTTTTCTAAACATGAAAAGAAACATCTACACTTGACAAACAGTGTTTTGGTGTATAGTATGCTCGCGTACGCCTTTTTATTATGGAGTACTGACTGATGAAAGAGAAAGAAAGAAACAAACAACAAAACCGATATTTTTGCGGTTCGATTTTGCGACTCCTACGAAGGTTATCAAGACTCTGCGAGTAGTTTTGCACTTGAATAGCGAAGGTCTTTTAGTTCATAAGCTTAGAACTAAGCTCTGCGACCGTTCTCGCGAAAATGTTCCTATACCCTATAGGACGGGACGGCAGTTGAACATGCGCCATTCGTACTTATGAAGTACTACCGCACTCCGTGATAAGTTCTTTATTAAAACAGGAAAACGCTGATACTTTATTTTGTTTCCGAGAGTTAACGTAACATTCCTAAAGCAGTGTATGTGCACCAGAAGCAGTTTGAGGGTACCAACAGTATATTTAACTTTCCATCATCATCATCATCATCATTTCCCGCTCAGCCAGTTGACGTCTTTTCGATTTTATTCTTGCACTTTCCAGAAAGCTTATTCGGTTTAGGAGAGACTTTGGGAACTGGAAAGGTTTTATTACTTTATTAACTTCTCCTCCTGGGGATTTTATTAATTCTATTAGTGGCTTCGTAATCGTCGTGAATAAAAAAACGGAAAATTTCCTTTCGGACGGAGTAAGAAAATCGAAAAGATGGTTCTTTGATTTCACTGTGGATTCTAATTATGTGGGAAAGCATACGTTAGGTACAGTACCCCCTCCCAACTCAATTCATCGTTCATAGACAGGATATCATTTTCAAGTGGTATTTAATTCAGCAATTTTGTTTACTAATTTCCCCGTTATCTACATCTAAGAGCATGTTATTTATAAACAATATGATCCAAATGAATATAAACAAACACAGTGGTGCCACATACCGTGAACCTTTATGAAACCTTCTTGATGGAGCAAAACTCGGGAGGCGTAGAAATTATGGGGCTGCTGGGTGATGAGGATGCCATAGTTCTGTTTCCATACAATAACCAGTCTTTTTTATTTTTATTTTTTACGCCAGGCAAGTAAGACCTGTAAGTATAGCCTTTCTTATCTTTAGGAATGAAAAATCCTTGAGAACTTTCCTTTTAGTGAATAAAATATTTTGACATTCGCACATGGAAGTAAGCAAGTCGTCCACCGAGGTAAAACGGTTTCCAGCAATGATGATCATATCATTATCAACGAATACAACAGAAGTGAGCGTAATTTTGGAAACATAATTGATTGATAAATATTAAATTATACATTACTGTATCGCCTAGTTTTCAGACTAGGAGGAGAAGGCTGTAATCAAACAACAACTTGCCCTCGATGACGCGCTGGTATTAAGAGAAGGCTGTAATCAAACAACAACTTGCCCTCTGATGACGCGCTGGTATTAAGAGTCTTCCATTTACGAGTAAGATGCATCGTAATGTTGAAGTGTTGAGAACATACAGAAATTTAACCACTGACACCTTTACTCCATCTCTCTAATATCTTACCACTCCTGCGTCTTCTCTTATTCAGTCATAGGACGTCTTTTCATTTTGTTTAACATCAAGCTTTTTTCTCTTGAACACCCTCGGGTAGGTGTAGTGCTGCCTTAGTGTGACTACATTGAGTGACGAGTCAAACGGCTTCCTCTAAACCAGAGCATCGTCGACTAAGCATAATTGTAACCACATAACAATATGGTCCTTGGTGGTGTTAGTGGGCTAAGGCACTCCAGACAGACTGAGCCTGTAAGTTTTTATGTCCGAGTGACTGCTAAATTTTATTGCCCACATAATGCCGCTAAGGGGCGGGAGAGGCTGGTTAATCTTGCCTTAAATGTCTGGACTGAGTAGCCTGTCTCCTGACTCCTACGTTCCTGATGAAGCAAGCAGGGTTGGATGATGACTGGGTGGATGGATGGACAACCTCCCCCCCTTCTCCATCGTTGTAAATGGAATGGTGCAAACCGTATCTAACCGTTCCAGTTCAGAAAGTTGCGTTTGAGTTGGATAAAATAGTATGCAGATAGTATCATTAAATAAGGAATACGTCACAGCAGCGAAGGGGTTAATCCCCTCCCATCCGTAATCTCCTTTTCTCCAGTGCTACTACCAAACAGTCTTATTCCTTATGCTGTCAAGGGGCAAACCAATCCTTGTTAAGCCTCCAGTCTTTTCATTCACTGCTTTATTTAATGCATTTTCCAGAATGTTGTATAGTTTTCACTTTTTCTTCCTTTTGACTCCATCACCATTTGGTGCTTACGGCATTGTTCATTATTGAAAGTTTTATGGAGCAGGGAGAGGGAGAAAGATGACTCTAGGGAGTTCGATGCCACCCTCTTCCCCGTTTTTCAGATGAAGCATTTTCTCTTTAAGGTTCCTGAAGTGAAGGTATATTTTATTTATTAACATATTTATACTTATTGGTACAGGCAGCTCCAGCGACATTGGACTTGCCCAGTATAGCTGAACCTCGGTAGAATAGCTTCACTTGTCACCGGAATACACAAGCTTTCTTGTCATTTAAGGAAGTGTTCCGGTGAAGAACGGAGCTTGATTTCACGGATTTAAATATACGAGCGACAGAGTATGGAATCATGACATTGACGTGAATCTAACTGGCATTTTATCGCCCTTTTTTGGTCTATGAAACACACACACACACACACACACACACACACACACACACACACACACACACACACACACACACACATACACACACACAAACACACACACACAAACACACACACACACACAGACGAAATCTGCAATGAGAGAATGTCGCTTTATCATCATTTTTCGCGTATTTGTTACTTTGGCGCCGTACTGTTTGAAAATGTAATGGACTAAGATGATTCTTGCCACTGCGTACCAGGAATACGTAAATAATGTCCATACTTCGTATGTGTCCAGAAATAAGCTACTGGAGATCTTTTTGCCCATAAAAGATCAATGATGTTGACTTTGTGTCAGTGTGCCTTGTATTATGGAAATCATGACTAATTATGAAATACTCATTACAACCTACATGTGAAGTAAAACCATCACTTTTCTTACTCTCCGTACTTTTCATAATTATTCGTTTATAACATTAAATAAAATAGATATTCTTTAACTAGGAATCACAAGCTTTGTTGCTTAATCAGTTCAGTGAAGCTCTTGCATGCAAAACGCCGTAAAATGTAGGAAGTATATGTCTCATTGACGAGGCTGAAGGGTCAGGAACCTGATACCGTGAGTGCCTTTAAACAATTAGATTGTGTGATGAGCAACGATGAGAAAATAGGTGAATTAAGATAAGTGGTACACCTTAGAAGGAAGACAGCAAATATACTGAGGTCGCTGACAAGGAATACAGAGGTGAGAACGGTAATAAAAAAGCCATTGCACTACTGTACTGTGATCCCCACTCTCACATATGGAACTGAATGCTGGGCTGTGCTAGAAGGACACAACTCGAGAGTTAGTGGAGTAGAAAGGAGTTATCTGAGAAGTGTGTATAATTACATGGAGAGACAGGCATATGAGGAAGTTTGAGTGCAATCTGATGTGAAAGTTCTAGAGCGTTTTGTGTTGATGCAGATGCAATGAAATTTGTTAGAAATGCTGTACCCTGAAGTGATTTGGCTATATGGGGGAGGTTGGAGGATATAAAAGATTGATGAGGGTGTGTTAGGGAACTGAAGCGGGAGAGGGAGATCGAGGATGAGGTGTGTGGACAGGGTGGACAGGTACATAAAGATGGATGGTGTGAGTTGGAGGGAGGGCAGCCTGATGGTGGAAGACAGGGCTCTCTCTGGAAATAAGACGCCTGAGTATAGATAGAGACTGTACGATGTTTGTGCTCCTGGCGAGTATTGTGACAATATTCCTGTGTGTTGGTAAGGCGCTTAACCACCTACGCTGTCAGGTTTATTAATTGAAATGGAAGTCAAGCTCCACCTGTGCTAACAGCCTGGATCACAACAGAATATATATATCGTTGTTGTCACAGAGCAGACGGCCAGGACCAACCACTTTTTTCTTTTGTGTACCATGCCTGTATCTCGGACTCAATTAAAAATGAAAAATATATCAAAGTTAGTATTCCTGTCAAGTGAATTTCCCCAAAACCAATTTTTTTTTTATCTACTACATAAATGGCACTTTTTGTCTGTCTGTTTCTTCACGAACTACTCTCTCAATTTTCATTTTACCTGGCATTTAACCACAGTACATATTTGGAATCCTTATGACCCAAGGAAGGTTTCAAGACCAAAAAGACCGATGGTTTGAGAGAGGGGGCAGAGTAGTAAGAATCACCACTCTGGTGGTTAAATATATGGTTAAAATGGCCCAAATTTGCCTATTTTTGGCCAAGATCTTGGCTATTTTGAGGGGGGCACTTTGGCTATTTTTTTTGGTAGAGTATGGGAGGAGGGACGAATAAAGAACGGGGTGATATGTTCCGGGCAAAAAGAGTGAGAGAAGTGAGTTGACCGGAAGGAAAACATTACCATCGTTGACCCCGCAAAGTTCAAGGTGACTCACGGAGCTGAGGCACGTTTTTTGTTTGAAATTCGTCGAAGACATTCTCGATAAAGTCGATATAAGCGACTGTTTGGTATGAAAAGATCAGTAGTGCGCCTGGAGGGCGTGGAAGGTGTGTGCAAGATATTCGCAGACGAAATCTGTGCAGCATGTGAGGTGGAGAGTTGGGTAAAGAGAAGATGAAAGGGAGTGCAGGGAACAGCATGGTGGAATGAAGAGGTGAGACAGGCTGTGGCGCAAAACAAGAAAGCATATAGTGAGTGGATGAGAAAAAGGGGGATGGAGAAAGCTGAGAGACAGAAGAGTTATACGTAAAGAGGATGAGAGAAGTGACGAGATTAGTAAGAGAGAGTAATAAAGAACAGAGTGAAATGTTCAGGTCAAAAAGAGTGGGATAAGTGAGCTGACCGAAAGTGTTAGTATTTTTGCCCGGCAGTGCCGGGTACCTGAGCTAGTATGTTTATAAGGTTGATGTTCTTACAGTGTTTTCAGCGTCATAATCTATGCATACATATCCTGCCTGTAAGATTTGTTACACTTTCGCTACATCTCGTGAAGTCTTAGGTTTCTATGACACTCTCAGTCGAATTAAAGTGTTAGTTGTTGCCTTAAGTAGGATTCTAGAATAATACCGAATATAAAAGCATTAATGGATCCGGTATTGACACTCCCAGGCACCTGCGCTAACTTTCAGCAGAATGAAATAGTTGGAAGGTGGCTGGAATTGGTTAATAAACCATGAGTGACATTATAAGTTTGTTCTTGCTGCTGTCAGCCGATTTTATTGAGGTTAAATGAATCCCTAGTAGTAACAAGATTGATGAGAGCTTTATGTAAACCCCCTAGCTAAAAAAAAAAAACATTTAACTAACGTATAATATAATGGTGTGGAGGAAGCACCTTAGTGCCATACTGTACATTCCTGTTCAGTTGTTCATTTACACTGTCTTAATAATGCGTTGAAGTCTAAAACAATCTTGCTAACCAATAAAAACCAAAGGAGACAGAATTCTGTCGATTCATTAGTTCGGAATCACGGACTTGCACTGGCCGTGACTCTATACAAATACACTTCATTGGACACTTTTTGATAATTCTGCTTTTGAGCCTTACCCTTGCCTGTTTTTGGATCTTTTCTTACACTCGTAAGAAATTAATTTCCAGAGTCAGTATGTTCTCGAATCAACATCATTGCAGAGTTAGGATCCTAAATCACGTTTCCGTGGATTCTCTGGGACCCTTCAAGTCCAGACCAACTTTCTCTATAACCCCGTTACCAGAGCACTGACTGTAAGATTTCAATAGAAGGAAACCCATTACCTCTCCAGTACTGTAAGTATGCTACTGCAGTGTGGACTCTTTTCCTCATACGTGAACTGAACAGACCCTCCTTTCACATCTTATCTACGGAGGATTGAGACATAAACCACAAATACCAGGGCAACTTTTAGGCTGTCATAAAACTCTTGCCAGGCATACACATAGCTAACCTACGAAGATTGCAAATCCCTGCCTTGAGACAGTAAGACAGTGTTTTGCATACATCAGTATATTATTTGTTAGTTTGTTTGGTTTGTATGAGCTGAATAAAAAAAGATTTCCAATAGTGCCTACCACACATACATTATGCTGTAATATAACATCAGTATATTGCCTTATTTTCAGCTCAGTTTAGCTGTATAATTTCTTTTACTCTTCACTTCTAATTAATGTCCTATTCATGCAGCTCCAAAGCTATTCCAGTCCAGTATCAATTCAAATATAATTTATCTCATTTCTGGTTGCACCGAAATTAATCTCTTCTGTGATAACTATGATGTACAACATTTTTCACCACAGTTCCTTCGAATATGAATTGTTGTCTAAGTTGAATATAATTGTTCTGTGGTACTGTAGAAAGGATAAAGAAAAAGTAGGCTACTCATACTGAAAGAATTAACAAGCAGAAGAGAACAGCGTTGAGACAGTCAGACGCCAAGTAATTAACACAAAACTGATATTTATGGAAATAAAAAAGCATGAAAAACTGTGTAAAAATAGGAAGGGGTATTGTATGGGCGAGTGGTACAGAGGCGGTGAAAGGCAGGGGAGAGAAAAGAGAACTGATGAAAGCAAAATAGGGGAGACTAGAGGAGGGGAGGGGCAGGTAGCTAAGATTGAGAGGTGCTTTGTGTGGAGAAAATGAGAAAGAGGAAGGGAGGGTGAAAGCAAAGAGAAAAATACTAGGGGAGGGGAGCAGGCAAAAAAAAAAAAAAAAAAAAAAAAAAGGAAAGATGGAGGAGGAGCAAAGGGGAATAAAAGAGACCTTTGAGAGGAAGGTATAACAGGGAAAGGCTGGGGAGATAGAGAGAGTGGCGCAGAAACAAAGGACAGGCTGAGGAAAAGAGGGACAAAAATGGGATAGCTACAGGGTGAGTGGAGACGGGTTTGATGGAAGCGAGGGGGTAGCCAACAGGGAAAACAGAGAGGGGAGGTGGGGCTCAAGCATGTGAGTGACAGGCAGGGTGTAACCAATGTCCCCTTGGGAAACTGCTGAGATTGATAAAACTTTGTCTGTAAAGACTTCTCGAATGTCTACATTGCGTTTTTCATGTTGTTCCGTGTTTACTGGCATATTCCAGTACACAAAGTATTGGCGCTGTGTATTATAAACTGGGACGGAGGCTTGCATAGCATCCGAAGTTTACCTGAGGCATTAACCGTTTCATTGCGATGATGCATTTTATATCAAATCAATTTCATCCCTTCTTGGACGTTTTTACATTTTGTTCCTGCTACAACCAGACGCTTTCACTCAGCTAAAAAGAGTCTCCTGGTAATGAAGGGATTAATAAAGGTTGTTCTTGATTCTCCAGGTCCGAAAGTCTACGTAAAAAAAATAAATCGCCCGGAGGTAGTGAGAATAAAATATAGAATATGTCATCGGCTTGAAGGAGTTCAGCCAACACAAACTAGGTGAACAGAAACAGTGACTCGCGAGGGTACATTGTACATTCACGTGCATCTTCCAAAGACCATCCCTTTCTCCTCAAGCCCTTTTATTATTCCAGGTTGCCTTTCATACCCATTACGACATTCCTCCACCAGACACAATAGCTCCATTCTTCATCACATCCTGGCAATGCATCATTCACAGTAACACAGCCACTCCTACCACTCACTACCTCCTTTCTTCAGAACCACTGGCATCTCAAAATGTTCTCACTTTCACCTCTCTTAGTACTCTATCTACATGCACAGTGAACCATCTTGGTGGCATAACATTGCCTTAGTTTACAGTTATATTAGTCACTTCTACCAGTCTTAACCGACTGGTGTGGATAACCCACCGTTGATTAAATTTACGTTGTTAGAATTAAAAAAAAATACATAAAATAATGCCTGCGAAGGAATATTGAATACTTTAATTTATCAGCACCACAATGCATATCAGAAATGAGTAAGATCTCAACGATTTTTCTATTACGGAGCAGTTGTATAATGTGAGAATCCTTTTCAGATAGTACTGTCTATCCATCTATTGCCAGACGCCTTAATCCCTTATACGGGGTGGCCACACACAAATCGCCTCCACGTCACCCTGTCCCCCGCCATTTCACTGCCCTGCTCCCAATTCACCCCCCCCCTCTCATATACATCTCCACTCCATCCCTTCATCTCATCCTTGGCCATCCCCTCCCTCTCTCCCCCTCCACCTCACTCGCATACACTCTCTTCATTAGTTTCTCACTCTCCATCCTCTCCACATGACCAAAGCACCTCAATGTTTTTCTCCTAATGCTTCCTATCACATCCACAACCACACCACAACGCTCCTTCACCTCCTCATTTGTCAGTCTGTCTCTCCATGTGACTCTACATGCTCCTCTCAAATTTTCACTGCTCTCACTCTTGACTTCTGTCCCTCCAACAACGTCCAAGCTTCACTTCCATACGTCAGAGTTGGTATCACAGTACTGTCATGTAATAACTTTTTCACTTTCATGCTCACTTCCCTGTTTCTTATCACTGCCTTCAAGGAACCAGCGACCGTTCTTCCTTGTTGTACCCTTTCAAGCACTTCACCCTCCAAATTTCCATCCTTACTCATCACACTACCCAAGTACTTAAACGTACTTACATTTTCCATTTCCTCCTCATCCAATCTCACTGTACATTCACTGGCTTCACCTCTCTCGAAGACCATAACTTTGCTCTTCCCTACATTCTCCTTTAAATTCCGTTTCTTACACACTCTCCCAGACTCATCCACTAAGCCTTGCAGCTCCCCATCGTCCTCACTTAACAACACAGTATCATCTACAAACACCAGTACAAGGAGTTTCCAAACTCTGCCCTCTTTCATTAGGGCCACTTCAACATCCACTGCCCTACCTTGTATCTCCTTTATAACCCCATCCATATACAGACTGAACAACCATGGAGACATGACACATCCCTGTTTCTACCCAATCTTCAAATAGAAAAACTCACTCAGTTCACTATCACACCCACTGCAGCCTTAACACCATCATACATACTGTACTCTTCACAGCATTCAACAACTTCCCATCTACTCCATATATTCTTAATACTTTCCGCAGTCCTTGTCTATCCACCCTGGCATATGCTTTCTCCAAATCCATGAAAGCCGCATACAACTTCTTTCCCTTCTCTAGACACTTTTCCACTAAAGATCTAAGAATGAATAAAAATTCACTAAAACAAAAAGAGGGAAAGTTTCAAAACACTTGATTAGACCAAAAATAACTTTCGTAGTAGTTAAAAATCCAGGCAGTTGCCTTCCGGTTGTAAGCTAAGAATCAAGTTTTTGTACTGGTAAGCAGTCTCCGATCCGCGCTAAGTCTTGTGTTGGTAAGAGGTCTCCGGTCCGTGCTGACTGGGTTGCCAAGCTGCTGTACACAGCAGAGCCTTCACTACACAGGGCCGGAGCGTAAGTCTGATGACGTCACAATCAGAGGCCGACCGCCTAGCACCACCAGTGAAACGACAAGCACAGTGCTTCGGCCCTGTATGGAGATGGCCCTGATTCAACACTGTGCTGTTCCCCCCACTACTCTAGTTGCACAGGTAAAATAAGGCACAGCATCTAGGATAAACTTGCTGGACAGCAAACACTCTCAGTATGATATCTTCTAATTGGAGTGCAATTATCAGGCTGCTGCACACTTCTGTATCGACCAACTACCAACATACACTTTGGCGTCGATTTACCTGCTTGATGATGAAACCATTCAATATGAATATATTGACATCAGAGTACATTTTTCGTAGTGAGGAGCCTAGAAATATTTTCATTTAACCCTTTCAGTACGATTATGTCTTTTTGGCACTCACCATCCACTCACTCGATGTAGTGCTGCTCTCGGGTGTCTATCCTTTCCTCACTTCCATCCTTCTTTCCTTCCATCCTCTTCTGTTTTTCTTCCTTCATTCTTTCCTTGTCCTTCTGCCTATGGGTAACTTTACCCTCCCTCTTCTGTCCTTCTTTCCTCCATTCTTTCCTTTTGCTTCTGCCTGTGGGTGACTCTACACGGAGTGACAAGCCAAATGGTTTCCTGTACACCAGGAAACCATTTACAACGCTGGGCGGTAACCATATAACCAAATTTTTGGCACCTGGTGGTTTAGTGGGTAATTATTGCGCTCCAGTCGGATTGAGCCGGTAAAGGTTTATATCCAAGGGATGGTTGGGGGTTGATTGCTCATGTAATGCCACTCAGGGATGAGTGAGACTGGTCACTCTCATCTTAAATGTCGAGACCAACTGCTTAGCCCCGGGCTTCTACGCTCCCCATGGGACAATGTAGGACTGAATGATGGATTGGATTGATGGAGTAATATTTGCTACCGACAGCCGACTTTAATAAGCTCTGGGAAGACTTGTACCAATGAACAGATTAAAAACCATCTCCATCAAACATCACAATGCTGTGACGTTTTCCATACTTTACTGTTGCTGCCGCTGAGGTGGCATGGTTGGTGGCAGTGAGCAGTTGTAGGACAGAGAGAGCTATCGCACTGTGATTCGGATCCACAAAATGGCTTGAGGTTTTCCTGTCATCAAAATACTGCCAGGATCTTAGAGCGATCTTCTACGGCCTAATGATCTGGACTACATAAGTTTTGCTTTCGTCACTCCTACGCCCTTGACCTTCCAGGCTTCCATATTACTTAGCGTACATAAGACCTCGGGCAGTGCTGGTGTTAAGGAAACGGCATGTGATGTGCTCCTTACTCCCCTCCTCCCTGCCATTTCATTTAAATTTCATGGCACCCTAAAAAATTCAGGCCAAATGCATGGAAGTAAAAAGGAGCCACTTTGTATGTTAATGCCGGGTATTATGCCTCAGTGCACATTTTCTTCCCGCGTAATTATATTTCCGGGTTTATTACGGATGTCATTATGGCTGGAAAACAAACTACATCATTACCACCCCATTGCCCCTGATGTCTACAGTCTGCAATCAGCTGTAACACATTACCTCAGTTTAATTTTTTTGTGTTGTGCAAATAATTACGATGAAATAGATATTGTATATCTACATATCTATTGCCAGGTGCCTCAATCCCGTAAGGGGTGGCCACAAACAAATTGCCTCCATGTCGCCCTGTCCAACGCCATTTCATTGCCCTGCTCGCAGCTCACACATCCCCTCTCTCATGTAAGTCTCCACTCCACCCCTCCATCTCATCCTTGGCCTCCCCCTCCCTTTGCCCCATTCCACTTCGCTCCCATACACTCTCCTAGTAACTCTCTCGTTCTCCATCCTCTCCTCCTAACGCTTTCTATCACATCCACATCCACACCACAGTGCTTTTCACTTTCCCATTAGTCAGTCTGTCTCTCCATGTAACTCCACATGCTCCTCTCAAATAACTGATTTCCACTGCTCTCGCTCTTGACTTTTGTCCATCCAACAAGGTCCAAGCTTCACTTCCATACATTAGAGTTGGTATCACAGTACTGTAATGCAATGACTTCTTTTCTTCCATGCTCACTTCCCTGTTCCTTAGCACTGCTTTCAAAGAACCAGCAACCTTTCTTACCCTTTCATGCACTTCACCGTCTAATCTTCCATCCTTACTTATCACACTACCCGAGTATTTAACCCACTCACATTTTCCATTTCCTCCTTATCCAGCCTCACTGTACGTTCAGTGACTTCATCTCTCTCAGTCACCATAACTTTACTCTTCCCTACATTCACCTTTAGATTCCATTTCTTACACACATTCCCACACTCATTCACCAAGCCTTCCAGTTCCCCTTCAACTTCACTTAACAATAGAGTATCATCTGCAAACAACAGTACAGCGAGTTTCCAAGCACTGCCCTTTCTTATTAGAGTCGCTCCAGCATCCACTGCCCTACCTTGAACTTCTTAAATTCCATCCATGTACAGATTGAACAACCATGGGAACATGACACATTCAGATAAAAAAAAAATCACTCAGTTTACTATCCACATACGCTGCAGCCTTAGCACCCTCGTACATAATATTTACGGCATCCAACAACTCCCCATTGACTCCATATATCCTTAATACTTTCCATATTCCTTGTATATCCACCCAGTCATATTCTTTCCCCAAATCCATGAAGACAGCATATAACTCCTTTCCCTTCTCTAGAAACTTTTCCACCAAAGACCCAAGAATGAGTATCTGATCTACACAACCTCTTCCCTTCCTAAAGCCTTCTTGTTCTTCTCCAGCTAAGTCCTCTGTTATTTCACTAACTAGGTCAATATGTATCCTACCAAATACTTTTCCTATTATACTAAGAAGACAAATGCCCCTAGATTACCACACACTTCTTTTTCCTCTTTTCCTTTGTACAGGGGAATAATTTTACCTGACTTCCAATCCTCCGGGACTCTACCTTCCTCCCAGGCCAGCCTGCATATCTTCCATATCCATTCTGCTACTATCTCTCCCCGATGCTTCAGCACTTCACCACACACTCAATCAATTCCTGGGGCTTTCCCCGTTTTGACTTTCTTCATTGTTTCCACAACTTCCATCCTACTGATTTCTTCCTTTCTTCTCACATCCCTCCTTCTCCTAGCCATTCCCCAGCCGCTTGTACTGGCATTACTTTCATTTTCTATGTTCGACAATTCCTTAAAATGTTCTCTCTATCTGCTCACTTCATGCTTCTCCACTAGCAATATACCATTTTTATCTTTCACTCCCTGACTAACTTGTTTAACACCCAGTCTAACTTTCTTTACCTCATTCTAGAACATTTCTTTATATTTCCTCCACTTTACACTCAAATTCCTTCCAAATTCCTCATCCACTCTCTTCTTACTCTCTTATACTAACCTTTTCACTTCTGTTTTCCTCTCTACATATAACTCTTTCTTCCTTCAACTTCCTGCACGCTCCTGTTTCCCATCCACTCACTATATGCTTTCTTCTTTTGTGCCACAGCCTGTCTCACCTCTTCATTCCACCATGCTGTTCCTTGCTCTCCCGTTCGTCTTCACTTTACCCCACACACCACATCACATGCTGCACAGATTTCATTTGTGAATATCTCGCCGCCGGTACTGCCAGAAAATATGTGGAGTATAACATGCATCCTATCACCATGAAATGAATGCATAGTATACACTGAACTACATATTTTACCATGATTTCAGGATGATATTTATTAATCAGTGTGTTAGTATAATTTTGAATAGTGGAGTGAACTCTGTTATACCATTATCATCGTTATCACCTTCACAGTCATTCCGATCCCATGGGATCATCATGATCATCATCTTCTTGACCTTCATCATCATCATCATCTTTGTCAATAGCGTTCCCTACTGTTAGTGATTGGCACCAAGAGTGAGCCTTTTCTGCTGCTGTCCATCCATGATATCGCTCTCCAGGATCCCAGAGTCTCTCAGATCTCTGTGAACCCCATCTATGCACCTAATCTACTGCCTTCCTCTTGACCTTCTTTCTTAAACTGGCTGTCTCCATGGTCTCTTGATTGGTTCTTGCTCAACTTTTTTCACCAAATGACCCTGTGTTCTCAATCTTGCTGTTCTTATCTTCTGCCTGATACACACCACACCTGCTCTCCTTTGCATTGCCTCATTTCCAAGGCTGTCTTTGAGCGAAATGTCCAACATCCACCTAAATATTTTCGTTTCAGTCCTTCCAGGCTTCTCCTTTTCTTTCTTCCTCATTACCCAGGTGTCCGACTTATATATCAGCACTGACCTTTTTACCGATTCATAGATTTTTATTTTCAACCTTTATATCATTTTCTTATCACACACCACTCCAGATACACCCCTCAACTTTGATCAATCTGCCTTTAAACTCTCACCAACTACCTTCTTTTGTTATCATGGTTCCCAGGTATTTAGACCTGACCATTTGTTTCATTCCCTCGCTACTTATCTCTCTATTCCATCTCCTCCTTGCTTGCAGCTAAGCAGTACATATGTCTTTTGTGCAATTCCCTTGAGGCTTCCTCTGTGCAGTCTTTCCTGTCACCGCAGCGCCCATTCTTTCAGCCCTTCCTTCGATCCTGCTGTTATCATTATCATCGGCGAACAGCATCTTCAATTTCTATCTCTGATACCCCTCACTTAAAACAGCCACCACAGTGACCCACACCCAATCATAGGGTATGGACTTGTAGAGATAAAAATCTTATCATAGGTACGATTGGAATTATAGGTAAATGACTAACTATACCTCATACCAATTAATTTGGCCAGGCATGTATGGCAACACTGTTCCCACCGAGATTCTGATTGGCTGGAGGTGTTTGTTCGATTTCGTTGTTGCTTAAACCGATAGTCTCTTTATTATCAGATATGATACTGAGTTTGTCGACAATACAATCGTCAAAAGCAATAAGAAATCCCTTATATACTTAAAAACAATGAAATCTGCGTAGGAAGATAGAAATATGAGTCAACAAAGTATTATAACAGTCCAAGTCAAGGTCAGCATTCGAACAATTCCTTTAAATCGCCGACACTCGATAAAATTACAGAAAATTAAGGAAACCTGCTTAATCTAAGCGCTGGTGTAACACATTTAAATTTTAAGTCCAGTCCGTACTATGATAATAGAGGAGATGTAATGAAATAGTTTCCTTTAGCCCACTTTGATTTTCGCAATTTTTTCAAACCTCCCTCCCCGCACAACTCGTCTTTTCATCAGAATTTTTAATTATTCAGAGTTGTGGCACGATTTAAGGGTGCGGATTGATCTTAAAATTTAAATGTGTGTTACACCAGCGCTTAAATTAAGCAGGTTTCCTTAATTTTCTGTAATTTTATCGAGTGTCGGCGATTTAAAGGAGTTGTTCGAATGCTGACCTTGACTTGGACTGTTATAATAATTTGTTGGCTCATATTTCTATCTTCCTACGCAGATTTCATTGTTTTTAAGTATATAAGGGATTTCTTATTGCTTTTGACGATTGTATTGTCGACAAACTCAGTATCACATCTGATAATAAAGAGAGTATCGGTTTAAGCAACAACGAAATCGAACAAACACCTCCAGCCAATCAGAATCTCGGTGGGAACAGTGTTGTCATACATGCCTGGCCAAATTAATTGGTATGAGGTATAGTTCTACCTCCCTAGTTCCTTGTAGCAGGATCTGCGATTTCACACCTCACTCACTGAGAGAGAGAGAGAGAGAGAGAGATTAACATCGCTGCATACTCGTATGCATTATTCGTCAATAATTTAACTTGCAACAAGGGAAGTGTAGTATGGGTAAAGGGTAAGATGCTATAATACTATAAATAGCCTCAGGCAGCTGGTTCTTGATGAGGAGAACGCATTACTCAAGCATTGGAACAGCATTTTGTGTGTGAAAATTCGCTAAAAAAAAAAAAAAGATAAAAAAGATAAATCAAACATACACCGGAAAGCAAAACAATATTGAACATGCCAAGCTCCAGGGTATTTCACATCATCACATCAAGAATTAACCATTTTTATTCACCGTAAATCCAAACCATTCTTCTCAGTGGTTCAAGCTATTCAAAATAGTTATCAGCCCTCCGAGTGCTCGAATTCCTCTCACGTAAAAAAAATAGTCTTGTGGTAACCTGAATAAAGTTAAATAATGTGTTCATAAGAAGCGAAAAGTTTGACAAATATTTCATTTTATCTCAGGGTAATTGCAAGGCATTGTCAATATGACGCCACTCACAGATGTGCTGGGAAAAAACGAGCCTCATAATTGCATTTCTGGTGAAAGGAGAGAGAGAGAAAATGTTTCAGAGAGCAGTGACACAAAGGAAGGAGCTGCCATTGATGGTATTCCAGAGGTCAAGTCTTAGTTCTTTAGTGGAGCGAGAGTTCTAGTTGCCTTGTCACCAACTTTCCATTCGCCTCGGGAGTGCTGCTTTATGCAACTGGTGTTGATAATGCCCTCCATTCAGAAGCATTACTCCGAAAGAGAACACATTGCTTTTGTCTTTTACTGTCGGAGGGCATATGAAACCCCTGTGGAAGATGGACAAATTCATATAGATATATGATTTCGATTTCTGTGGACGGTTTCTTTGGTTGCTTTAAAAGATCAATTTTTCTTGAGTTAATATGTCCTTGCCGTCTATCTGGAAGAAGTTTTAGCCTAAAAGAGCATAATTATTGATTAGCTGTCTGACGAGAGAATTAAAAGCACTGTGAACTGTACTCCTGAGGATGTATCCTCCTCTGAGCGTGTTGATAATTATGTGCCAGTTTTGCTGCCGCTTCGAGACTGGGAGTTCTTGAAAAATGCCCTAAAGTTGCACTAGAGAAGGCTATGTACTGGGCATAACGCTGTATTTAATGTCATCGTATGTTTAAAAAGGTGACTTCTTTTGTTATATCAGAGTCAGTCAGAGGGAGCATTAATGATCCTGACCTGAAAGTTTCCTTTGTTCATAATGGGCTGTGTGCCTCTTGACTTTTGAGAATTTCATAACGATTTTCCTCGGTTATTTACTTTACATAAACACAGTACGAGTGATATCATTTTGTTTGTTACTTATTACAATGTCGTCAATATAACAAACATATAAATAGGATAAACAGACATACTTTGGAATATAATGAAAAAATCGGTAAGGTAGTTGTGCAAAACATCTGCTGTATCAGCAGAAATGTGGCTTATTATGCGGGGATTTCTGTGTATGAGGGTTTCTTTATTTAATTCTTGCTTCATCCAGACACTTTCAATCAACCTAAGTTAATTTTTTTTTTCGATATTAAAGTTAGATTCAGTCTTCATTGACCACGTCAGTTTGGGAGCTTGAATAACTCTGTCTGTGCCTCCTAAGTTGTTGTTATTGTTGTTGTCGTTGTTTTTGTTCAACCCTAGTCTATTTAATCGAGCAAACCGGTCGACCACAGGTAAGCAATCGCTCCTATGTTCCCGTAGGTTCCCTACACCGTTGATAATTATGTTGCGTCTTAGTGTGGCGTGTGCTGTGCGGTGCTCCATTATGTGTGTTATGTTGTCTGGGCCTATTCTACAAGCTGAGCACGTGTCATCATTAATTTCACCCAAACCAGATCTAAGCTGGTAGCAGAGAAGGTCTGGGTGAAGTCCTGATCTAAGCGTACCTAGAGGAACTAGAGCAACTCTTTTTTAAGGACACCTCCAATGGGTGGATGTCAGGAGGGGGGCTTGTAGTAGGGTGTTGTGATCAAGATGTTGTATTTCCCTGCACGTGAAGTGAGTATGTAGATGTTTCTTCATTTCAGGTGCTGTAATACCTTGAGGTGGGATATTGCTGGATATTGTTGTAGTGGGTATGATGATGTTTATGTGGTGATTGTTCTGTGTCACAAGGTGTGCTGTCTCTGGCATGTAATGACAGGGGTGCTGTGTATTGGCACAGGATGCTGCATAGAACTGCGTGCTGGTCATATCAGTGTTGTTTCTACCAGGTAGGCTTTTAGTTTCATAATTTAAGTGAGCTGTTGGAGTGGTTTTGGTGCATCCAGTCGCGATATATAGGGTGTTGTTCTGCATGATTTGCAGGGTGTTGTAGTGAGTATTAAATTGGATGGAAGCCCTTGCCGAGGAGACATAGGACATCACTGACATAATGTACTGTTTGTAGAGTATGGATAGTGTTTCTTTTTTGTTGCCCAAAGTCTGGTTCTGTAGTTGCCGTGAGTGCACTGAGGCTGAGGGTGTATCGCCTCCTGATATCTTGTACAGTACATGGTCCTTATAGGTAAGCGTCACTCCAAGTGTATTGCCTCTTGATGTCTCGTACATGTTCCATATAAGTTAGTCCAGTGTCAAATGCTATTCCAAAGATCTTGGTGGAGGGTGTGTGGCACACGTATAATCGGAATCAAGAAGTCCTGCCGCCTCTTCTGCTTTTTTCTCCATGAATTTTGAAAATTAATCGTATGAATCCACAGCAAACGACACTGATGACAATGATCTGTGGTCAGAATAGTCGTCACTGTAGCCTGATTCTCATTATACACACTACCATTGACTGAAAAGCCGGAGATCAGGACAGAAGGTTTGCTGCCGACTGTACAGTGTTATGTGTGATGCTGGGAGAGAACTTGTGTTCGTGTTTACTGCTCTCCTGCTGCCTAAGTGAAAGCAAAAAATAATAATAGTAATGAAAAGTTTAATAATAACCCCTCAGTACAGTCTTTTCTTTTTAATTCCACATTCAGACGTGTTTAGTCAAATTACGATTGACTATAATGAACAAAATGAGAATATTCAGCTTTAACTATTCCTTTTCCTAACAGGACACACTCCTAACGTGAACAGGTATTAGACATATGAGATACGTCACAGTACAGAAGTGGAAAAGTAGCCGAACTCGTGTAATTGTCGTCAGTGATGAATTCAGTATTTCATGTGCTCAGAAACGCTTCACTCCCTTATAGTCTATCAGAGTCACTGTCTGTAAAAAATAACTGAGAAGTGCCTGATCCAGTGGTTGCGTAAAGCATTGCAGTGTCAGTTCATCACAGTACTCGAGCGTTGATAATATTTACCAAACATAATCCATGTACAGAACTGCATGACCTGCGAAAAGTGTGCCGAAACCTGGTAGAGTACTCTTGGTGAAATTTTTAGAAATAAACACCACTTTAAAGTGAATCAGCATAGCGAACCATGTTCATTATCATGTAGAAAAATGAGCCTCAGCTTTCCTTGATGCACTTGTTTGCAAAAGACAAATGATTTTATTTTAAATGTTAGATGATTTTTGTTCATTTCAAAAATTATACTCATATACTTTTAGCCATCTAATACATGGACGGATTTATTACTTTGAAACAC
Organism: Coenobita brevimanus; assembly: GCF_032717465.1. NCBI lineage: Eukaryota > Metazoa > Arthropoda > Malacostraca > Decapoda > Coenobitidae > Coenobita > Coenobita brevimanus. The sequence continues at coordinate 23,076,882 of NC_136987.1, read as the reverse complement.
CGTGACCAAAGATTTAGCTCTTTCAATACCATCATAATTTTTCTTCCATTCTGGCTCTATGTGATTTTATTCATCATAAAAGAGACGTGTAACTGGTGGGTTGGATACAACCTTCATTAGCCCAGTCCATGAGGTAAGCTGTTTGTATTATATTCTTGCTGTTAAAAAAAAATGTATTGATTACGTGAGTCCGATGTTAGTACGTTAGTAAAAGGGTGAACGAAGGGAATATTTAACCCCTTTATTTGGAACAGGCTCATATAAAGTAAAGAAAATTGCCGGAAGAGAGCAAGTATAACAAAATTACGTCCTCGTACTGAAGGGATTAGTTTCACCAGGCAGCTCTCCAACTGAATGAAATAGTCTGGTTTGCAAGAATATATAACACCAATAGAAAACTGTACTAAAATATTTATTTATTTTTGCTGTTTCCTTACGCATATTCCGTTTGACTGGTTTTCCACCAGCTTCATTACTTAGGAACTCGTTCTTAGTTAACTAAAGTTGTCGTTATTTGATTGACAGAAATAAAGCAAATACTACTAGATTGTCCATGTCCTGGCAACACTCTGTCCCTCGGCCCCGGTTTGGCCCGTCCAGTACTGGCGGCCCAGCGCGGCTCAGACGGGATTACTCATAAAATAAAGAGCAGGTTTCGGGAGGGACCAGAGGCAACGCAGATAGTATTTGCATAGCTGGCTTTTTGACAGACCTAAATAGAAATGCAGGCAATGACGAGCAGGAACAGCACCTGTTATCCCATTCACCACCAGCTATAAAGTTATGATATTCTGAAATGAAATTTGCCTGATAATGGAAACACTAACCAAAGCCTAGAAAACTGAAATTATTGTCCTTTAACACACACACACACACACACACACACACACACACACACACACACACACACACACACACACACATATCTAACTATATATCTATCTATCTATTGGAGATCAAAGATATTAGTAAATCGGAACGCGAGAGAGATCTAGGAGTTATTTTTAGTAAAGACATCAAACCAAGACAACACTGTATTAATGTGAGAAATAAAGTAAGTAAAGTCCAAGGATTTATTTCGCGAAGCGTGAGCAATAGGACATCTAAAGTAATATGGAAACTTTACTTAGCATTAGTAAGGCCACAGGTAGACTATATAATAACCTTAAGGGAGACCTTCTTCAAAGAAGGAATTAATCTTCAATAAAACTTCAGCATGATAATGCTGTATTTATATTTTTGCTTCTGCCAGGCAATTGTATTTATGCTGGAAGAATATCTTGCCATCAGCTGGCTAAAAAGGAATCCATTATCTCTTTCTCTTCAGCCACATCATATATATTTTTACTCTTTCCACCGTCAGACGATTTTATTAACGTCTTCGATAACATTTTGTTGGTCCTATTTGCTACTAAGATAATAATTATACTCAGTTGTTGAGGAACTAGAGCAACTGGAGGAATAAGATAGAGCTTTCCTTAATCTTTTCAGTACAAGAGACCTATCCTACAGTGGCTAATATTGTGTGAGGGTAGGAAGAATATAAAATAATGCTATTGTGGTGAAGGAGAGATCCCTACGTAATGCAATATACATAACCCGGTACAGTGCCGTACTCATTCTTGCCACAGCGTGACAGTCTTAATAGGCTGAGGAAAAACTGTTAATATACAACCTGCGAAAGCCATCAGCGTATTGACCTGCATGGTAATGGTGAAGGGTGGTTATCAATGGCTGGGTGAGCGAGACTAATGTGTCCGCCCAGTGCAAAACGTCTGGATATTGAGTTCTGCATTACTGAATATCACTCTGGAAGCAACTGAGTACAAGAATGATGTACTGGTTTAAGTGTTAGGCGGCATTATGGAAATTATACATTGGTTAAAAAAGCAAAATTATTGGAATATTTAACAGCGTGAAAAGAAGAAAAAACATGGAAATGATGTACAGGATGAAACGAAGCATAATTCTTGAATCACATGTCCATGGCAATGATGTGTAGGCTGCTGTGAGGCTAAAACTACTGGATATTCTTCAAGGGTCATGGGTAACTGTGAACTGTAATTTTTGTCTTCCATAATAGATTTATCGCAGGACTGAACCTTCTCCTCAGAGGAAAATCGGTAGTTTTTTTTTAAGCAAGAAAGAAGGAAGCAAAGGACAGGAGCAGGCAAGATTGTTCCCTCAAAGAAAAAAAAGAAAAAAGATAACAGAGAACCAAAATCAAGATCCGCTTATTTTCGAGATGTCTGGACACACTGTGATTGAAAGACTGGAGGTCATAGGCAGTAGGAATTACAGACAGAGGGAGACAGTTCCAGAGTTGACCTGTTGCATGAAGGACTGAGAGTAACGGTTAACTTATCCATTAGTGAGCTCGTCAGAAAATGGATGAGAGTTTGTTGCTAGATGGGTGCTACGCGCCCGCCGTAGTGGTGGAGGGATGCAAACAGACAGTTCAGAGCAGCAGTGACCATTGAAGAAGCGACAGAAAAGAGATAAAGATGCAACAGTGCGGCGAAGAGACAGAGGTTGAAGGAAGCCAGTAAGAGGAGGAGAGTTAATGATATGAAAAGCCTTTGACTCCACCTTGTTGAGAAGAACTGTATGTGGGGAGCCTTCCCACACATGAGAGTTGTACTCAACTCAGGGGCGAATAAAACCAGTGGATAAAGTCAACAAGTGTGCAGGGATAAAGCAGGCACTGCGTCGGCTTAGTACGCCTAATCTGGAAGCAGACCCATGGATGTTGACGCTATCTCCATGCTGGCGACGTAGGAATAGGGAATGACTGTCTGTAGGGAGAGTGATGCATGTGAATGATAAATTGCCGTAACAGCTAAGTTATTGTATTTCATTGTCTTTACATGTCATCGGTAGGGCCGACAGGTAGGGAACAAATGCAAGCATATGAAAGGACATCCTATCAACATGAGCGATAAATGTCCACTAAGGTTGAGTTCGAACCCTAGACTCGGGTTTCAGGCATTGCAATATTATTAAACAAACCACTGAGCAGCTGCAGTCATATTGGCCAAGGTATTAATTATACTCTTCATCATGTTTATCTATCTGCCTGCAGAGCTGGAATATTGTATTTGTAATTGGCTGCCATTAGGAGATGCCACTCATCTCAAAGAATCACCTCTGGTGAAAAAAAGTCACATTTCCCTCCCCCCCTCCCTTCCTTAATTTCACGTCTATAAACAGACTTCAGATTTAGAACAATATCTTTGGAGCCATAAACTTTGTCAAATAATTTCAAAGTGTATGCCCACTGTGAACAGATCTGTCCAGTTAAATTCAAAGCAAGACAAAGGAGACCTCTGATAGCTGCATCCACCCCTGCAATTCTTGCAGTGGAGATAAATAATCATTTACAAGGAAGGGAGTCCCCGGGGGTTCAACCCTTACTACATTTCGTTTTCTATCTATCTCTTTATCTATATACCTAGGCTGCTTCCCCCAAGGAAAGTGAGGTAGCCGAGACAGGATGACACACTCCCCATTTACTCATCCATTCAAACACATTTATTCGCATCTTAGCCCCAAAGGGGAGAAGGGACAGATCCTCACCGCACCACACCGCACGAGGGTCAACTGCGCAGTGCAATCAGTGACATGTGCAGCAGGCCCGACAGCAGTACTGGTTTATCTCTGCCACATCATAATAGACCCATCCCCTTACCCACACCTGACCTGATTAGCTGATCAGACCAAATGCAGGAGAATATCCCCTCAGGGCTGTGTCATCATTTATTCATTCACAATTTCTCTCCATTTATTTCTGTCACGCACAGCCACTCTTCCTTGCTCAACAGACATCCCTCTCGCATCCAACGCTCTCTTCACACTGTCCATCGTTTTCACTGATTAAGAAAAAAGAAAAAACGGTACTGTCCACTTTTGGAGCCACCCACCCGTGGGGGACGGTGGGGGGCGGCACTCGAAGGTCCCACCCTGCCTAAAAAGTGGTCAGGGTAAGCGTCTACCAGTAATGAAAATGTCGCATTCGTAGGTTAAAAAACTATGGCCGTGCATATAGGCTTTGGCCAGGACCCTTGAGACCAGTGTGGGAGGCGACTCTCAGGGATCCCAGTCTGCCTAAAAAGTTGTGTAAAATTCCACGTTCCTAAGTTAAGAATAAAAATACGTCTGTGCATAACGGCTTTTGTTGGGACCTCTGGGGTCCGTCACCTCACCTCCCCCCCTTTCCCTGTCCTTGGGAAGTGGCTTTCAGGGTTTCACCCTGTCTAAAACGTGTCCGATATGAATATGTAGAGGTGTATGGTATATAGGAGGACTATTGGACCTTGAGAGCAGGCTGCGAAGCCTATGCCCAGAGGGGTCGGACACATTAAAAAAAAGGCACAATTTCGTCATCCTAAGTTGCAAACTACAGCTGTGCACAATGACTTTGACTGGACCATGGGGGGCAGCTCACTCCCCTCTGCCGTGGAGGTGGTCCTCGGGGGTCCTTCGCTGCTTATTACCTGGTCAGAGTGATGCTCTGTCACCGTGTGTAAATTCATGGTCTCCGACATAAAAAGAAAGCTATGAGTCTAATGTCTTTGTCCGGGATTCCTGGGGACCTCCCCCTCCTTCTATGGGGACCACCCTTGGAGGTTGCACTGTCAGAAACCTTGGCCCAGTAGAGGCTTTCCAGTGTGCAAAATTTCGTTTTCCTAACATTCCTTCCCCCTCCCCCATCAGGCTTTGACCCCATTTTTCATAAAAGTAAAGTAACTCAGAGAGTGAGTCAGTAAGTAAGGGAGGCAGTGATAGGAACAAACACTATATTAGACAGCTCCCATGGGTTCTGCAAAAAATCAGTTTTGAGAACATTACTTTTATAACTAGAGGAAAATTTGTGGATAGTCGGAGAACACTGCAGTTAGTTAAAAATTGTGAGAGGTATATAAACAATATATTCTGTTGTAAATAAAAAGTGAAAAAATCAATTTCACTGGTGACCAAAGTGAACGGTGCATTGACCATATATTGTACTTTTGCAGGATAGGTGTGTTTTAAGTCTATAAACTGGTTGCCAAACTGTATATATGAGAACGTAGTTGAAATTTATAAACAGGATGTTGAGATATTAATAGTGAAAGAGTTGTAAATTTGTCTTGGCAATGTAATTTTGTGAAGGGCAGGTGAGTTATAAATTTGTGGTGGGTAGGTGAATAGTAGTCATTTGTAAATTTACACAACGCGTTGTAAATTTCTGGAGGGTAGGCGAGAGGGAAAATGTTAAATTTTTGCGGAAGTTGTAAATTTGTGCGGGTAGCTGTAAACATGAGGAGGGATGTAAAAATGAAGGAGAATGAGTGGATTATATATTGTATTTGTGAAGGGAATTTTAAATTTATTAAGTTAGTTATAAATATATTGAGGGAATTGTAAATATGCAGAGTGTAGGTGAGATATAAATTCGTGGATGGAGCTGTAAACATGTGGAGGAAGTTGGAAGCTTGTGACGGGAGCAGTGGGTTGTAAAGCCAGTAATGCCGCAGGTACACAGACTCCCACAGCATCAGCGGTGTAAGCAAATCAGCTAGATGTTGTGAGTGAATTTTTTACCAGTCAGGAACCTTTGTAAAAAAAAAAATTATGTTGACTAATGGAAGATGATGAGACATTACGTTTATGCAAAGTTACTAAGCAATACAAACTTCATAGTTAAACAACAGCAGTGCTCTGCTTTGGTGATAACTGTATTCATGACTTTCTTGTTATTTCAAACTGATCATGAAAAGAATGTATACATACAAAAATAAACTGATAAGCTGCAAGAGTGCCTGCTATGCTGTTGTTTTTGGCATTTCAAATTACTGTATTAATATCAGTACTCCAGCAATGCTTCTTGTTTGAGATGGTGTGAAATAAAGCAAGAATATGAAAGCCTATGTGAATCACCCTACACTATTTACATGGATAGTTTTTACTGAATACTACCACCTCAACCCCGTAGTTGGTATCGTCTAAGAGAGGATAATCAAACTCCCGTACCACACCGCCAGAAAATATACAGATAAACGGGCACAAATCATTACCTATGGATATTCAAGAGTTTCCTTTACTTCCAGTGATACAGCAAGGCATAGTTTAGCCCTTGATATGTTTAAAGGAAACTAGAACTGATATACCAGCCAGGGATGGAGCAAATTCGCAATTTAAACGAATGGCTCTTCAATGCAACCTGGTACAGCAGTTCAAATGGGGCTCCTCGAGAATCCCAGGAATACTGCAGGCAGAAAATCAGCACAAACTAGAAAGCGCACAGAAAGCGCATACCTCCGACAATGCTAATATTCAAGTTTATATACCTAGGCTGCTTCCTCCAGAGAAAGGGAGGTAGCCGAGACAGGACGACATACGAGTACTCCCACTTTACTCATCCACACACACAGATCTGTTGGTATCTTAGCCCCAAGGGGCTAATGCCATTGTCATTAAAAAGGATCCTGATGCTGATCCGAGGATATAGGATCCGGATCCGGATCCTCCCCCAAATGTAATCAATTTTTTCTTGGTCCATGGCCCACCTTTCCCACATTTTCGTTGAAATTCGTGGAGAACTTTTGGAGATATTGTGTGTAATACTCCGGATCCGGATCCGTCCCAAAATTTAATCGTTTCCTTAGCCCACGCCCCACCCTTTCACAAAATTTCATCAAAATCCTTCAAAACTTTTTGAATAATCCCAGATCCGGATCTAGTCCCCAAATTAATCATTTATTCCTTGGACCATGGTCCACCTTTCCACAAAATTTAATCAAAATGCATTCATAACTTTTTGAATAATCCTGCCAACATACAGACAGTCAGAGAGACAAACAAATAAACCAACGCGGGGTAAAACATAACCTCATTGGCGGAGGTATATAAATACACAGGTCTACGGCAGCCAACACCCCTCCCACACAGCATTTCTCATATTTGTCCATCAGACAACACACTGGGCACCATCTACAGTGTTTTGTCAATGTAACCTGGCTGGATTCAGAGATACTTTAAATGTCATTGCAACCTTCCAACAGAGAACCAGCAAACATCAATCTTCTTTGGACATAAATTCACCTCAAGTCCTGCTTCATCTCGAAATAGTTCAATGAACAACCCATCGGACAGCCCATCAGTTGAAGACACTCTTCTGCATCACGATGTGTGAGATCAGGTGTGAGGATAATCTTATACTCTTTGACACAACACTGGAATCTTGATACCACTATGCTACCCTGGATTCTCTCTTCTCCCAGAAGAAGGCTACAATATGGTGACAAAAAACAACTATTCACACATAGATCACTACAACGACACTTGTTATTAACAAACGCTTTCCTTCAGATCATTCCCTCATGCCCTACACGTAAGCATTCATTCTCCTTTCTTCATTAAAATATACTGTATTAGGCTCACATGGAGAAATAAAATAGCAGACGAAAGTAGTGCCTTTAATAACTACAGTCAAAAAACAAAAATGAATGTGGGTAGGTCACGGTCTTCGTAGAACGGATAACAGATGGACAACCATGATAATGGAGTGACAAGCCCGAGATGGAGTGAGAGAGGAAGACAGAGAACATGATGGCGAGATGACATTCGGACATTCTTTGTCACTTGATGGAGCAGGCCAGAGTGGAAAATGATGGGAGAGGCCTTTGTCCAGCAGGAGACTTAAGCTCATGATGACAATGATGACGATGATTATTATGATGGTGAAGGTGTTGAGGCCCTTGGCGTAATGCCATGAGTGTAATGCATGACTAATTTATGGATACCACACCAGTTACTTCAGCAGTCACGGGATGAGGCTATGGCACATCTGGTCTCGGACTTGACTCATGTTTCTGACTGTGATAACAGGAATTTTTTGTATTTACCGCATCAAAATCCGAGTTCCTATAAGTTTTGTCCTGCCAAAATCTTCTGTAGGACTATTCTTTAATATTGATTGATATACACCTCAAACATTCATCTTAAGCCAATATGCTTGGGGTTTAATTTTCTCGGCACCTATCACTGAAATATCACAGTAGCTTCCTTGTTAACTCCACTACTAAGAGATAGGATGTGTTAACCCGATTCCATGTTTTCTTCACTCTCCCACAGACGTTGACTTTGTACAGGGTCTTATTAGCCCCTGTGTGGAGTACAGCATTTAAGTGTTCGGGAGATACCCCCCCCACACACAGCTCTTCTAAGCAGCGTGGAGATTTAAACGCCTTTCGTCTCTATATATCCCCAGCTCTTACTGAATCCCTTCTCTCTCTCTCTCTCGCTCTATCATCTCATCAGCCGTTTGAGTGTCCACTGCAGGACCGGCCTATCCCGACCGAAGTGGGGACAATACAGCCAATGTATCTCTACCAATTGGCTTAGGCTGTCTGCTAGAGATTGTATGTAGGGTGAAAAGTGCTTTTAAGTGTAATTGTTTTGCTGGAGTGGCTTTGGATGTGTGTGTTGTCTGTGAACCAAGTGTAATCGGCCCACGCAAGCTGACTGGGTGCAAGCATACTTTATAGTATCCGACACTGGTCCAACCACAGCACCCCTTGTGTCCGCCAAAGCAGTACGTGACCAGAAGAACGCTCCCAAAGTTCATTACTCTGGCGGGGCGCGAACCCTCGTTCTTCAGTGTATGAAAATGCACACTTTACCACTGTACCACAGAGGCTCCATACATACACACACACACACACACACACACACACACACACACACACACACACACACACACACACACACACACAGCACACACACACACACACACACACACACACACAAATATATATATATATATATATATATATATATATATATATATATATATATATATATATATATATATATATATATTGTGGTAGGTGGGGGCGCTCACCATCCACTCACTCGACGTAGTGCTGCTCTCGGATGTCTGCCCTTTCCTCTCCATCCTTCTTTCCTTTCATTCTCTTCTGTCTTTCTTTCCTTCATTCTTTCCTTTGTCCTTCTGCCTATGGGTGACTTTACACTCCCTCTTCTGTCTTTCTTTCCTTCATTCTTTCCACTTCCTTCAGCCTGTGGGTGACTCTAAACTGAGTGACAAGCTAATGGTTTCCTGTGCACCAGGAAACCATTTACTACGCTGGGTGGTAACCATATAACCAAATTTTTGGCACCTGGTGGTTTAGTGGGTAATTATTGCGCTCCAATCGGATTGAGCCGGTGAAGGTTTATATCCAAGGGGTGATTGGGGTTGACTGCTCATGTAATGCCACTCAGGGATGAGTGAGGCTGGTCACTCTCATCTTAAATGTCGGGACCAACTGCCTAGCCCCGGGCTCCTACGCTCCACATGGGGGCAACATAGGATTGGATGATGATGAATGATGAAGTTAATCCGTTTTCAGAGAGCAATGGAAGGGTCAATGTTGGGAATATCTTTAAGAGACAGGTAAAGATCAACTTGGGTGAGAGAGCAGACTAAAGTCAAAGGTATTATAGAAGTTATAAAAGAACAGAAAAGGAGGTGGGCAGGCCATATAGCAAGAAGAAGGGATAACCGGTGGAGCAAGAGGCTGACAGACTGGACACCAAGAGATTGTAAGGGTAGCAGAAAAAGGCCACACAGGAGATGGAGAGATGAGATAGAGAAATTTTCAGGGAAAACGTGGCAAAGATTGGCTCAGTCAAGGAATTCGTGGAAAATGTTGGGGGAGGCCTTTGTTCAGCACTGGACTAATTATGGCTGATGATAATATATATATATATATATATATATATATATATATATATATATATATATATATATATATATATATATATATATATATATATATATATATATATATATATATATATATATATATTGTTAAGAAGCGAGATTTGCCAGTTGGGTGTTCGTGAAGCATCTCGATATTTTCCAGTGCTGGGTCCGGTACGAGTCAGAGTTGCCAGTTAGCATGCTGTTTGTGAGCGTAGTTGATAAAGCTGGGGAGAGGCTAGGGCAGGTTTAGTCGGGTGTCAGGTCAGTTTGAGTGAAGTGCAATTGGTTTTGGCTCAGTTTCAGTGTAGTGCAGTGTCAGTGAAGATCGTTTATTTTTGGTACTTGTGAAAACAGTGGCAAACAGTGACGGGTTATTGAAGTTTGTGTATTATTGGTACTTGAGAAAACAGTGAAGTGTCAAGCAATAAGTGTAATAACTGTGAAGTGTTGTTAAGCATTAAGTGTAATAGTAGTTAGTAAAGTGTGTATAGCTCCAGTAATTGTGAGAACAGTGAAGTTGGAAAGCATTAAGTGGAACTATTTGGAAATATATATATATATATATATATATATATATATATATATATATATATATATATATATGGCTATTATTCTTCTGAACTCTGTGCTTGCATCCCTCCTCCGTTACTGCGGATGAGTATTCGCCCGTCTGGCAACACACTTTGAACCTTTTTCCTTCCAGCTCTCTAAGGCAAGGGATAACTGACACTCTCAGTCCTTCATGTGTGCAACTTACTTCTCTGGAATTTTTCTTCATCAGTCTGTATTTCTCTCTGTTTAATACCCACAGTCGTTTTAATGCATTTCTCACTCAATTCAAAGTAGTTTCTTTCACCTTACCTCTCATCATTCTTTTCTAATTCATTTCACATTAATATATCGCTTCAGCATTCATTTCCCAACACCACTGATATCAACTCATCAGTCATTTCTCACTTCAGCCTCTCACCTCGTCGATATATTTTGTTTATGCTCGTATATTGTCGCATCTTCACTCGTATTATATTACGAGCAGTGCTTGTGCCAGATCATTTTGTTCAGCTGACTTAGTTATATGGAATTTATATAGGAGTGGAAGTGTGCATGGAAAGTTTGAAAGGAATGATAGTGTTTTTTTGACTGGGGATATGAATGGTAAAGTAGGGAATGTGAAGGTTGATGGAGTAGTTGCTGATTGGGGTGTGCCTACTGGGATAGATGAGAATGGCAGTGCTTTAGTGGACATTTGTGCCGGGAGGGGGTTGGTGATAGCCAATACCCTCTTCGGGCACAAAATGATCCACAGGTATACTTGGTGAGTGATGAGATGGGTGGATGGTGAACTGAATGAGAGGAAGGCTATGATTGATTTTTTTTTTTTTCCGACTCTGGGCATAGGCTTCACAGCCTGTGCCCAAGGCACAACAGTCCTTCTACATACCATACACCTCTACATGTCACCACTTCGGCGCTAACACCCACCGTTCATATTGAATACATGCTAGGGCTGTCTTATACAGGACTGGTATATTGGTATTAGCGGGGGTACTTTTACATGTCGGCGGGTCTTCTGGTAGATCAGTAAAATCTGTTTTATGACATTCAAATCCTGGGTCCATTAGGACTATATTAAGTATATTAAAGTATTGATTATATAAATAATAATAAAAATGACTATTAAATGTCTTCGGAACAAGTGCTACGAAGTGTTGCGTGCCAACGGGAATACAGGCATATGAGTATGTATCGCTGGCGACATCACTTCATCCTATGAAACCCAAAGGTGACACCATTATCATAAGTTTTTGAACGCACCTCGAACTTCTCCACTCTGCACATTTCATATCATCCTCAGTCTTACCTTACCTCTCTCTCCTTCCACGTCGCTCACATACAATATCTTAGTCAATCTTTCACACTCCATTCACTCCATATGACTAAATCATCTCAGGGTACTCTTCCTAATACATTGACTGCATCCACATCATCACTACATCACAAACGAAATTCCTGACTGACGGTCTTCAGCTAACCTCATTCTTACCTTTAGGATAGTTTATATCTACTCATCTCACTATTAACATACGACCATTCAGCAAAGTCAAAGCTTCACTTCCAAGAGTTAGTGTGGGAATCACAACACAATTATGTAATGACTTCGTTACCTCCATACTGATCATGTAATAACGTCCTTACCTCCATGTCGACCATGTAAAGACTTCCTCAGCTCCACGCTGACCTAATTCATTGTCGCCTCAGTCATTGTACCATCAACAGCCTTCCATCCTGTGGCCTTTCTCGCACGTGATCCTCTTCTTTCGCACCCTTGAATATCTTCTTGAAAGCATTAATTTTCTATGAGTATTTTGTGAATAAACATGGTTGCATATTTGTTCAATGATTGTAGAAATTGCAAAGCCATAGCAAATTACAGCTTTCTAGTTTCTTATAGATGGCAACCCTCTCATTTAGTTGTCCCTTTCTTTGCAGCGAAGAAAAACCCTTCAGAAACAAACGTTAAGAATTATCATTTTTACTGAAAGACTCACACAAGCAAGTATCGAAACTAATATCAGTTTAGTTCTCTTGTATTATTATCATTTCATCAGTATCAAAAGTTCTCCTGTCCGTTAAAGCCCACAGGTCACTTTTCATCACTGCCTTTTGCGCAGAAGTTCAATATAGGAATTACCTGTAGTACTGAAGGAATTAAGTTGCCATATCATACCATTAATAACCTTAGTTTTTTGTACCTCAGATTATCATCTCTTGCATACCTTCAGTTCTCCAGTATCTCAGGAACTAAAGTCTCAAGTAATTGGCCCCTTGACCTCCGTCAAGCGAAACCAACCAAATTCCACCGTCGGGCATATGGTAAGCAACTGTGTATCGTACCTTCGTCACTGCATTACTCTGATATGTTCGCTATTTTTGCTACTTCTGATAATTTTGTTTGCTCTAGAAAAGATTTTTTGGAACTAGAGATGTTAGATAAAAACTTATTAACTCTTCAGCACAAATTGTCTTCCATAAATTTTACAAAATTCTCTGGTTAACACGTTCAGTTAAAGTAAGACATCATCGTAACGAAGACGCTGAATCATTCCAGTTCTCCTATATCTCAAGAACCACAGCCCTCTACTGCCTGCCTCCTTGTCCGCCATGAAGAGAGACCCATCAGAAATTGCAGCTCGTTACGCGGACATTTACAGCTACTTTACCCTTGTGACTCCCCCGTGCCGACACACCCGATTAAGCAAACCCTTCAGTTTATGCTTCATGTGAGAGGGGAGAGGAAGGGCGAGGCGATAAGGTGAGGGAGAAGAGTTGAGGTGCCAGCGGTAAGGAAAATACTATGAAGATGGAAGGAGAGAGAACAGGGAAAGAGAGGGGAGGAATTGGGGAGTGGAAAGGACGAGTGGTAGAAGAGAGACCGAAAATAATGAGGAAAGTGGAGAAAAAGATGAAGATGAAAGTGAGGTCGGCAGAGAGGGAGCATGAAGGAAGAAAGAGGGAAAGCGAGGGGAGATAGGGAAATGAAGAAAAAGACAATAACGTGAGAGAGAGAGAGAGAGAGAGAGAGAGAGAGAGAGAGAGAGAGAGATGGGGAAAATATAGCCACGGAGGAAAGTGTTATTTAGATATCTTCTTGGCTCAACTTAACGTGGAGAGGTAGCAGATAAGTCACTGATATGGAGCAGGTTAATATCTTACTGCGGCAAGGAGAAATAGAGTGTATATAAACATGAATACCCAGATTCGTCCTTAAAATTATGGATGACATCTGACAAATTATAGCAACTTAAGCTTTGGCATTTAGTGCTGCTAATGTGCGGTAACAACAGATGCATGGGGATGAGAGTGCAACTGTATAGGGGCTCGTGGAAATGAAGGTATGTGTATAAATTGCATGTTGCCATGGGGAACGGTGTACAGTGTTTATTGATCAGCGGCTATGTCTACTTCACAACACTGAAATGTTGCCTTCTTATGGGAGGTATAATAGTCCAAACAGTGTTGGTACAGAGGCCTTAATGTTCGTCGGAGAGCAGTATGTTGCCCAAATAACCAAACTCACATAACGTGATATAGGAAAGGGGATGTATCTCACCCAGTGAGCTGTCTGATAGCCTGTCCGATGGATGGTTCACAAGTAAATCATTTAAATGGGTGAAGTGGTCCACCGGACGGTCTGATGGACACTTCCGAGATGCATCAAGACAGGAGATAAGTATCTGTCTTGAAGGACTGACTACCCTCCCGGCACTATGCTTAATGTCTACTACATACTTAGATTTTGCCACGGATTATGACGGTTTAAGTTAAGCGAGGAAGACGGAAAATTCCAGTCAGAATATGCCTTAGGAACGTGCCACATGGCTCCCAGTACTGACGTTCCTTCTTGTTGCTACACTCACTGCACGGTGGTGGTGTTCACAAGTAGGAAGACGAACTTCTTCAATGTAGAGGCTTGTCTATGGATTATAGAAAGTGACAGTTATGTGGACTGAAGAGAGAATAACTAGAAATCTGGGTAAGTTTTATCCAGTATGACAGGATTGTCCAGCTATTTCTGTCTCCTTTGTTGGTTGATTTCTGTGGTGTGTTAGCCTGCATTTCTGCTTTACTTCTCATCGTCGCAAAAAAGACGTGTAGAACCAGAAAGCATTGTGGGCAGGGAAGTGAAAAAAATGTAGAGAAAATTGAAGAACATAAGGACAGCACTGGAAAGAAACTGAGATAAACAGCAGGGAGAGAGACAGTACTGACGAGAAAGTGAAATGGAAGAAAAAAATGTTGTATAGCAAAGAAAACAGGGAAAAGGATAAGGGAGAAAAAAGAGAGTGGGGAGGGAACTGAAGAAAAGTACAGGAAGAGCAAGGGAAGTGGAAAACATCAGTGGTGTACCAGTGACAAAGGGAAAGAGGAAAAAAGACACCAGTGGTGGAGGAACAGGAGTAAAACTGTGGCCAGAAAGAAATGTAGACGGAAACGTAAGGTTATACTGAGACAAGTGATGCAGGACGGCATGTCAGCGTACAGGTAATCAGCAACATAGGCATTGTTGGTTTACCCCAAACACAATAGGAGCCGTCACACAAATGTACTGACATTGTCTCACTGCACCTGACATTATCTCATTACACCTGACCATTTGTCGCAGATAATCATGCATTCTCATAGATATGTTCATTCTATTCTTTTTCCTAACATTCTTTCACTGCACCTGACATTATTTCATTACACATGCTATATTTCCCTTCACTTGGCATTAAGTCACTGCACTTCCCATTCTTTCACCGTATCACACATTCACAAATACACAGTCTTTTCACTGCGCCTGTCGGTACTTCACCGCAATTGGCATTCTCAAGCAAAAACACAACCTTTCCATCACTGCACCTGACATTCTTTCGCTGTTCCTGGCACTCGTACAAATACACAGCCCTTTTCATTGCACCTTCCATTCTCACGTGGATAGATATTCTCACAAAACTAATGTTCTTTTCATTACACCTGTGTCTGTATTACTGCACCTGCCATTCTTTCACTGCACCAGCCAGTCTATCGATGCACTAGTCATTCTTTCATGACACCAGCCACTGTATCGATGCGCCTGTCATCCTTTCCCTGCACCTACGATCCCCTCATTTCACCTTCCTTACTTTCGTTGCGTCTTCCAATCCTTCACCTGGCATTCTTTCACCAGACAAGTCAGTTAATTATTGTATCTGGCATTCATATACTGTACTTGTTTTCACTGTAGCTGTCATTTTTACTGTACCACTGCATTGTCATTCTTTCACTGCACCTCCCATTCTCAGTGATCTTTCATTCTTTCACCATCAGCAGGTCTTATACACTAACGGAATATTTTACACTGACATTTTTGCCACACCTGCCATCCTTTCACTGCATCTGCCCTTCTTTCCCCGTTCAACTACACACTCTTTCACCTGTTATTGTCAGCGTTGTTAAGTAACTCTTCCACTTAGTGTCAACCCTGAGAAGATCTATTATTAAGAAACACTTACTGGTGAGAAGGGTAGGAAAACTAGCGATACTGCATTTGGAATTGTATGTGACTTAACACATGCAATAAAAAAAATAAATTTTCGAATACCTGTGTTAAAACTTAGTCATGTAACATCACTTGATAGGCGGCCATACATGAAAATGTGGAACGAGTTAGAGAGGACAAGTTTGCTAGAGCAATTATACATTTCCAGTGATGTGCAGTATAATACATAGGTCTGAAGATGCTTAAACAGTTTTTGGAACGACTCAGCCTTGGTGTTCAATTAGGTGCATTTGGGCTTTGTTTTCGGAAATAGAGTGGCTAATTTTGGAAAAAATCGCTTAAGATGTACCTACCGCTTAATATTCAGCTATCAACGTTGTGCGTAGGTTCACAGTTCACAGCAGCTTTTAATAGTTGTCAAGATAAATGAGTTTAGTTGCTGTTCTCCACCACCCTACTACAAATGTTGTATTGTTCTTGTTCCCTTCCTCTCTCGAACAATTTCTAAAGTGCCTCATTAATTATTTATAATTATATAATGTTCACATAAATCATGATATGGCTTTAAACCTATGTACTGTAGTTAATATAAATATAGAGGTAAAAAAATTAATTTGGCTCTATTACCCAAATGATCACATTCACAATTTTGAGAAGATTTGTGTGTTGATAGTTTTGGGGAAATGGGCGGTGATGTAGCATGACTGGAGCTAGTTGCAAGGATCATCTGTGTACTACAGAGATGAGAAAAAATAATTACAGACTGATTTGTCATATAAAGCTGTATCGATATTCAGCTCCTATCTGCTAACTTAGTGTAGTCCCTTTCAGGACATGACATTAACCCCTTGAGTCTGATGACATATTTAATACTTATTTTTTTCTGATTCCAGAGGATTTTTCAACTAAGAAAATATCTCTGACATTAATGATGTTAGTGAAGTCAATATCTAACAGTTCCTGTTCGAAATGTCTCTGTGTAATCGAACAAAGCAGAATGGAAACAGGAAGAAGAAAATGAATAATATGTCATCAGACTGAACAGGTTAATGTTGGATGGAACAGACTCATAATAGGAATGATGTATTAGAGGGAGAGTTTCCATTACAGTAGGTAAGATATGCTCCAGCAAAGAGTCCTTTAGGGAAAGAAAAACATTTAAATTGATATATAGTTCCCTTACCTACAGTTTCCTTCGACAGAACCGTACTGGTTGTTACGTACACGTATGCATCCCAGTTATCCTGAACACTAAGTATTACCTCCACACACACACACACACACACACACACACACACACACACACACACACACACACACACACACACACACACACACACCATACTCCTCTGCACTACCAAACACATAGCTACATTGCCAAAAAGGTTACTTATCTACACAGCCACACCATCACAATCATACTATCTACGGTTATGGTGATACTTGAGTAGGGTATTGCTGGGCAGCAGCAGCAGTAAAAATAATATACATATTTACATCCTCATGCTGAAAGGTTAACTTTTTTTTTTTTTTTTTAACAATATGGGTGATGTTGGTTTAGCATCAAAGGAAACTAATTATAGTGATGACTGGAGCAGACTAGCTAGGTCTCTCCCTAAGCTGAATATAATAATCTGGTAGCAATATGGATATGATTCAAATTGGCGTCCTGGTGATTAGGGGGTATCTATATATATATATATATATATATATCTATATATATATATCTATAGATATATATATATATATATATATATACACAAGTGCTCGTGGGCCCTTCTGGCCGTGTCGCACTTGCTCCTGCGGAGGGCTCTTGTGCTGCACGCTCGCTTTCTCATGCTTCGCACTCCTTTCGTGGTGCTGCTCACTCGTTTCCTCGCGCTTCGTGTGTGCATTGCAATCATCTCAGATAATCCGAGTAACACTTATGTGCTGTTCTAGTCTAACGTTGTCTCTATCGGCTCAAGGCGACATCGGTAAAAATCCATCAAAAACTCTACGGTGAACGCAACCCTAATTTCAGGCACTCACGCCGGGAGCAGCTTTTTTGGTCAAACTTTGATCGCTCATTAAATATAGTAAACATTTTTCAATCGTGATGGGAACAAGTTTTTTCACATCAGCGAATTTTTTTTGCGATTTTTGTGGCAATTTTGGTGCAATTTGAATGTGTAGTTTCGGCTGCCCAAAATACACACACACTCACACGGCTAGTGCTATAGTATATATATATATATATATATATATATATATATATATATATATATATGTGTGTGTGTGTGTGTGTGTGTGTGTGTGTAGCTGGAGCATGCAAGATGCTCTCCTTAGTGTACCCTCTTCGACACAAGGACTGACTTTGTGTTTTAATATTGCTGTCTCCTGATATTGTTATTAAGTGTAGGGGGGGTTTGATATAGCCTTCATTAACATCTGTGTTGCGAAAAGTCTCGTCTGAGGTGAACTAAATCGGATGGGGATAGTAAGAATGAACTAAAAAAGACATCATATTGAAGGAGTTCATGAACTTATCCGGTACCAATTATTGATGTTCTTCAACCATGATCTGTCTGATTGAGCAGGCCCGTCAACATCAGGTATGCAACTGCCCTTACAAGGTTTTGCCATAGCTTTCCAAAACCTTTGATGTTGTGTATGTATTGCGCCATGTGCTGTACCTTGCTCCATTATGTGTGTGATGTTGACTGTTATGTGGGTCTACTTTACAAGCTGGGCACGTATCATCTGCGAGTCCACCCAATCCAAGTCTAAGTTGGTAGCCGAAGAGGGCTGGCTAATGACCTGCTCTAAGACTAACTGGTAAGCTAGATCATATTTATTTAATGACACTTCCGATGGGTGGATGTCAGGAAGGGGTACTGTAATATGGTGTTATGATCGATGTGTCGTATTGTCCTGTTCGTGAATTGAGTATGTAGGTGTTTGTTCACTGAAATGTACTGAGGTAGGATAGTGTTGTCAGGGCCATAACCAGGACTTGAAAACAGACGAGGCGAACGCAGCCCTACTAGGGGAGTCCGGGGGCATGCTCCCCCGGATTTTTTTTTTTTTACCCCTAGCACCAAATAATGCAATTGCAGGTGAATTTGACCAAATTTATATTAAGTAACTCAGAAAATTTAAAAAATGTTGCTACAAATGTATGTTTTTATTAATGCCCTCTTTAGGGGTTGGCTGCACTGCATTCAGTTACACAAATGTGTTCTGCAATACGGTATTTTCATACATGCTACTGTAGAAAGGATTATTAACATCATGTTAAACAGTAATGAAGCAAGTGTTCGTTGTTGCACTGTAGTGACTACAGAAGCTCAGTTAAATTTTACTCTGATGTTACTGAAGACTAGTTGGTCTGTCTCATTACCCTTAATATAACTATAATGTTTCTTAAGCAACCATTATGTAATTAGTGGTAATCATGAATACTAAATAAATAAACAGATTGTAGGACTTGGTTCTGGAGTCCAAGAGAGCACAAAGAACATATGAAACCTTAAATTTAAGTACCCAGGGTAAGTTCCTCATTAAAACTACCAACCATTCAATAAAAATTAAAGCCAAAACAGCATTCTTTTACTGTAGGATATAGGCAAATAGAAGGGCTACTTGGATTTACTCAAAGAAGTGCAAGTAACAGGATTCTGAAGTGATCTTAGTAGTCTACCTTGCAACAGTCCCTTGACATGGCCAGAAAGTTGAAACTTAGTCCACTCAGTATGTCCTGACAGACCAGCCAGACGATGCGGCTGCCTTGTCTGCCTCAAGGTGGTTACGGAGGTGGTTGTAAAGGTTTTGATAATGTACGTGTAGTGATTGTTTTATGTGCCTTGATGTGCTGCGTGTCCCTGTTAGTTAATGACAGGAGTATAATGTATTGGCATAGGCTGCTACAGAGAACTGTGTGCCTTTCATATCAAGGCTGCCTCTGACAGGGAAGAATTTAAGATTCAGTGTGTAAGTGAGCTGTGGGAGTGATTTTAGAGCAGCAAGTGGTGATGTGTAAGGCGCTGTTTTGTATGGTGTGCAAGATGTTGTGGTGAGTATTAGATAGAATGGGATCCCATGCCGGGGAGGCATAACACATCACTGATCTACTGTATTGTTTGTAGAGTAAGGAGAATGTCTCTTTTTGTTGCTAAAGTTGGCTTTGTAGTTGCCCTGAGTGCCCTAAATGTGGGAGTGCAATGCCTCCTGATGTCTTTCACAATGTCCTTGAAGGTGAGTCCGGTGTCATATGTCACTTCAAGTATCTTATTGGAGGGGGTTTGTAGCACACGATCGTTGTTGTGATGTTGGGGGAATACCTGTGATCGTGTTTACTGCTGGTGATGGATGTAATGGAGGATTTGGCTCAGGCGACTGTCAGCCTGTTGTCTTTTTGACACAGATCTTCACCGTGCTAAGGCAGCCCTGTTGCAACGTGCAAGTTGTGTCTGCAGTGTGGTGTATGGTTGTTATGGTGCTATCATCTGCAAGGGAGGCAATGATTGTGGGTAGCTGAGAAATGGGACTATCATGCATTTATGAACTGAAGTGTGTGGGTGAGAGAACTGATCCCTGCGGTACTCCATAAGGGAAACTTTGTGTTCATGATGACTTGCCCTGGAATGTCACATGCGCTTGTCTGCCAGACAAAAAGTTGGCAAGTCAGTGTTTGGTGCTGTTTTCATGTTTGTTCTGTATACATTGGTGCTTAGTTTGTGTCAGGGGATGGCATCGAAGGCTTTACTAATATCTATTGTTGTAAGAAGTGTGTGTTATGAGGGTGTCATGGAGTTGATGCCATTACATGCATGTTGTGTGAAATAAGGTGTTTGTGGAGTGTATTGCCCTAAATCCTGTTGTGAAGGAGCAAGGAGGACATGGGTGTTTGACTTTTTGAGAATGAAGGGTTTAGTTTTATTGGATGGTACTCTAAGTAGTGTTATGGGTCTGTATGAAGAAGGATATGTTGGTTCCTTGTTCGGCTTGACAATACTGATAACTGTTCCATGTTTCCAGACATTGTGAATGCTACAGTGTGCATATAAGTAGTTGATGATGTTTACGAGGGCCTGGATGCCTTGTGGCCCTGAATATATACTCGACCCTCGATTAGGCAGACCCTTTTTACCCGGATCTCGGATTTCCCGGACACGGGATGAGGCCGGACAATATTATCAAATGCCAGACAAATGCCCGTACAAGTCCGTGATTCTCAACAAAAGTCCAGCCATTATTCTCTCATATAAAACTATATAGAGGAAGAAGAGGTAGAGGTAGGCCGAGGGAAACTTCATTGAGGACAATGATAAAAGAAGCAGGAGAGGAGTGTTGGTGGGACATGAAGGAGATGGCAAGAGACAAATATTGGTGGAGAGAGTTCATCAAGGCCCTGTGCATCCCGTGGGGTGCCACAGGAAATGATTGATTGATTGATTGATAAAATTATAAGCAGTCTGCTGCACTGTCTGTCTATCTATCTATTGCCAGACGCCTCAATCCCGTTTGGGGTGGCCACAAACAAATCGCCTCCAAGTCGCCCTGTCCCCCGTCATTTCACTCCCCTGCTCCCAACTCACATCCCCCTCTCTCATATACCTCTCCACCCCATCTCTCCATCTCATCCTCGGCCTCCCCCTCCCTCTTTCCCCTCCACCTCACTCACATACACTCTCTTCGTCAGTCTTTCACCCTCCATCCTCTCCACATGGCCAAACCACCTCAGTGTGTTCCTCATAACGCTTCCTATCACATCAACATCAACACCACAACGCTCCTTTATATCCTCATTCGTCAGCCTGTCTCTCCATGTGACTCCACAGGCTCCTCTTAAATAACTCATTTCCACGGCTCTCACTCTTGACTTGTGTCCTTCCAACAACGTCCAAGCTTCACTTTCGTACGTTAGAGTTGGTATCACAATACTGTCATGTATTAACTTTTTCACTTCCATGCTCACTTCCCTGTTTCTTATCACTGCTTTCAAAGAACCAGCAACCTTTCTTCCCTGCTGTACCCTTTCAAGCACTTCACCCTCTAAACCTCCATCCTTACTCATCACACTACCCAAGTACTTAAACGTACTCACATTATCCAATTCCTCACCATCCAACCTCGCTGTACATTCACTGACTTCACCTCTCTCAAAGACCATCACTTTACTCTTCCCTACATTCACCTTTAGATTCCGTTTCTTACACACTCTCTCAAACTCATCCACCAAGCCTTGCAGCTCCCCTTCGTCTTCACTCAACAACACGGTATCATCTGCAAACAAGAGTACAGGGAGTTTCCAAACACTATCTTCTCTCACCAGGGCCACTCCAACATCCACTACCCTACCTTGTACCTCTTTTATTACCCCATCCATGTACAGATTGAACAACCCTGGAGACATGACACATCCCTGTTTCAACCCAACTTTCAAAGAGAAAAATTCACTTAGTTCACCATCCACACGCACAACACAGTATAATTTTTGCAAGGTTTTGACTCGATAAAAGCCATTAGTAACACACACAAGAAATTATTTTCATACATGAAATGCATTGTTTTGAAAAAGTGTTCCCCTGAACTTGCCTCTGTTCTAGCTAAATTATTCAAACTATGCATACGTACTTCTTTATTCCCAAATTCATGGAAAGAAGCCAATATCCACCCAGTTCCGAAGAAAGAAAGTTTCTCTGACCCCTCTGATTACAGACCAATAGCTGTCACATCTTCTCTTGGTAAGGTATTTGAAACTTTAATTAATAAGCATATTGTGAAACATCTTGAATCCAACAACTTAATTAGTGATAGACAATATGGTTTTTGCCACGAAAGATCCACCATTGACATACTCAATCTCCTAACTCATACCATCCATCAATCAATTGATCTATATGGAGAAACTTATGCAGTAGCTCTTGATATTTCTAAAGCTTTCAACAGAGTATGGCACCGTTCCCTGCTGTCCAAACTCCCATGCTATGGACTAAAGTCTTTTGTTCCTTTGATTTTTTCATATCTTAGTGACAGGAAAATAAGACTTAAAGTAGATGATGTATATTTCAATTTCCACTCAATTAACACTGGCGTGCCGCAGGGGTCAGTTCTGGCGCCAACCCTATTCCTGGTTCATATTAATGATCTCTTATCTGTCACCCATAATCCCATCCACTCATTCGCAGATGACTCAACACTACATAGTTCATTCACACTCAGACACCCGTTTACAAAGTCAAATATCTCTACCTCTCAACTCAGTACATCCATCTCCATAAATCAAGACATATCTATGACCAGTGAATGGGGACAAAACAACCTTGTCTCTTTTAATGCTAGTAAAACTAATTATATACAACTTACTAATAGACAGATATTGCCAGATTCGTACCTACAGTGCTACTAATATTCCCATCTCCAAAAATATTGAAATTCTTGGCGTCTCACTTAACAATGCCCTCAGCTGGACCTCTTATGTCAGATCACTTGCTAAAACCGCCTCAAAGTAACTTGGATTATTGTACAGAGTCCGTAACTTCTTCGCTGATGAGCAGTTAGCTATAATTTATAAGAGTCATGTGCGCTTTCAGCTTGAATATTACTCACCCTTGTGGAATGGATGTGGAGAGGTTGCATTAAAACAACTAGACAAAATTCAGAACAAAACAGTTAGAATTATTAACAACCCTGCCATTACAAATAAACTACCTCCCCTGCAAGTAAGAAGGAATGTTGCCTCCCTTGCATTATTTTACAGATTTTTTTTTTTTGGCAAATGCTCAGACGAAGTTGCGGCCATGGTGCCACCTCTCCATGCCTTCCTTCGTGCCATACGGGCATCTGGCAGCGCTCATGACTAGTATGTTACTCAGCCATATTGCCGAACTTCTGCCTATCAGAATTCTTTCATTCCCCGAACCGCATCTCTCTGGAACTCGCTTCCCCAGAGTTGTTTCCCTCCAAATTTCAACCCACAGCTGTTCAAGTCTAACTGTTACAGATATTTTATGAATAGAGGACACCAGTCATCTGGTGTATGGGTTATTTTTTTATTCGTTTGTTTTTTCCCTCCTCCGTTCTGTTATTTAAAAAAAAAAAAAAAATCTTGGCCACGAACCTGCGTCACGTCACCAGCTCCTAACTCGTGGCAATATCCCATTTGCCTCTTGCCTTTCTCAAATGCTACTATGAATAGTTTATTGCATAACACAGTAAAGTTTAAGGGAGGCTTGGACATAATAAAATTCATAGGTAATAAAAAAAAATGTATATTTTCTTACGAAGTCAATGGGATCCATTCTTACTCAGCTCACCTTACTCGGTGTGACTAAATACCGAATCAGTGTTGCTACAATTGTAGATGGGAATTATCGTACCGGCCCCTCAAAATTTTCGAGTTTTCATTGGAATTATCGTACATTATTATTTTTTAAAATAGTGTTTAAAAATCTGATGCAGCCTATTTTAAAACCGTTGCTGATGCCTTGGTTATTTACTGAAAACTTACCCATTACAACCCATTACAATTATCTTCATCAGAACCATGATATTGACTTATACTCAGGTGTATATTTATCACTTTATTTTGTTTTAGAATTGAAGCATACCATAAAAATCCTATAATGATAATATTACGATAGTATAATCATATCCTTTAATATAAAAATAATATTACAAGGAAAAGAAATAGCCATAGTGCCACTCTAGAAAATCACCCTGACTAGCAGCAGAATGCAGTCCATAGAACTTAGATAATTCGTAGAAATGTGCTTACTCTTGCAGGAAATAACTCAGTAAGACCATAATAAAAATATTTTCAGTGATGACCATCACTTTAGCACTTAAGATCCTAATCTGTCAAATTGTGGGACACTTGTGCATGATTAGCTATGCGTACCACAAAATTTACTGCCATGCTAGCTTTCAACCCAAAATTATCGTACAAACTGTACGATAATAGAAAATCGTATCGTACATCGTACCAGAGGCAATATTATCGTACGTATACGATAATTATCGTACTTGTAGCAACACTCTGTAACAGAATCGGCACTTTTCACTGGAAAATATATATATATTTTTCGCCACAGTGGCTCATACACACATAATTACCTGAAATCTACTTTAAAAATTTTGCTTAATGTAACTTAATTAAAAAATTAGGTTTTAGAGCTAAAATGCATGAATGTTGGCAGATACTTTTCCCCTTCAGATCGTCAGTGTTTACATCTCGGTCAGCTGATGAGTGGTTGGCCAATGTTAGCAAATATTTCCCCTTCAGACCGTCAGCACACCTTGACAGACTTCTGTTTTTCATAAATGTTTATTTTGAGTACAAAAAAAAAAAAAATGTATTTGCATTGTACATCGATATCTATCCAAAAGTCCGTCAGGGTGAGTTGTTAGGCTAGAGGCAAAACACTTCTAAATTTTCACTCTGATAATAATTAAAATTATGCACAAACTTTTGACTGAATTCCAAATAATTAGGTGTGCAAACCTGTATGGTGATAAAGCTTAAGTTATTTTCTAATTATGATTGCCGATTCGGTCCAAGTTTTGCGTGTTTATATCTCGATCAGCTGAGTAGTGATTGACTGAACTTGTGGTGCTCCATTCCTTGCTAATTTTCCTCTTTTTCCTCAGCTATCTGATCTTCTATCATACCCTCCACATTCTCGTCAACAACTGTTTAAACAACCATTCTTAGGGTTGTAGTTAGCAAAATACAGGTATTGTGTCAGTTATTGTTATTGCATCAGTGTTATTATTTTATGTACTGTGTATGTTAGTTATGTTGGTATAGGTAGCCTACATTCCAGAATGCTCTATATTATCGGCATAATTACGTGACAGTATTGGAGATTTCGGACTAAGTATGGCATAGTCCGGGGAATGGTATGTGGGGCCGGACTTTCCCGGACTTTTGCCATTCCCGGACTGGTATATCTCTCCCCCCCTCTTTAGTCCGGCAAAATGAGGGTCGAGTGTATTACATGCACGTTGCTGACGCCATTCAGTTTGCATGAAGAGTTGTTCATATTCTTGATAATTTTATGTCTCTTATGGACTGATGGGAGTGGCATTGTGGTCGAGTGGAAAAGCCTCCCTTTGTTGAGAGGATTGGTTGCCAAATTCAGCGCGTGTTGTTAAGTGACTAATGCTTGCATTGTGATTCTCGAGTAGGTTTGTTTCTTCTTTGTAGGAAGGGATGTGTTGCGTGTTGGAGGTGACGGTAGCATGCATCTTGGAGCCACATGTTTGCATTTTAGTGATAGTGTTAATTATTTTGTAGATCTACGATGGGTCTGTGGAGTTATTAAATATTTTATAAAGGCATTCCAGTTTTCCTTTTTCTTTGTACTACTTTCATTGTTGATATCATTGTTTAATTCCTGCAGCCTTGTGATGGTGTCTTGTGCGTGTGTGTGGGAGAGGGAAGTTATGTTTAAGTCTGTCGCATTGTCTTATAAGACGGGGATTCCCCAGTGTAAAGTTGGAGGTGTAATGTTTCCTGTTGCTTTAAGGAATGTGGTGTTTGCATTAAGTATGATGTTGGAATTTGTAATGTGGCTTTTAATGTTGGTGGTGGGTCTGTTGCTTAGTGGGCTGAAGCCCTGTTTTGTTTCTTCTTTGAATTTGGTTTAGTCTGCTTTCTTGTAGTTTATGTACGAGTACGTGAGACGTGATCACTCTGGTTTGGACTTTGTTTTTATGATGATAATGATGCGGAGATGATCTATAGCAAGCTTGGGTTCCGTTCGACAGGTGCGTTGAGTGCAAGCATTGGCGAACAGTCTGATGTCTGGGGAGGAGGGGGTGCGGTTTGCCTGGTGTAGGATGAGCGTGCACTGTGAGGTGTCACCGAAAATGTACAGTAGTTGTTGTTCAGTTGTGAAGCAATTGTGATGCCTCGGCGGTTATTCTGACTGTCTTCGTACCAGGCAGTGTTTTTAGTGTTAAGATCCTCAGCATTGATAAGAGTTAGATGTCTGTGTTAAGGGGAGATGTCAGGGAGAATGTAAATGCTAAAAAAACGACTTCATATTTGAACGTATTTAACACAGAGTGACTGTATTTCGTGGCAAACAAATATTATAAACTCTTGTCAGTAAGACCACCATGTTTGGACAAATATTTTCTATAACAGTTGCTCAGCAAATGTTAATTATTTGAACCTATATATCCTCCATCATGGAGGAAAGCTGTGCCTTTGCCACTCCCACTGAGCTGTGGTGTGACAAAAATAATAATCTCCTTCCCATCAGTTGCCATCATTTAGCGTTCTCCCTTGCCATTGTATAACGACGAATTATGTTATTCACTGGTCTAGTGTTATATCCTGCATTCAAGGTTCCCATTACTGTACAAACAGTCTATTATTCCTGAGCATTGGCCATATCGTTCATCTAGTTGGCCCAATAACCTGTCTCTTTCTTCCTCACCTGTCGTAGTTCATAGTGGAAACGCAGTGATAAGTTCCACTTTTACCATCTTCAGCTGGACATACATAAAACCAGTCAGTTGATATATTTGCAGTTTTACATTCCTCTCCTCCATTCAGCATTTATGAACAAAGCATATCTGGTTTTACTTTGCACATGCTTGAATATCTCTCCATACACACTTCACACCTTCCCACTCCTTCACGAAAGATTATAATTCCTAAATGAAGACATTCACTATTCAGCGTAAGAAAGACAATATTTCTCGGTACTGTGAAATCAAGAATAAGGGGCACAGGTCATTTCCCCGCTATGGTAAGAATAATGATACCTGTTCCGAACTGTCATCCGTAATGTGGTCCCTGCTTTTTTCCTCTTACGCTTTTACCCTGAGGACCGAGGAACCAGTCTCTTCCCTCGCCTCTCCTCGCCGCCTTATCAGCCGTGGACCTCCCTAGAAATTAATCCTTCCTCTAGGTTTGCTTCACAGGCTCACACAACCCTTTTACCCTCATTTCAATATTTCCCTTTTTACTATACATTTCATGGCGCTCAGGTTCTTATCTGTCCGGGCACGTCATTTTCATACTACTCTTGTTACTATCGCCCTGTTTTATTCACATTTAGTAGACACATCTCGAACTGTATGGGAGAGATGTAGCTTTGGTTAACTCTTTCACCATTTGATATTTTGCTGAGTTGAATAATTTCGTCTGGAAGTAGCAAGAATGAGGTAAGTACGACGTCAATTGATTCAGGGATAAATTCACTGTAGTAGACGAATAAATCTGGTTCACTGACTCAGGGAGATACTGGACCGCATACTGGAAAATATCATTATTTATTTAACATTTTCAGCCTGAGAACATCATTCATGCTCTACAGGTATTCATCATATTTTCAGGCTATTTGCTTCATTTCAAATTAGACTTTATTTCTTAATGGAGCCTTTACCCTTTGATATAGCTTTTTTTAACCGATTGAGAAAGAGAAATCTTTCCAATATTTAATATAGTCGGTGGAAGCAGCATCTAAAATCTATCAAAGACGCCATGTGGTTCAACTGTGATGCACTAGCAGATAAATATCAGATTCTTACACGCAAATAAAATGATGGAACGTTTATTGAAGAAAAGGCACTAATTTGATGCTTTCCTTTGTCCAATTTCTAGCCTCTGGCACCAACCTAACCTCTTGAGCCTGTCAGCCTGCCACTGTATCTCTAACCTCTTCCTCACACACTCCATCACCACAACCACCACCACCACCACCACCACCACCACCACCACTTCATCCCCCCATCCATCCTGCCAATAGAGGTTTCCAGCAATGAAAGGTGTTTCTTATTTAATGATTTCTTTCAAAATGCCTGACAACAAGGGAGCCAATAATACTTCTTGTTCCTTTTGCCCTCTGTCAACATTTTAATCCTATCTCTCTCTCTCCCTCTCTCTCTCTCTCTCTCTCTCTCTCTCTCTCTCTCTCTCTCTCTCTCCTATTTTCGTATGTTGTCATATAAAAAGTCAAAAGAAAGAAACTCAAACACGGAAATTATTTCAGTGTAAAGCACACAAAAAATACATCTTTCTCTCTCTCTCTCTCTCTCTCTCTCTCTCTCTCACACACACACACACACACACACACACACACACACACACACCTCTGCCTGTAGGGTCCAGAAATCAATAACTTCTCTGTGTGCCTGGACTGTGGTGGGTCAACCCGACACCAGATGTAATATTGTCCCTCTTACCCGCCACTCTCAGCCTTCCCACCTCCAATATCCCGTCACAGCCTCTTGATCAGCATTACACATACATACCAGTCTCTCAGCCTCATAGTATCCCGTCACAGCCTCTTGATCAACATTACACATACATACTAGTCTCTCAGCCTCACAGTATCCCGTCACAGCCTCTTGATCAGCATTACACATACTGTACATACCAGTGTCTCAGCCTCACAGTATCCCGTCACAGCGTCTTGATCTTCATTACTCATACCTGACGCCGTCACAGCCTCCTGATCTTCAATACTCATGCATGCCTGAGTCTCTCAGCCTCACAATATCCCGTCACAGCCTCCTGATCTTCATTACTCATAAATGCCTGAGTCTCTCAGCCTAACAATATCGATCACATCCACCCAGTTTTCACCACATATACATTCTGAACCTCTCAGACTTCAATATCCTGCCTTAGGCTATCACTCTCCACCACACAGCACACAAGAGCTCAGAGTTCCAGGAGTTAGGAGTGAGGAGAGAACAAGAGCACGGATGATGAACAAACCTAAGTTCCCTTTGGTAACTTTTTTTTTTTATACAAGGGGCAAGAGACGAGATTCTTTACTTTTTTTTTCCTTTGCCCGTTTTGTGAAAGGCAATTTCTTCTTACTGTTCGTCAGATATACCTTTCAAACCTCCCAGACTTCAATATCCTGTAGTACAGTAGGGCCTTACCTGTCACCACACAACACGCAAGAGTTGAGAACTGTGGGAGGTTTGAGCGAGGCCAGAGGGAGAGTCAAGCCAAGGGTGTGTGTGTCCATGTCAGTGTTCCAGATGTCCATTGTGAGTCATGTGATGTGGGGTAGGACGTGCACACCAGTCCTCAGGGCACGATGACTCATTCTTCACAGGCTGTCGGGTAGGAAGCATTTCCGTTTACCACTCCTGGCTGTTTGGTCCCGTCCGGTGGCTGACATATAAGAGGGTACTGTTGTATGTCCTTTTCATGTGTTCTCCTGAATTATATTTCACTGTCACAATTACCTACGTTAAATACTGTATATAGACTTTTGCTCTCTCTCTCTCTCTCTCTCTCTCTCTCTCTCTCTCTCTCTCTCCAACAAACATTACAACACAATTGCCAAATGTACTTCTCACCCTACACACCAAAGCCTTCAACACCTATACCCATGCATGAAGCACTGAGTGGGGGAGAGTAAATTCTCATGTGACAAAACATTATGTCCCTCAGCCCTTTGGAACCGTAAAACACGGCTTAAACAGCAATAGTTGAGCTGCCCATCCAATTCAGGAGAGTGAAACCCGGCCACATCAATAGCTTACATATAAACACATCATGTCAATACGATGATGGACTTTATCATTTCCTTTTCAATCAAATGACGTCTTTATGCCTTATCTGGGAATTTTTTATTTATTTATTTATTTTTTTTTACCTCAGGACAGACGTTTCACTACCAGGTGGCTCTTATACTGAAGAAAATCGTCAGGCAGCAGCAATGTATTAAACAAGTCAACGTACTGAAGCAGTTAATATTGGTATCTCAGGACGATTATATTTAGCTTTAGAGAGACTTCACGCACCATAGTTGATTACAGTGATCTGACGTTAGCTTCAATAAATAAGCACGCCCTTAGGCTAAACAGATTTCTTCAGTCGATGTATTTTCTGCCATCACTGGCCTCAGTACTAACAAGGCATATGGGCCTGATGGGGTCCCTCCTGTTGTTCTCAAGAACTGTGCTTCTGTGCTTACACCCTGCCTAGGCAAACTCATTCGCCTTTGTCTGTCAACTTGTACCTTTCCTTCTTGCTGGAAGTTTGCTCTCATTCAGTCAGTCCCAAAGAAGGGTGACCACTCCCAACCCTCCAACTATCGTCCAATTGCTTTAACGTCCTGTATTTCAAAAGTTTTCGAGTCAATTCTCAATAGAAAAATTGTAAGGCATCTTTCCTATCACAACCTTCTTTCCGATCGTCAGTACGGGTTCCGTCAGGGATGCTCCACTGGCGATCTTCTCACCTATCTTTCAGACTCCTGTTCATCCTCCTGTCGGGACTTTGGCGAAAGCTTTGCCATTGCACTTGACATCTCAAAGGCTTTCGATCGAGTCTGGCATAAATCTTTAATTTCCAAACTGCCCTCTTACGGTTTCTATCTTTCTATCTGTGTCTTCATCGCTAGCTTCCTTTCTGGTCGTTCTATAGCCGCTGTTGTAGACGGCCATCGTTCCTCTCCTAGATCTATCAACAGTGGTGTTCCTCAGGGCTCTGTCCTATCACCAACTCTCTTCCTTTTATTCATCAATGATCTTCTAAGCTGTACATCTAACCCTGTCCACTCATACACTGATGACTCCACCCTTCACCTTTCCATTCGGTTCCCGCAACGCCCATCTCAACAGTTACTTCAACAAACAAGGGATGAGGGTATGGCACACCTAATGTCTGACTTGGCTCGTATCTCTGACTGGGGTAAAAATAATATGGTTGTTTTTAATGCATCTAAGACTCGGTTCTTACACCTATCAACCCGACAAAATCTTCCACAGGCATACCCACTAATGTTTAATAATATTCAGCTTAATCCTGCATCATCCTTGAACATGCTTGGGGTTTCATTTACTCGGGACTTATCTTGGAAAGATCATATTACATCTCTTGTAAAATCTCCTTCCAAGAGATTGGGTGTGCTAAGCCGACTCCGCTCTTTCTTTACCCCTGCACAATTGTTGACTCTATACAGGGGTTTTATCCGCCCCTGTGTGGAGTACAACTCTCATGTGTGGGGAGGCTCCCCACATACAGCTCTTCTCAATAGGGTGGAGTCAAAGGCTTTTCGTCTCATTAACTCTCCTCCTCGTACTGACTCCCTTCAACCTCTGTCTTTTCGCCGCACTGTTGCATCTTTATCTCTTTTCTATCGCTACTTTAATGGTCACTGCTCCTCTGAACTGTCTGCTTGCATTCCTCCACCTCTACGACAGGCGCGTAGCACCCGTCTGGCAGCAAACTCTCATCCCTTTTCTGTCCAACTCTCTAACGCAAGAGTTAACCGTTACTCCCAGTCTTTCATTTATGCAACAGGTCAGCTCTGGAACTGTCTCCCTCTGTCTGTATTTCCTGCTGCCTATGATCTCCAGTCTTTCAAACGCAGTGTGTCCAGGCATCTCAAAATGATCGGATCTTGAATTTGGCTCTCTATTGTATTTTGTTTTTCTCTTGGAGGGAACTGTTACTGCGGGCTCATGGCCTTTGGTTCCTTCTTCCTCGCATAAAAAAAAAAAAAAATAATAGTTTGACTAGCTACAATAATGATGTGCACGTCTTTGAGCTGAAACGATTATTTATTTATTTATTCATTATTGTTTACGGTTTCCGAAAGGTACTATCACCACAGTGATAGTGCTATGGGATCATTTAACCTTTCTGCTAGGTACAGTTTCCCCAACTTAATAAAGATTTGACTATCGTATTATCTGATTTGCTTATAAATACCATTACAGTTTGTTTCCTCACGACCTCCTTTTATTGCAGAAACTACACAACAACAACACCACATCGCATACATCAGCATCACAGTGAACTGTTTGTTCTAAAAGGTCATTTGTCTGACTGTCTGTGTATTTATCATTAATCAACTTGTGGTCGGGTGGATCGATCGAATAAACTTATAGTTCTGGTAAGAATATGTGACTCGCGGAAAATAAGCACACACACACACACACACACACACACACACACACACACACACACACACACACACACACACAAGGTGCAGTGGTATGCTGCCTGGCTCTCATCTGAGAGTCCCGGGTTCGATTCCCGGCATACTGGTAATATACTGGATGATTTTTCCTGCATAAAATACAGGTTTCTCTCTTCATTCTGACTTGCCGTAAGTGCTTGGGATAGATTAAAAGCATCTATTTGCCCGAGTTTCAGGGGTTATCTCATCCTCTTCAGGCCCCTCAGTGGGGGTGGAGGGACATTGGTTACAAGATTGTGACAATGTGAAATAACTTTTACCTGGTCGTGGTGTAGTGGTATACTGCCTGGCTCTCTCCTGAGAGTCCCGGGTTCGATTCCTGGCATACTGGTAATATATTGGATGGATATTCGTCTACTGCAATTATCCACCACTTTTCCGGAGTCATGATAGTCACAAAAACGAGTGGTGGTAGTATGGCCTTCCATACGCTAGCCTATTTTGCACCCTGTCCTGTACCACCGATGTCATGTAGACTGACGTACACGAACATAGTGAATGCAGTGCTTCGACACTGACGAGTGCTTCACACCCTACATACGCCCCTTCACTATGTCTACATGTACTGTATACAGCGTAGGAGACTGTTCACTCTGCATATTACTTTCCCGCTGGGTGACAGGTGGGGTTATGAATTATTTTCGTGTGTGTGTGTGTGTGTGTGTGTGTGTGTGTGTGTGTGTGTGTGTGTAACAAATATACACTTGCTGCTGGCATGCTTACAGCTAAAGGAAATATTTTTCTTTTTGTCTCCATTCAATATCATGTTGTGATATCATTTAATTCTGTGTTGTTGATGTAACTGACGCATGATGGCACAGGATTACCAGGCGTGATGTCAATGTGATAACTGCAGCAGCACAACCTGCCAATTCACACGTTTGGTGCTTTGTGTTGTTGTTTATTACTCTTCTTTTTTTTTCATTCATAATCACATTAGTTAACTCATTCAGTACGGTAACTTATTATTATTCCATAGTTTTGCCGCACCAGATGATATTTTTTAGCTTAGAAGTGCATGCTAACTGTGAAAGGGTGAATAATGGTTTTATCTAATCATTATAGCTCGAAGAATCTATCCTAAGGCAAAGAAACTCTTCAGAAAATAGCAAGAAAGAAATAGGAACTACGACATCCGTCTGAACAAGCTGGACAATAATATGATAAAAAGAAGACATAGAAGAATGGCAGCTACACGAGAGGCAATAAGGAAGAGACTACATTTATGCCCAACCCCGATCTTCCCCCAGTGTACGATCCACAACCGTCGAGTTCACGATCCAGGCCCCTATTTCATTTCTAGATTCGGACAAGATCAGGCAACGAAGACCCTGCTGAATCACACGACGGTCTAGGAAAGAATGGCAGAACACAGTCCAGTGTTAGAAAAGTTGACATACGTACTTATTTAGGTCAGTCCCATTTTGTATATATACTATTTATCTCCAGATAGTGTAACTAACCGTCCCCGCCCCGGAGGGGCTCGAGGTCGGGTAATGTTTTCGCTCGGTTTGTCTGTCTGTCAGTCTGTTAACAACTTTACACGAAAACAACTGATGCGATTTTGACTAAAATTACAGGGATGATGGACTATGACCTGATCACCTGATTAAATTTTGGGCCAAATTGGGCCAAGGCCCAGACTACAGGCCTAAAAAATGTAAAAAAAAAAAAAAGGGGGGGGGACGAGTAAAATCGTTTTTCGCCATAACTCCTTTCAAATTCGTCATATCGACATAAAACCAAAACCTAAAGGTACACACTGCAAAAAAAAACTATCGTTACAGAGGGGTCCGATGTGTTTCATACTGAACAACCTGGCTGTCTCGCTAGGGTTGGTAAGCCTGACAGTGGGTGAGTTGCCAAATAGGACGAGGTAGAAATATGCATGGGAGAAGCAATGGATATAGCTTATAATAAATATGCAACAAACACACGCAGGGATACCAATGGAGGAGGCTGTTATCAAAAACCTTCATTCGTGTGTCATTTTATATCGCGCAGAAAGTGTAACGATAGTTTTTTTGTTGTGTGTACATCTTTCAAGTCTGCATCCTATAACATGCTTCATTACATCAGCGGGGTCATCCCCCAGTTAGCGTTTGGGGGGTCAGTGCCAGGTGACTCTGGCTCAAAATTTCAAATGAGGATAAATCGTCAGTTTTCACCAGATTTACTCCAAACTTGATACGTGACATCTTTGACTAGCTTTCATGTTGTGTTTATACGTCAGCACTAAAATGACTGCCGGAGACGGATTTGCAGTGCCTTGGCACCGCTTCTTGTTATATTAGAAGAGACTTTTCGAAATGGGAGTTTGAAAAGGCTTTCCCGTCGACCCGGAGGTTAGGACCGAGTTCCTTTCTGGACGAAGATCCACATATACTGTTATAAATCAACACTGGTTATTAAATGTTAGAGGCTTTTATTACCATTCAGTCGTATTACATTATTTTGGGTTATGACATTCAAGCAGTTATAGAATGGTTGCCAAAAGATATGAACATAGAGAAACACACACACACACACACACATCTGGTTTAGCCACAATGCTACTACTACTACTACTACCACCACTACTATTACTAATACTACTACTACTGCTACTACTAGTACAACTACTATTACTACTACTACTACTACTACTACTACAGGCAAAATGAGGATGATGGCGAGGAGGTCGAGGATGATGGGGAGGAAGTTGATGAGTAGGAGGCTGAAGATGATGGGCAGGACGACACGAAGGCAACTCATTGATTACATCCCAAATTCGCCACAGTAACGTCCCACACGTATGTTGCGACACGTAATTTTCAAGCGTTGGAAAAATAAGAGAAAAAAATGTGAAAGAGCTAAAAACGAAAACGCTTAGAATCATCACGACGACTGCACAAAAAAGTCTGACATTCCAGGCCTTGACCTACGCCGACCTGAGTGTCAAAGAGCCAGCCTACGCCGACCCGACCTACACCTACCTGACCCTGAACGCCCCTCTCAACTCCTTTAACGTCTTCAACGTCAACCACAACGCCCCTCTCAACCCCTTCAATGCCTTCAACGCCACCATCAACGCTCCTCTCAACGCCTTCAACGCCACCAACACTGGCATGGAAGCCTTCTACGCCATCCTCAAGCATCCCCACAACTCCAGGTTGAACTGGAGTGAGAGCAACAGGCGGCGGAGTAGCCCGAGTAGCTGAGGAAAAGTTACGGTGTGTGGGGGAGATGAGGGGGAGGGAGGATGAGGGAGACGATCCTGGGAAAAAGACACTCCCGGGGAAATTATCGCCCGGGGATAAGAAGACTCCAGGAGAAAGAAGACTCGGGGGCAAGAAACCCGGGGGCAGGAAGACCCGAGGCCAAGAGACCCAGGGCAAGACGCCATCGGGGACAAAAAGACTCTCATGGCCAGCCGGAAATATGGAGACCCAAAGCCAAAAAAAGCCAAAAAAAAAAAAAAAAAGACCCAATGCCAAAAAAGATCCGAAACCTGAGAAAAAAGACATCCAGGTAAAAAAAAAAAAAAAAAAGGGGGTCTAAAAAAAAAACAGAGACACGGATCGGAATGAAGTACAGAGACCGGGGTCAGAAAAAAAGACCAGGTTCAGCAAAAAAAGGGTCAGAAAAAAACAAAAGACAGGGGTCAGGAAAAAAAAGACGAGACCTCGATAGGAAAAAAAGAGGCCCGGGTCAGAAAAAATGGAGAGTCCCGGGTTACAAAAAGCAGACCCGTGTTAGATAAAAAAAAAAAAAAAAAGACCCTGGCCAGAGAAAAGAGAAAAAAGAGGCACAGGTCAGAAAAAAAGAAGAGACCCGGGTCAGAAAAAAAGAGGAGGCCTGGGTCAGAAAAAAATAAGAGACCCGGGTCACACACAAAAAAAGAAGAAATAGGTCAGTAAAAAAGAGACCCGCATCGAAAAAAAAAGAGCCGGGTCAGAAAATAAAGGGATCCTAGTCATTAAAAAAAAAAAAAGGAGACGCGGGTCAAAGAAAAATGGAGAGGCATGGGTAAAAAAAAAAAAAAAGAAATCCACGCCAGAAAAAAGGAAGAGACCCAGGTCTGAAAGAAGGAAGAGACCAAGTCACACAAAAAAAGAAGAGACCTGGGTCTCAATAAAGGAACAGACCCGGGTCTGAAGAAAAGGATGAGACCTGGTCTGAGATAATAATGAGCACCTGGTCTGATAAAAGGAATACACCGGGGTCGGGAAAAGGAGGAGACCCGGATCTGAAAAAGGAAGAGACCCGGGTCAAAAAAAGGAAGAGAGACCCGGGTCTGAACAAAGAGAGCCCAGGGACTGAAAAAAAGGAAGAGAGACCCGGGTCTGTTAAAAGAGACACGAGTCTATAAAAAGAAGACACACGGGTCTATAAAAAGAAGAGACTCGGGTCTGAAAAAAAAGAAGAGACAGGGGTCTGAAAAAAAAAGGAGAGACCGGGGTCTGAAAGAAGAGAACCGGGTCTGAAAGAAAGAATGGACCCGGGTTAAAAAAAGACCCGGGTCTGAAAAAACGAAGAGAACCGGGTCAGGAAAAAAGAAGAGACCCAGGTCTGAAAAAACGAAGAGACCCCGCTGCGAAGAAGAGAATTGACCTGGGTCTGACGAAAAGATGGGACCCGGATCTGAAAAAGTGAAGAGACCCGGATCTCAAAAGAAGAACAGAGCCGGGTCTCAAAAGAACAGACCCGGGTCTTTAAAAAAGAAAAGACGCGGGTCTGAAAGAAAGAAGAGAAACCCGAATCTGAAAAAAGGAAGAGTCACTGGTCTGAAAAAAAGAAGAGACCCGGGTCTGAAAAAAGAAGAGACCCGGGTCTGAAAGCAAAGAAGAGACCCGGGTCTGAAAAAAAGAAGAGACCCGGGTCTGAAAAAAGAAGAGACCCGGGTCTGAAAAAAGAAGAGACCCGGGTCTGAAAAAGAAGAGACCCGGGTCTGAAAAAAGAAGAGACCCGGGTCTGAAAAGAAGAGACCCGGGTCTGAAAAAAAGAAGAGAAACCCGGGTCTGAAATAAAGAAGAGACCCGGTCTGACAAATGAAGAGACCCGGGTCTGAAAAAATGAAAACCCGGGTCCGAAAAAAAGACGAGACCACGGTCTAAAAAAAGAAGAGACGAAAAAGAAAAGACCCGGGTCAGAAGAAAAGAAGAGACCCGGGTCTGAAAAAAGGAGAGACATGGGTCTGAAAAAAAAGGAGAGACCGGGTCTGAGAAAAGGAGGAGAGACTGGGGTCTGAAAGAAAGGAAAGACCCGGGTCTGAAAGAGGGAGGAGAGACCCGTGTCTGAAAAAAAGGAAGACACCCAGTTTTGAAAAAAACGAAGAGACCCGGGACTGAAAAAAAGAAGACCCGGGGCTGAAAAAATGAAGAGACCAGGGACTGAAAAAAAGAAGAAACCCGCGTGTGAAAAAAGGGAGGAGAGACAGGGGCCTGAAAGAAGGAGGAGAGACCCGGGTCTGAAAGAATGAGAGACCAGGGTCACAACAAAATGAGACCTGGGTCTCGAGAAAAATATGAGACCCAGGTCTGAAAAAAAGAAGAAAAGCGGGTCTGAAAAAAGGAAGAGTGTCGGGTATTAAAAAAAGGGAAGAGATCCAGGTCTGGAAAAAGGAAGAGACCCAGGTCTGGATAAAGGAAGAGACCCAGGTCTGGATAAAGGAAGAGACCTGGGTCTGAAAAATGAAGAGACCGGGGCCTGAAAAAATGAAGAGACCCGGGTCTGAAAGAAATGAAGACCCGGGTCTGAAGAAAAGAAGAGACACGGGTCTGAAGAAGAGAAGAGACCCCGGTCTGAAGAAAAGAAGAGACCCGTCCCTGAAAAAGGAGACACCCGGGTCTGATTAAAAGAAGAGAACAGACCTAGGTCAGAAAAAAAGGAAGAGAGACCAGGGTGTGACAAAAAGGAAGAGAGATCCAGGTCTGAAAACAGGAAGAGGGACCCGGTGTTCTGCCCGGAAGTGATAATGAGTTGTATCTAGTTCATTTTATATGACCAAAAGTTCGGTTTAGTGACAGTGTGTGGCCTGGGCAAAGTTTTTACCATGCGGACGTGAGCTGAACATAGATTAAGTTATCTAGTTGCTAAGTCATTTTTTTTCCTACTGGAATTTACTAGTATTAAGTCTCTTAATAATATAAAATCTCTAGTGGATGGGAATATGTGCCTTGGTCACGTAATCCAGCATAATGTACGTGTGCGCAAAGTGATGTAAGGCACGATGACTTTTATTGTCTTTCGATGTAAGGGTATAAAGAGAGAAGTGTTGGTGAGTAATTATTGTAACTAGAAAATGTCATATATTGCGGGTAATCGATTGTAAGGGGAAAGACATCACACTGTGTCTATCACGAGTCTGTAGCAATAAAAATTTTAAATAGCGTAAGCCGTCATCCCCCCCCCCTCCCCCTTTCCATCACGCAGTTTTGGCGTGTCTCACTCGCTCACCGGCCGTGATAGGTGACGGATGGTCGGTACTGTCGTCATCCTCCTCCCCCCCCTCCCCAGGGAATTCTGTAATTTGATGATACTTATGACTGATATGTTGAAGCGCGAATAAGTGATACTCCACGAGTGATAATAGTGACGTAATAAAGAAATAGACTCGGGTAGAATCAAGTGTTGTTCCTCAGGAAGTGTGTAATGGTGACGCCATTAGCCATTGGAAGAGCGAGTCTCGAGTTTCCCGCTCCACTCTGGTATTCTGTGACCTGAATAGTGAGGTATTTCCCATATGTTTGTGTACCGTACTTTATATTATTATTAAGTGTGTAACTGGAATTCGAGAATGCTAGCAACATAGTTCTGTCTGAGCCTTAGATAAGTGTGTGATTGGTATTACTTTAGAAGTAACCAACGTTACCGATTTTCATTATATTACGTCCCTGAACTATTCTAACTGACTTTTGTGGGCCAAATATTAGGTGCCCGGGAACTGTGAATTATTTATTAATGTGTTGGGATGACTGCAATCCAGTACTTATTAGGGCTATGTTGTGAGTTAATGTTCACGTAGTTACTTTGTGAGGCACAATGTTATTGATGCAGTGATGATTTTCATGGTTAAAGTTATTCATACTTACTGTATTTGTTATAGTACTTTCTCTTCCATGTTATCCCTACAATAAGTATTATTTTGAGCAGACCTATGTGTCTGTAGTGCCATGTGTTATTCTGTTATTACTTGAGATCCCGAGTGTTGTAACTCATGTTTCTTTATTATGAGACTTTCCTGATCATGTGAAGGATTTACTTGCATTGGGGAGAAGAGTTATTCATTATACATATTAACTTCTATCGGGTTCAAGTGTGGAGGTCAAAGGTCCCAGTGCGTGAGTCAAGGTCCCAGTGTGGAGGTCAAGCTCGGCAGTGGCAGAAGACTGGACCAGTGAACTATGTGCTCAGAGGGGTGATTATGAAGAAACATATTGGACTGGGACAAAGGAAATAAGTTTCGTGGATTTGATACTAGGACCATATATATATATATATATATATATATATATATATATATATATATATATATATATATATATTTTTTTTTACACGCCAACTGATTCAGGTTTAATCTGTAAAGCAAGTAGCTGTGGAAGATTTCTACCTTTTGGTCTTATTACACATTTCCTCCCACTCGAACTTTTTCATTCATTCATTGCCAGACGCCATGTATCACAAACGGGGTGGCCAAGGTATAAGCCTTGAGAACTGGTGGTAGTAGTTTGTTAATGTGAAACCTTAGAAGCATTCTGGGGGGAAATTGCGAAGGTTGGGCTTGGGTTGGCCGAGTTGGAGACTGGCGCCGTCATTTTGGCATGCCACCACTCTTAATCACATGAAATGTAATAAACGCAACCGAAGAGGCCGCTAGTGGGAGAGAGTCTCCGTCAATCTGAGTTCCCAACCGTTCCAGGACACAGTGGTCATCAATAGTGACTTGATTTCTGCCCCTGTTGACTGTGTAAAAGTCTGGATTGCAGAGGTGACAGTACAAGTGGTGGCACAGCGTTGGGATGACCTATTAATGTGAGGGTAATTAAACTGGTAAGCAATAATTGATAGATCATTTAGAAGATTGTCATTAAGTAAAATTAAATCAATAGCTCATCCCAAAGTTCTCAAAGTTATATGTATTTGGCATTATATGTAGAATTATAAGATATGTGTATTTTTAGTGTGTACTATCTTGGTGCTGCGGTTGGGTATTTTTACTACTTGAGCCTTCACCTCCTGGGGTTGCTCACGTTTGTATAAATCATGATGGAGTCCTGTGTTGAAAAATTGATTGACATTGAGACTGAGATGCCTGAGGGAGTAGGTGTGACGCAAGAACCCTTCGCTATTGATGAGTGTTTTGAGCGTATTAGAGCTTTGGAGGAGATGTTAGGCCCACCCGGACTCACCCCAACCAAGGTTGGAGGCTTATCACAATCTACCCCCATAAAGTCTGGATATCCATTTAGGCAGTCAACTCCACAGCGGTCAAATTTGCCTGTAGGAGGTATGCAGAGCTATCAGGGAAATTCAGTAGTACTAGAGTGTAAGGATGTTGATGTTCTAAGGATGAATGAAATGTATGGTCTACATACTAGGACCCTGGTGGATCACTTTCTAATGCAGGTGGAGTCAGTGACTGCTAAATTAGAACGGCGGAAGGCGGTAGCGCTCACATATATGGACACAGAGTTACGTACATATGTTCTGAGAGAGTTAAGCTTATGTGAGGCAGGTGGTACTTATGGGGCCATTAAGACATTGTTGCAGCGTGAGTTCAGAAGTCCCGAAGGGATCGCTGATGCATTCTGTGAGCTTGCCCAAATGAAGTATAACTTTGAGGATCCACCTAAGAGATTTGTTAGACAGTTCAAGAGTAACTTTAGGGCAATTTGTAGAGAACATCCCCATATTAACCCTCCCAATGTGGAGCAGATGTGGAAGAAAGCTGTGTTACGTAATGTACTGCAGGAAGTTAGGGAACGATTAGGGTTGTTTAAAGATCTAGAAATGGAGGAGACCTTTATTTCAGAATTAGAGAGAGAAAGGGGTTACATACAGTGGCGTAGAGTGACGAAAGTTGTGGATGAACAAAGGTCTGTCGATAATTATATTCCAACCCCTACTAGAATCACACCTCCACTTGTTAGTGACAACGCTCATCCAGTGACTCAAGTACCCATACATGAGGTATCCTTTAAACCTAGACCTACAATGTGGCCTAGTGGGTGGTGTTCAAATGGCAGTAAACATGACAGGGCAAACTGTCCAAGGAAACAAGAGCAAGGAAGTTGTTGTGATTGCTTGAAAGCAAACTCTAGAAGGGGACATGAGGGATGCCCTGGTAGACCTAACTTGAGTAGAAAACCAGAAAGAAGCTTGCCAAATACACCTCCTACATCAGCTAGTTCCCTCCCACAGCAGGATTCTCAGTTACATCCGGACTCCCAACCGCCTAGGGAATGACTAGAAGCCCCTGAGGTAACGCAGGCTGTCAGTCATGTCGTGTGTAGCGTACAGGTTTGTAGAACAGAATGAGGGCTGCCAGAGCCTTCAGATACTGAGGTGGAGAAAGTCCGAAAAGTTCGAGATGAAGTAGACACTCCAGTGATACTCTTGATTTTGGGACAGTATAGGTTTCAGCTTTTGTAGATACTGGTAGTGTAGCAACATTGATGAAAGAAAGTACGCAAATAGATTAGGATTAAGGATTAGCAAGTGCCGACGTTTATTGCATTCAGTATCCAGCCATAAGTTAACTGTTGTTGGCCAGGTTTCATTGGTAGTTCATATTGCCCCCGAGACAAGCATAGTGCAGCAATTTGTAGTGGTCCCAGATTATTATTTGTCAACCGAAGAGCTCATGGGTGCGGATTTAATTGGTAGAGCGAATTTCGCTTGGAATGGAGGTCAGGTGATGCATTGGGGTGGTCAGCAGTATGAGGTCCAAAATAAGCTTTGCCAGACAGTGAACGGAATAAAGTTCCAGACTAACCATACGAGAATGGCAGAAGGAGAGCTAGTACAAGTGAAGTGTAGGACCGTGGTACCTGCACAGACATTTATGTCAGTACCCATTGCATTAAAAGGCAGAAAACCCGGAGATGTCTTACATGTTAATAAATTTTAGAAGGCCAGGGATAAAGCTTCCTTAGCACCAAATTGTTGCATGAGAGTTAGTGAGAACGGGACATGCTATTTACCCATTGCCAATGTAACCAAGGGATCAGTGAAGC
The DNA here is from genome assembly GCF_032717465.1 of Coenobita brevimanus. NCBI lineage: Eukaryota > Metazoa > Arthropoda > Malacostraca > Decapoda > Coenobitidae > Coenobita > Coenobita brevimanus. The sequence continues at coordinate 23,033,940 of NC_136987.1, read as the reverse complement.
TAAACCCAGGACAAGTGTTGGGGATGTACCATGTTGTTGACGAGTCGAATATTATTTATCTTAGCTCCAAGGAACAGGACAGAAGTCCACCTGAATTAGTGCAACCAGAGGGTGAGGCAGAAGGTAACTTTGTGGCACCAGCAGTTCGGGTAGATAATGCTTTGTTACCACACATGGATCAGGCACAAGATGGGAGCGACCGTTGTGCTGCGCTTAATTCAATTCTCAGAGAGCTGAATTGGGCACATTTGTCTCAGTCACAGAGGGACAAATTGTGAGAGATGATATTGGATGACCATGCACTGTTCATTCTTGGTCCGAAGGAAATTGGCACCCTTAAAGTACCTGAAGCCCACATTGATACCATCGACTCTGAACCCGTGTGTATGCCCTTCTATTGGCATCCTGAGCAAGCAAGGAAGATAATTTCCGAGATGATTGATGAGATGGTTGAAAAGGATGTGATTGAGGAATCGAACGCTGCATATTTAGCCCCCATAGTCTTAGTCAGCAAGCTGGACGGAGGTAAAAGGATGAGTATTGATTATCGGGCACTTAATAAGAAGGTCAAGATAGATATCCACCCCCTTCCCCGATTAGATGAATTAGTAGAGGAAAGTGCTGGGAAAAAGTTTTACTGCACTCTTGACATGAAAGACTCCTACCTCCAAGTTCGGTTGGATGAAAGTTCTTGAGACTTGACAACTTCTTGTGATGGAGTAAGTGCTTACCTTTTGGATTGTCTGTGAGTCCAGCAATTTTCACGAGGAAAATGCAGCAAGTGTTAGCCCCTTAGAGAAGGTTGGTGCTGTAACTACCTAGACGATGTTGTGATTTGGGCAGACTTTTTCAGTCAGATGCTAGACCGACTGAAGATTACCTTTGGAAGATTAACCGAGTTTGGAATGAAGCTGAATGTTAGTAAATGCTCTTTCATAAAGCGAGAAATTAAGCTCTTGGGACATGTAGTGTCGGAAAAAGGAGTGTGCCCTTACAGTAAGAATCTCGAAGTCGTTGAACAGATGTTACGACCAACGAAGGCCAAGGAAGTGAGACGCTTTGTGGGCATGTGTAACTTCTGTCGCAAATACATTCTTGACTTTGCTGCCATTGCCAATCCTCTCACAAATTTGCTTAGGAAGGACGCAAAATTTGAATGGTCAGAGGAGTGTGAGAATGCATTCTTAGTTCTTAAACAAAAGTTAGTGTCAGCTTCAGTACTAGTAAAGGCAGATTTAACTAAACCATTCGAGTTACACACAGATGCTAGCAACTCGCACATTGGCGGAGATCTTATGCAGCTGGAGGGCGAGAAATATCTGAGACCTATTGGATACTTTTCAAAGAAGCTTACCCCAACAGAAAAAAGATGCTCAGTAACAGACAAGGAAGCTATGGCAGCAGCGAGTGCGTGTAGATTTTTCAGCCACTATTTATGGTGCAAACCCTTTTCCATCGTCACTGACCATAGAACATTAACCACCATCTTTAAGAAAAAGACTAAATGCTCACATACGTCAAGTTATTTGTTGGAGATGAGAGACTACGATTTTGTGGTAAGATGTAAAAAGGGTGTGAATCATTATGACCCAGATGCTTTGAGTAGACCAGTAGGAGCAATCGAGGAGGCCTCAGGGGTAACTCAATCTAATGCAGAAATTCGGTGGCTGGGCCTTACGGTAGACAAGGTCCGGGAAGCCCAGAAAGCAGACCCAAGGTGGAGGCAGGTAATTCAGTATTTAGAAGGAGGTCAGTTACCCAGAAAGTTGTCTGGTAATCGTCCCATTTACGCTTTCGAAATGAATGAGGAGATTCTTTATGTCCGAAGAGAAGAAATGGGAAAGTCAAGGTTGTGCCTGGTAGTACCCAAGTCTTTAGTTGCTATTGCCTGTTCAATTGTTCATAACCTTTCACACCTAGGAGAATGCAAGATGGTAGCCAAGGCAAGACAGTTTTTCTATCGGCCGTCTGTACTGACCGATGTGTGACATTTTGTTAAATCATGCAAGTCATGTCAGCAGTCCAAGGATCACGGGAAGATTGTGCACCATTTCAATGAATTGCCACCAGTAGATGATAATAGTCAGAGAGTTGCGATAGATCTCATAATTTGCATAATAGTAGGAGTGGTCACAGGTATTGTCTCATGGTGATAGACCATTTTTCTAGGTACCTACGTATCTACCCCCTTCAAACAAAATCCACCAAAGCCGTAGCTGAAGAATTTAAGGACATCTGTAGGTATGGCAAGCTGCTGGTAGTCATCATGGACAACGGAGGAGAATTCACTAGTCCAGAGTTTAGAGATTTTTGTAGGAAAGCTGTGATTAAGCAAGGATTCTGTCTACCCTACCATCCCCGAGGAAACTCAGTTATTGAGAGAGCACATAGGACCTTAGGACAGTACTTGCAATCTTGAGCCAAGAACACCTGAATACGTGGCCCATGCACCTGTACGACACTGAGAAAGCATTGAACGAAACAGTGCATATGTCCCTAGGTACATCACCATTCTTTGCTTTTTATGGTCGTCATCCAAATCGCGAGGTAGGAGATTTGCAGTTGCCTACTGATGAAGACTGTGCAGAGAAAATAGAGGTCAAACAGATACTCAAAGAGACACAATGTCGGATGACAGGAGGATACCTTAACAGGGCAAATGAGGCACATAGCAATGACTCTCTAGAAGCAGGTGAATTAGTTTGGATCTATGTCGAAGAGTGCATGCCTGGTACGGCATCAAAGCTAAACAGAAAATGGCAGGGTCCTTACAAGATTGTCAAAGTTATCGATCAGTGTAGAGCCTATGAGTTAGAAAATGTGTTTGATGGCACCACCTTGAGTAGGGCAGCTGAAAAGGTCAAAAGATATTTTGAAAGAGATGCCTTATTGAGTACGGTGGATCACAAGTTTTTGACCAGTGAGGAAGAGGAGGAGATACTGCCTGGTGTAAGATCCTGGAGACCACCTGAGATGTTGCAGTACACGTAGATGATGGGTGTATGGCTGTATATATTGTATATACTTTTTTTTTTCTCTCTCTCTCTGAGCACATCTTATCCTTGCCCTAACTGGCTGGGAACATGGAGTCAGATATGCCCTTCCAGGTCTCTCCAGACTGTACCTGTGTATTAATCTTTTCTACCAGTACCTATGATGTTGTAATTTTGAGTCAATTAATAGGGTTGAGTAGTTGTTTAGGGTATGTCCAGCTTTTGGAGAGATGAGGCGTGGAAGCTGCGTGTTTGTCAAATCGAGTGCACCAAGGTGTATAGACCGTCATTCTTGCCTTACCTCTATTCTGTTTTTTTTCTTTAGGGTAGATGGTTAGGTTCAGTTAGGGAAAATGAGCTCTCACAATTAGGACTTTTTTTTTCCCCCCCAGAGTTAGGGAATTGTACATGTGAGGGGCGGTTCTACCTGAAGGTCTCTGCCTGGAGGTTTCCTACATGCTTTGAGAACCTCGCACACTGAGTGTATGTAATACTCAAACTGCAGTATAGGATTGCTCAGAGAGAGAGGGGAAGTTTCCAGTTACTCTATAGTGCTTGGAGAAGTTGAACTATGGGGCTCTCGCATGTTAGGAGAGGTAGGTAGGTTTTGCTCGGTCTCTCTGAACAGAAGGCAGTGGAGCAGCTTGTGTTACTTTCAGCTAAGCACAAAGATTCTCCTTGTAGCAGAACATTCTCCTTGTGTCTAATATGCTTGGTGAGTGGCATACGTCGTCAGTTGCATATCGTGAGTAGCATGAGACGATTTACTCGTGGTAGAGGAATTATTTTTTTGTGGACAAGATAGCCGCCGACTGTTCTCGAGCATGGAGCTTATGTAATATCACACAGTCGCAGTATAGGACACGTTGGCTGTTGTTTTGGAGGCGTGTAGATTGGTTTCCCCTCACGAGCAAGGAGCGTGTGGAACACCCCACAGTAGCAGTATTGAGGGAGACTGGTCAAGTAGGTGAACTTACGTACCGTGTGTGTTAAGTATGGGTACTGGGTATTTCTGAGGAGTTCAGGTCCAGTAGCCCGAACTTGTGGTCTTCCCTAACTGTGGACGGATGCACTGCCCGGAAGTGATAATGAGTTGTATTTAGTTCATATTATAGGACCAAAAGTTCGGTTTAGTGACAGTGTGTGGCCGGGGCATGATTGTTACCATGAGGACGTGACCAGAACATAGATTAAGTTACATAGTTGCAAAGTCAATTTTTTCCTACTGAAATTTACTAGTATTAAGTCTCATTATAATATAAAATCTCGAGTGGATGGGAATATGTGCCTTGGTCACATAATCCAGCATAATGTACGTGTGCAAAGTGATGTAAGGCACGATGATTTTTATTGTTTTTCGATGTAAGGGTATAAAGAGAGAAGTGTTAGTGAATAATTATTGTAACTAGAGAATGTCATTTATTGCGAGTAATCGATTGTAAGGGGAAAGACATCACATTGAGTCTATCACGAGTCTGTAATAATAAAAATTTTAAATTGCGTAAGCCGTCATCCCCCCCCTCCCCCTTTCCATCACTCAGTTTTGGCGTGTCTCACTTGCTCACCGGCCTTGATAGGTGACGGATGGTCGGTACTGTCGTCATCCTCTTCCCCCCACCTCCCCAAGGAATTCTGTAAGTAATTTGATGATACTTATGACTGATATGTTGAAGTGCGAATAAGTGATACTCCACGAGTGATAACGGTGACGAAATAAAGAAACAGACTCGGGTAGAATCAAGTGTTGTTCCTCAGGAAGTGTGTAATGGTGACGCCATTAGCCATTGGAAGAGCAAGTCTCGAGTTTCCCGCTCCACTCTGGTATTCTGTGAGCTGAATAATGAGGTATTTCCCATATATTTGTGTACTGTACTTTATATTATTATTTAGTGTGTAACTGGAATACGAGAATGCTAGCTACAGAGTTCTGTCTGAGCCTTAGATAAGTGTGTGATTTTTGTGGGCCAAATATTAGGTGCCCGGGAACTGTGAATTATTTATTAATGTGTTGGGATGATTTTGCAATTCAGTACTTATTAGGGCTATGTTGTGAGTTAATGTTCACGTAGTTACTTTGTGAGGCACAATGTTATTGATGCAGTGATGATTTTCATGGTTAAAGTTATTCATGCTTACTGTATTTGTTATAGTACTTTCTCTTCCATGTTATCCCTACAATAAGTATTATTTTGAGCAGACCTATGTGTCTGTAGTGCCATGTGTTATTCTGTTATTACTTGAGATGTCGAGTATTGTAACTCATGTTTCTTTATTATGAGACTTTCCTGATCATGTGAAGGGATTACTTGCACTGGGGAGAAGAGTTATTCATTATACATATTAACTTCTATCGGGTTCAAGTGTGGAGGTCGAAGGTCCCAGTGCGTGAGTTAAGGATCCAGTGTAGAGGTCAAGGACCAGTGAACCATGTGCCCAGTGGGTTGATTATGAAGAAACATATTGGACTGGGACAAAGGAGCTAAGTTTCGTGGATTTGATATTAGGACCATATATATATATATATATATATATATATATTTAACGTGCCAGCTGATTCAGGTTTAATCTGTAAAGCAAGTAGCTGTGGAAGATTTCTACCTTTTGGTCTTGTTAATGCACATTTTCTCCCACTCGAACTTTATTGTTTGTATAACCCTTGAGAACTGGTGGTAGTAGTTTGTTAATGTGAAACCTTAGAAGCATTTTAGGGGGAACTTGCGAAGGTTGGGCTTGGGTTGGCCGAGTTGGGGACTGGCCCCGTCATTTTGGCATGCTACCAGTCTTAACCACATGAAATGTAATAAACGCAACCGAAGAGGCCGCTAGTGGGAGAGTCTCCGTCAATCTGAGTTCCCGACCGTTCCAGCACACAGTGGTCATCAATAGTGACTTGATTTCTGCCCCTGTTGACTATGTAAAAGTCTGGATCGCAGAGGTGACAGTACACCGGTCTCAAAAAAGGAAAAGACCTGGGTCTGAAAAAAGAAGAGACCCGGGTTTGACAAATGAAGAGACTCGGGACTGAAAAAATGAACAGACCAGAATCTGAAAAAAAGAAGAGACCACGGTCTGAAAAAAGAAGAAACCCAGGTCTGAAAAAAAAGAAGAGACCACAGTCTGAAAAAAGAAGACCCGGGTCTGGAAAAAAAGACCCGGGTGAGAAGAAAAGAAGAGACCAAAGTCTGAAAAAGTAGAGACCAGGGTATGAAGAAAAGAAGAGACCCGGATCTGAAAAAAGAAGAGACCCGGGTCAAGAAAAGATGAGACCCGGGTCTGAAAAAAAGGAGATCCAGGTCTTAAAAAGAAGAGACCGGGGTCTGAAAAAATGGAGAAACCCGGGTTTGAGAAAAGGAGGAGAGACCGGGGTCTGAAAGAAGGAGGAGAGACCAGGGTCTGAAAGAAGGAGGAGAGACCCGGGTTTGAAATAAGGAGATACCCGTGTCTGAAAAAGGGAAAAGAGACCAGTGTCTGACAAAAAAGGAAGACACCAGGTTTTGAAAAAAACGAAGAGACACGGGACTGAAAAAAAGAAGAGACTCGGGTCTCAAAAAAAAAAAAAAAAAAAAAACGGGTCTGAAAAAAAAAGAAGAGACGGGTCCGAAAAAAAAAACCCGAGGTCTGAAAAAAAAAAAAAAAAAAAGAGGAGACCGGGGACTGAATAAAAAAAAGACACGGATCTGAAAAAAGGGGAGAGACAAAGGTCTGAAAGAAGGAGAGATCCGGGTCTGAAAACAGGAATGAACCCAGGTCTGAAAAAAAAAAAAAAGAAGAGACGGGGGTCTGAAGAAAAGTGACCGGGGTTAGAAAAATGGAAGAGACCTGGGTCTTAATAAAAGAGGAGACCCGGGTCTGAAAAAAGGAAGAGACCCGGGTCTTTTTCAGACCCGGGCCCTTTTCAGACCCGGGTCTGAAATAGAAGACCCGGGGCTGAGAAAAGAAGACCCGGGTCTGAAAAAGAAGAGACCCGGGTCTGAAAAAAGAAGACCCGGGTCTGAAAAAAGAAGAGACCCGGGTCTGAAATAAGAAGAGACCAGGGTCTCAAAAATGAGATCCAGGTCTGAAAAAAGGAAGAGAGACCTGGTCTCAAAAAAGGAAAAGACCAGGGTCTGAAAAAAGGAGACCCGGACTGACAAATGAAGAGACCCGGGTCTGAAAAAAGAAGAGACCACGGTCTGAAAAAAGAAGAGACCCGGGTCTGAAAAAAAGAAGAGACCCGGGTCTGAAAAAAAGAAAAGCCCCGGATCTGAAGAAAAGAAGAGACCAAAGTCTTGAAAAAAGTAGAGACCAGGGTATTAAGAAAACAAGAGACCCGGGTCTGACAAAAGAAGAGACCCAAGTCTGACAAAAGAAGAGACGAGTCTGAAAAAAGAGACCGGGTCAGAAGAAGAGACCCGGGTTTGAAAAAAAGAAGAGACCCGGGTCTGAAAAAAGAAGAGACCCGGGTCTGAAAAAGGAGAGATCCAAGTCTGAAAAAAGAATACCCGGGTCTGTAAAAAGAATACCCGGGTCTGAGAAAAGAAGGAGAGTCGAGGGTCTGAGAAAAAGGACCCGGGTCTGAGAAAAGGAGGAGAGACCGGGGTCTGAAAGAAGGAGAAACCCGGGTCTGAAAAAAGGAGGACATCCGGTTCTGAAAAAACGAAGAGACCCGGGACTGAAAAAAAAAGAAGAGAACCGGGCTTTAAAAAAAGAGACGCGGGTCTGAAAAAAGAAGAGGCACGGATCTGAAAAAAAGGAGATGCGGGACTGAAGAAAATGAAGACCCTGGTCTGAAAAAAGGAGACCCTGGTCACAAAAAAAGAGATCCGGGTCTCAAGAAAAATAAGAGACCCGGGTCTGAAAGAAAGAAAAGACCCGGGTCTGAAAAAAAGAAGAGGCCCGGGTCTGAAAAAAAGGAGAGACCCGGGACTGAAAAAAAGAAGAGACCGGGGACTGAAAGAAAGAAGAGACCCGGGTGTGAAAAGAGGAGGAGAGTCAGGGGTCTGAAAGAAGGAGGAGAGACCCTGGTCTGAGAGGCGGAGGAGAGACCCGAGTCACAATAAAACAAAAGACCTGGGTCTCAAGAAAAATAAGAGACCCGGGTCTGACAAAAGAAGAGACCCAGGTCTGACAAAAGAAGAGACCCGGGTCTGAAGAAAGAAGAGACCCGGGTCTGAAAAAAGGAGATATCGGGGTCTGAAAAAAGGAGACCCGGGTCTGAGACAAGGAGAGTCCGGGGTCTGAGAAAAAGGACCCGGGTCTGAGAAAAGGAGGAGAGACTGGGGTCTGAAAGAAGGAGGGGAAACCCGGGTCTGAAAGGAGAGACCCGGGTCTGAAAAAAAGGAGAGAGCCGGGTCTGAAAAAGGGAAGAGAGACCCTTGTCTGAAAAAAGGAAGACATCCGGTTCTGAAAAAATGAAGAGACCCCCGGACTGAAAAAAAGAAGAGACCCGGGCGTAAAAAAAAAAAACCGGGTCTGAAAAAAGGGAGGCACGGGTCAAAAAAGGAGAGACGCGGGACTGAAGAAAAAGAGACCCGGGTCTGAAAATAAGAGACCCGGGTCACAAAAGAGATCCGGGTCTCACGAAAAATAAGAGACCTGGGTCTCACGAAAAATAAGAGACCCGGGTCTGAAAGAAAGAAGAGACCCGGATCTGAAAAAATGAAGAATCTTGGGTCTGAAGAAAAAGGAAGAGGCCCAGGTCTGAAGAAAAGGAGAGACCCGGGACTGAAAAAAAAAGAAGAGACCGGGGACTGAAAGAAAGAAGAGATCCCGGTGTGAAGAAAGGAGGAGAGTCAGGGGTCTGAAAGAAGGAGAGACCCGGGTCTGAGAGGCGGAGGAGAGACCCGAGTCACAATAAAACAAAAGACCAAGGTCTCAAGAAAAACAAGAGACCCGGGTCTGAAAGAAAGAAGAGACCCAAGTCTGAAAAAAGGAAGAGTCTCGGGTCTGAAAAAAAAAGGAAGAGACCCAGGTCTGGAAAAAGGAAGAGACCTGGGTCTGAAAAAATTAAGACCCGGGTCTGAAAAAATGAAGAGGCCTGGGTCTGAAAAGAGACCACGGTCTAAAAAAAAGAAGAGACCCAAGTCTGAAAAAAGTAGAGACCAGGGTATGAAGTAAAGAAGAGACCCGGGTCTGAAAAAAGAAGAGACCCAGGTCTGAAAAAAGAAGAGACCCGGGTCTGAAGAAAGAAGAGACCAGGATCAAAAGAAAAGAAGACTCGGGTCAAAAGAAAAGAAGAGACTGTCTGAAAAAAAGATCCGGGTCTGAAAAAAAGGAGAGATCCGAGTCTGAAAAAAGGAGAGACCCAGGTCTTAGAAAAGGAGAGACCGGGATCTGAAAAAAAGGAGAGACCTAGGTATGAGGAAAGGAAGAGAGACCGGGGTCTGAAAGAAGGAGGAGAGACCTGCGTCTGAAAGTAGGAGGAGAGACCCGTGTCTGAAAAAAGGAAGAGACCCGAGTCTGAAAAATAGGAAGACATCCGGTTTTGAAAAATAGAAGAGACCAGGGACTGAATAAAAGAAGAGATCCAGGTTTTAAAAAAAGAAGAGACTCGGGTCTGAAAAAAAGTCTCGGGTCTGAAAAAAAGAACAGACTGGGGTCTGAAAAAAAAAAAGAGGAGACCGGGGTCTGAAAAAAAGAAGAGACCCGGGTTTGAAAAAAGAAAAGCCCCGGGTCTGAATAAAAGAAGAGGCCCGGGTCTGAAAAAAGAAGAGACCCGGGTCTAAAAAAAGGAAGAGACCCTGGTCTGAAAAAAGGAAGAGAGACCAGGGTCTCAAAAAAAGGAATAGAGACCCGAGTCTGAAAAAAAGACCCGGGTCTGAAAAAAGGAATGAACCCGGATCTGAAAAAAGGAAGACACCCGGTTCTGAAAAAAACGAAGAAACCCGGGTCTGGTAAAAAGAAGTGGTCCGGGTCTGGAGAAAAGAAGAGGTCCGGATGTGAAAAAAGAAAAAACCTGGGTCTGAAAAAAAGAAGAGACTGGGTCTGAAAACAAAAAGAAGTGACAGGGGTCAGAAAAAATAGAAGACAGACCCGGGTCTTAGAAAAAGAAGAGAGACCCGGGTCTGAGAAAAGAAAGAGACCCGGGTCTGAAAAAAAAAAAAAAAGGTCCGTGTGTGAAGAAAAAGAGGTGACTCGGGTCTGAAAAAAGAAGAGGCCCGGGTCTGAAAAAATAAGACCCGGGTCTGAAAAAAAATAAGAGTCCCGGGTAAAAAAAAGAGGCCTGGGTCTGAAAAAAAGAAAAAAGACCGGGGTCTAAAAAAAAGGAAGAGAGACCCGGGTCTGAAAAAGGAAAAGACTCCGGCGTCTGAAAAAGGACAAGACACCGGCGTCTGAAAACGGCAGAGACACCCGGGTCTGAAAACAAGAAGAGACCCGGGTCTGAAAAAAGGAAGAGACCCAGGTCTTAAAAAAAGGATGAGAGACCCGGGTCTGAAAACAGGAAGAGACCCGGGTCTGAAAAAAAAGGAGACCTGTTCTGAAAAAAGGAAGAGACCTAGGCCTGAAAAAAGAAGAGACCCGGGCCCGAAAAAAAGACAAGACCCGAGCCTGAAAAAAAGAAGAGAGACCCAGGTCTGAAAGAAGGAAGAGAGATCCGGGTCTGGAAAAAGGAAGAGACCCGGGTCTGAAGAAAAGAAGAGACCCGGGTCTGAAGAAAAGAAGAGACCCGGGACTGAAGAAAAGAAGAGACCCAGGACTGAAGAAAAGAATAGACCCGGGTCTGAAGAAAAGAAGAGACCCGGGTCTGAAGAAAAGAAGAGACCAGGGTCTGAAGAAAAGAAGAGACCCGGGATTGAAGAAAAGAAGAGACCCGGGACTGAAGAAATGAAGAGACCCGGGACTGAAGAAAAGAAGAGACCCGGGACTGAAAAAAAAAAAGAAGAGAGCCCCGGGTCTGAAAAAAAGAAGAGGGCCCCGGGTCTGAAAATAGGAAGACACCCAGGTCTTAAAAATAGAAGAGACCCGGATCTGAAAAAAAAGGAAGAGACCCGGGTCTGATAAAAGGAAGAGAAACCCGACTCTGAAAAAAAAAGAAGAGACCCGGGTCTGAAAAAAGAAACCCGGGTCTGAAAGTAAAGAGACCGGGTCTGAAAAAAAGAAGAGACCGGGTCTGAAAAAAAATATCCGGGTCTGAAGAAGAGAACACACCTGGGTCAGAAAAGAGGAAGAGAGAGCCGGGTCTCAGAATAGGAAGAGTGACCCGGGTCTAAAAAAAAGAAAAGATCAGGGTCTGAAGGAAAGGAGAGACCCGGGTCTGAAAAAAAGAAAAGACCAGGGTCTGAAGAAAAGAAGAGACCCGTGTCTGAAAAAGTACAGATCAGGGTCTGAAAAAAGGAGAGATCCGGGACTGAAAAAAGGAGAGACCCGGGTCTGAAAAAAGAAGAAACCCGGGTCTGAAAGAAAAGAGAGACACGGGTCTGAGATAAAGAGGAGAGACCGGGGTCTGACAGATGGAGGAGGGACCCGGGTCTGAGAAATGGAGGAGAGACCGAGGTCTGAAAGAAGGAGGAGAGACCACGGTCTGAAAGGAGGAGACACCCGGGTCTGAAAAAGGGAAGAGAGACCCGTGTCTGAAAAAAAAGGAAGACACCCGGTTTTGAAAAAAAGAAGAAACCCGGGTCTGAAAAAAGGAGGAGAGACGGATGTGAAAGGAGGAGAGACCCGTGTCTGAAAAAGGAGGAGAGAACCGGGTCTGAAAAAAGGAATGAACCCGGATCTGAAAAAAATGAAGAAACACGGTTTTGAAAAAGTGAAGAGACCCAGGTCTGAAAAAAGAAGAGGTCCGGCTCTGGAAAAAAGAAGAGACCCGGGTCTGAAAAAAAGAAGACCCGGGTCTGAAAAAAAAGATATAGGGATCTGAAGAGACCCAGGTCTGAAGAGAGGTGACCCGGGTCAGAAAAAAGGAAGAGAGACCCGGGTGTGAAAAAAGGAAGAGAAACTCGGGTCTAAAAAAGAAGAGACCCGGGTCTGAAAAAAGAAAGACCCAGGTCTAAAAAAGAGAAGAGACCCGGGTCTGAAAAAAAGGAAGAGACCCGGGTCTGAAAAAAGAGACCCGGGTCTGAAAAAAAGGAAGAGACGCGGGTCTAAAAAAAGAAGAGACCCGGGTATGAAAAAGAGACCCGGGTGTGAAAAATAAGAGATCCGGGTCTGAAAAAAGAAAGATCCAGGTCTGAAAGAAAGAAGAGACCCGGGTTTGAAAAAGAGATGAGACCCGGGTCTGGAAAAAGAAGAGACACTGGTCTGAACAAAAGAAGAGACCTATGTAAAAAAAAAAAAAAGGAAGAGCCCCTGGTCTGGAAAAAAGGAAGAGACCCGGGTCTGAAGACAAGAAGAGAGCCGGGTCTGAAAAAAGATGAGACCCTGGTCTGAAAAAACAAGAAACCCGGGTCTGAAAAAAGGAGATGATACAATTTGCTCTAATCTGAACCCAGTATCAACAGTAATTTTGTAGTTATAATTAGAAAGGGCTGAGTTATCGTATGTATCCGGCTTGTCGTTTGGCATATAATAATTTGATATACAGTATAATAATAATTTTGGCCTGTGAATGTTGCCGGCGCTACAAACAGATGCAGTTATTAAGTTAGTTGGCATTGTCTTTGATGTAAGTGGCAGCATTAATCATAATAATAATAAAATATTACAGTTTGAAATTAACAATACTGTGTAAGGTTTCAGCTAAGGAATCGATTGTAATACTCTTAAATTCCCGAAAATTAACCTATAAGTTAATGGAAAATAGCATGACGTTGATGATGACGATGGTGCTGATGATGATGATGACAATTTTGAGTATCATGTGCTGGGGAGGGCAAATCTTACCCCTGTACCTAGATGTTGTGAAGCACATATGGCATCTGGTTTTGTGCTTTGATGAAATAAACGCCTGTCTTCTGGAGTGTGATGTGCAACAACAAGGCTAATTGCCAGAGTGCACCACGCCACGGGGAATGTTTTTGCTAGACGGTAATGATAATGCTGTGTATATTTATGTAAAACCCTTCTATAGCAATACAACTCTCATTAGTTTATACCTGCAGTCTCTGGACAATTTTATTATGTTTATGAAAGACCTCTCGTACTCAAGGGATATATGAACATTTTACCTAATACCTCCAGTCCGAAGTCTTTGTTGTACTGTACTGATTAATACAAAACAAAGGACGTCTTTGATCACCGCACCCACCCTGCAATTCTGAAAGAGGAAAAAATATTCCTTTACACAGGAGGCGTAGGGGGCCACCCCCTAGAGTCCCACCTCGTATAAACTCTAGTCCGGGTGAAGGTCTACTACTGTACAGAGTGTCGTGTGCCTACGCAAAAGCTATGGCGTCGTCCTCCTACTCCACCTTCAGCTCCTGGACAAACCAGTTAGACAAACAGGTAACACCACCCTCCCATTGGAGGTCCATGGTAGAGGACCCTCTTGATTCCCTTTCATGTAGTCAGAGTCTACAGCAGGAGTGACTCCCTGGTGAGTAGCTTTAAAGCAGGCAACACTTTGTCCGGCCAGCAAGTAACTCTCCCTCATCACAGAAATTCCCAGTGGTACTCATACAGTAGCGATGCGTCACCATGTCCTGAGGTTCACCACATGAACCACAGCCTGCCACCCACATCAACAGTGTCCTTACGCCACTCAAAGTCTTCTTCGAACTCCTGCAGTTGAGGTGGACTAGAAACGCCTTGCACCCTTTTTGATTGCCGATCTTGCCCAGCACCAGTCTGGTTTTCAAAGTCGGTCAAGGGAAGATCATTCACTTCATAATACATTATATTACGTTTATTTGTATTCTAGCCCTGTACATCTACATTTATATAGTAAAAAGTTTAATTTACCTTTTCGTCAGTGAGATACTACAGTAATGATAGTCTTGCAGGTAATAAGTAAGTTTTTAATAATTATGAACAGAACTATAATTATAGTGATGATGACTGATAAGAAAATATTTTTTATTGTTTTTGCAGCCCCACTGAACACAACCACCTCGATCGGCTTCTACCTAAGACCTTTTGTTGAGGTTATGTTAAAAGAGCTAATGTTTTGTGACAGTGTGGTTTATGAGGTGAGTAAGTGTGTTTGTGGTGCGGAGAGCTGCATTGTTGTGCGGGAATAGAGGACTGTTTGTGAGCTGCATTTTGTGCTGAGATTGAAATAAGGCACGATGGAGGTCACTCCGTAGTATTGCTATGTGTAACTGTCTCTTTGGGTTGGGTAGTTTTCAAAGGGTGGATGTCTGGCGTTGGTTTATGAAGGATGCTCTATGGCTGGAGATTAAATGGCTGTGGTGAGCGTGTGTGGCGCGTGTTTGTGAAACATAATGTTATGTGAAGGAGGAAGGAAGGATGTTATCGAGCCACAATGCGTAGTGTTGGGCAGGTGTTCGTTGTTTTACCTTTTTGTGCTGTGAGTTGATGCAATATAAATTTGTAAGGATGGGATAGTTCTTGGCTATGAGTAGAGAGATGAGCTGCTTGCTACTTATATTCATATGATCCTCACAAGGAAATAATTTTGTTTCTCGATGTAGGTAATCTGTGTCTGAGAATTTCTTGTGTCCTTTTATTATTGTTCTTTAGATTTAGTTTGTGTTCTTTAAGTTTTTCCATGTTGGGAGGGGAGTAGGTTGACGGTCTAACTTGGGCTACCGTAATTTATTTTCATTCGAATGACATGTTTATAGAAGGTGTTCAGTGATTCTTGCTGCTGTTCGGAGGTAGTGCCTGCATGAGTTTTCAAGGAATTCAGTATACGAGATGACTTTAGAATGGTGTTGCTTGTCTCATGAGAAAAGGTTGTGTGTATTCAATGCAGCAACTAGAATTCTGGGGGTGTCATTCCCGTGTCTGGTTAAAAGTTAACCTTGTGACTGTCTGAGAGTGATGAGATTCATGCCTGTTTCGAGAGAAAAGATTGTGGTTGATTTGGTTGATGGAGCATTCATTGCTTTGTTGAAGGCAGCGGTCTGTTGACGTAAGTATTGTTGGAGCTGTCCCGCTGCGTGTTGAGTTCTGGTGTTGTGAAGCTGTTGCTGTTATTGGTATAAGGCAGTAACTGCTACTGAAGAAGGAGGGTTGGCAGTTCGTGGACGAAAAGCATAAAAAGTGAAGATGAAAGGACCAAACTCAGTGGAACGCCGTAGGATATTGGTCTGAATTTGGAACTTTGCCTTGGTAGAGTACCTGAGAAGTTGCCTGGCAGTAGGTCAGCCATTTTTTATCGTTCTATTCCTTATTTGTGTCCATAATTTCTCAGGTCATGGTGTTTGTTGGTACAGTATCAAAAGCTGTGCCACTGTCTATCGCTGCTAGAGTGGTTATTACTGGTGATTCTTTCGCGACCAAGCTATTCAGGATAAACTGGATTAATCAGGGGTGGTGTATGGGGCATGAGTGATTAGGTCGGAATCCGTGTATGACATCAAATAGAGTAAAATAGTCATCAAGTTCTTCAGGATTAATCTTTTATAAGATTTTGGATGGTGCAAAGTGTAGCGAAATTAGTCTTTAAGATGAACTATTGAGTGGTTTTCCTAGTCTGAGTTTGGTAATGATGGTTGCTTTCTATCGTATATCGGGAATTTGGTTGTAAGTCCAGGAAAATTTGAAAATTTCAGTGAGACTTTTTATCGATATGAGGGACAAGTGTTTTAAGTGTGGCATTGAAGATGATGAAGACGATATGAGATAATGATTCTAATGGCGCAGAGGATGGTACTGACATTAATACTGATGATAATGACGATGACGAGAAAATAATTCAAGTGTGTCAGGCTATTGTGCAACAAGGGAGGGGCGCCGCCATGTCACCCCATCATAAGCTGTAATCAAGACGTCATGCTTGATTGCAATTTAATGTTTCAGTCTCATGACGCTGCATTATTAACTTCTTGATATTTCATGGGGTAAAACTACTTAAGAAATTTATGTGGTCTTTCTCTCTAAATTACGCCATCGTACCACATTAGATGACGACTACGAAATAATGTATCGTAATTGCTGAAATATTATACCGTAGTCGTTACCGATGTATTGTAACAGTGAGTTGATTTGTAGCGATTTTACGAAAGGAGAAAATGTAAGTTGTACTTGTCGTCGATGACAGGAGAAAGATAAAGATGAGTCTAGGGTTTGATTGTAGTTTATTTTCTTCAAAGGGAATATCCCAGGAGTAATATAGTGAATGAGTCTCACAGAGCGTAATGAGATGAGAGCTACTCGCTAACCTGAGCACTTGCCTTTCCCACCCTGCCTCTCTCGCTCTCTCTCTCTCTCTCTCTCTCTCTCTCTCCTAAAATCCCTTCTTTTGTATCCCACCTATCTCCTTCTGCCTGCTAACTCCTCTCCTGTATATGAGTGGTTGTGTCACGTGTAAGGCATGATTGTGTGGAACTTTCCTTAGCCTTGGGACTTTCCGTTTACATATTACACCTGCTGTCTATGGCATTCCTGAATGACAGGATGTGCGAACGCCAATCCTCCAGCCCTAGTCATGACTTTCGTCTAACCTCTAGATTACATATGTACGCTACTAGCTATTATGTAGTGTTATGATATTTTAGAGTCCTGACATCTATAAAGTAAGAAGAAGTCAGGACAAAATACTTTAATCAAACATATATTTCTTCTCTCAGTGAGATTTTCCTATCCTTCCAAACGAAACATCCATTCTGATCAAAAAAGGGATCACTTAAAGGTAACAGGATTATAATCAAATGAACTGAGTGAAATAATCAGTTATAATTTTCGAGACACACCGCTCTGTCTCACTAAAAATCACTGGCATGTAGCATGAATTAAGAAAAAATGTCTCCGTATTGACAGGGCTAATCGTTGACGTCAGTAAGGTAGCCAAAATGGTAGGATATCCGTGTCAGATTAGTACGTTCATATCTTAAGTTCTGAGTAACAGAAAACGGACTGGAGTATAAATGATGGCAGTAAAATAGAAAGTAGTCGTAGGGAAAGAGAAAGTGAATCTGGTGAAAACAAACATATTCAAGTGAAATTAGTTGAGGTTTCACGCAAAGTTGTACTTTATAAATGTATCCGACTTTCGGAGGTGATGAATAATGATTTTTTTTCTTTTATGTGGTGGTTAACACTAGGCAGTATCATGGAGCTTAGGAGAGAATTCTCCAAATGAATGGTTTAGAAATGATAATGATTCATAATCTTTTGCGACAGTTTCTGGCAGTGTGAACATACGTGGTCATAACTAAATACTATATATCATTCACTGAAGATCATTAACCTCCATTGCTTGAGTATATAATTTGTAATATAAACCTGCTGCACCAAGAAGAATTTAGTCGACTTAGTAGTGAAGAAGATCAGGAGGATTCTATGGTAACTCCTTCAGTTCGAGAAGGCTTTTTCAACTGAGTATATTAGTCCTGAGATGGCAAGGGAAAGGAATAATCGGAAGGCAGCGGTTGGGCACACTGGACACACAGGAAGTTAGAGCAAAACACTGTATATCATGCTGTGTGGACCGTCATCCAGCTTCACCCATGTGCCGGTCCATAAGTGCCTTTACGAACTTCGCATTAAGCGCACAGGCCGCATTATTCCCCCCATCCTGTCCAGTGGATTTCATTGCGGATCTGACTCGTCTTCTCGTAGGCTTTGAAGGCTTTCTACCACTTCTTCCTCAGTTCATTCAGAAGCATCATGGATCTTATATATTACCCTTACACACGCCTTACCATTGCATTATAATCCCCTTAAGACATAGCCCTTTCACTGAGGTGTGCATGGGTCATATATGGATGAATTAGTTCTGTGGACTATTGCATACTGGAATACTGCCCACTTGCCCTACTATTACGATGACGACTTTTATTTCATTATTGTTCACGTCAGACGATATAAATAATCTTACGAGAGACGCCCACAGCAGTGAGGTTAGAGACAGTGTCCATTAACCTACCCGTACGATGCAGACATATGTTTTGTTTCTCTTAACGAAAAGTGATTTTATCCTGCATTTGTGTGTGTGTGTGTGTGTGTGTGTGTGTGTGTGTGTGTGTGTGAGAGAGAGAGAGAGAGAGAGAGAGAGAGAGAGAGAGAGAGAGAGAGAGAGAGAGAGAGAGAGATTTTGGGAAGGTAACAGAAACAGATAAGAAAGTGAGAAAACAGAAAATAAGAAAAAGAAAATAATCATGAAAGACCGTGAAGAAGACCAGCCACTTCCAGTGATGAAATAAGAGTGATGGGAACCAGTGCTCACTAAAGGAGAAAACTGAAGGAGTCCCTGGATCAAGGAGGAAGGTATGAAGAGAGAAACCTGTACTGTACACAGGAAAAATCATTCAATATATTACCAATATGCCAGGAATCGAACCCGAGACTCTCAGGTGAGAGCCAGGCAGCATACCACTACACCACAAGCAGGTAAATGTTAACTCACATTGTCACGATCTTGCAACAATATCCTAATGTTCATTAAGTGAATATTAACCACATCACAAAGAAAGTATTTTCATTTTCTATTTTCTATCTCCTAGGCATTATATTTGAGTTACGAGAGACTTTTCGAATGAGAGGAGGTTGGTGCAGCCTTCTCAAATACCTTCGCTACAAAGGCGGTCTCCGAAGCTGAACAAAAGTGCCTGGTGGTGGCAAGGAAGACATGAGAAAACTTGTCGTATTGACGGTGCTGACATCAAGAAGGGGTACAGTATCAAGAAAAGTACCAGACACAAACAAGTGAAAAAAAAGATGTTAATACAGAGTAGGAAGATGTTATAGGTAAAAGATGTAACAGAGGTAATAACTGAACAAAAGTAGTGGGAGAAGGTGCTTATATGCGTTATGGAGGAGGTGTTTATATGCGTTGTGAAGGTGCTTATATGCGTTGTGAAGGTGTTTATATGCGTTGTGGAGAAGGTGTTTATATGCGTTGTGAAGGTGCTTATATGCGTTGTGAAGGTGCTTATATGCGTTGTGGAGAAGGTATTTATATGCTTTGTGAAGGTGCTTATATGCGTTGTGAAGGTGCTTATATGCGTTGTGAAGGTGCTTATATGCGTTGTGAAGGTGTTTATATGCGTTGTGTAGAAGGTGCTTCTATGTGTTGTGGAGGAGGTGCTTATATACGTTGTGGAGGAGGTGTTTCTATGCGTTGTGGAAGTGCTTACATGCGTTGTGAAGGTGCTTACATGCGTTGTGAAGGTGCTTATATGCGTTGTGTAGAAGGTGCTTACATGTGTTGTGGAGGAGGTGCTTATATGCGTTGTGGAGGAGGTGTTTATATGCGTTGTGGAAGTGCTTACATGCGTTGTGAAGGTGCTTATATGCGTTGTGGAGAAGGTGCTTATATGCGTTGTGGAGGAGGTGCTTATATGCGTTGTGGAAGTGCTTACATGCGTTGTGAAGGTGCTTACATGCGTTGTGGAGAAGGTGCTTATATGCGTTGTGGAGGAGGTGCTTATATGCGTTGTGGAAGTGCTTACATGCGTTGTGAAGGTGCTTAAATGCGTTGTGGAGAAGGTGCTTATATGCGTTGTGGAGGAGGTGCTTATATGCGTTGTGGAAGTGCTTACATGCGTTGTGAAGGTGCTTATATGCGTTGTGTAGAAGGTGCTTACATGTGTTGTGGAGGAGGTGCTTATATGCGTTGTGGAGAAGGGGCTTAAATGCGTTGTGGAGGAGGTGTTTATATGCGTTGTGGAGGAGGTGCTTATATGCGTTGTGAAGGTTCTTATTTGGGTTGTGGGGGTGTTTATATGCGTTGTGGAGAAGGTGCTTATATGCGTTGTGGTGAAGGTGCTTCTATGCATTGTGAAGGTGCTTCTATGCGTTGTGAAGGTGCTTATATGTGCTGTGGAGAAGGTGCTTATATACGTTGTGGAGAAGGTGCTTCCATGCATTGTGAAGGTGCTTATATGCGTTGTGAAGGTGCTTATATGCGTTGTGAAGGTGCTTATATGCGTTGCGGAGAAGGTGCTTACATGTGTTGTGAAGGTGCATATATGCGTTGTGGAGAAGGTGCTTACATATGTTGTGAAGGTGCTTATATGCGTTGTGAAGTTTATATGCGTTGTGCAGAAGGGGCATATATGCGTTGTGGAGAAAGTGCTTATATGTGTTGTGTTTGTCTGTTTCAGGAATGTCTTATTATCCTGTGGCGCAGTACCGATGACTCTAAGTTAGTTGTTCTGGCCGTTCTGTAACATTCAAGTGTATTGCAGTTTACACTCATGAAGAGCAAAGACATGTAAGTATTTATAAATCTATCTAGCTGTTGCCAGACGCCTTAATCCCTTATACGGGGTGGCCACAAACAAATAGCCTCCACTTCACCCTGTTCCCCGCCATTTCACTGCCCTGCTCCCAATTCACACACCCCTGTCTCATATACCTCTCCACTCCATCCCTCCATCTCATCCTTGGCCTTCCCCTCCCTCTCTACCCCTCCACCTCAATCAGATACACTCTCCTCGTCAGTCACTCACTCACCATCCTCTCCACATGACCAAACCACCTCAGTGTGTTTCTCCTAATGTTTCCTATGATATCCACATCCACACCAAAACGCTCCTTCACATCCTCATTTGTCAGTCTGTCTCTTCAGGCTCCTCTCAAATAACTCATTTCCACCGCTCTCACTCTTGACTTGTGTCCTTCCAACAATGTCCAAGCTTCACTTCCATACGTCAGAGTTGGTATCACAATATTGTCATATAATAACTTTTTCACTTCCATGCTCACTTCCCTGTTTCTTATCACTGCCTTCAAGGAACCAGCAACCTTTCTTCCTTGTTGTACCCTTTCAAGCACTTCACCCTCCGGACTTCCATCCTTACTCATCACACTACCCAAGTACTTAAACTTACATTTTCCATTACCTCATCATCCAACTTCACTGTACATTCACTGACTACACCTCTCTCGAAGACCATAACTTTACTTTTCCCTACATTCACCTTGAAATTCTGTTTCTTACACACTCTCCTAAACTCATCCACCAAGCCTTGCAGCTTTCCTTGGTCTTCACTTAACAACACAGTATCATCTGCAAACAACAGTATAGGGAGTTTCCAAACACTGCCCTCTCTCATTAGGGCCACTCCAACATCCACCACCCTACCTTGTATCTCTTTTATAACCCCATCCATATACAGATTGAACAACCATGGAGCTATGACACATCCCTGTTTCAACTCAACCTTCAAATAGAAAAACTCACTCAGTTCACTATCCACAAGCACTGCAGCCTTAGCACCCTCATGCATACTCTTCACAGCATTCAACAACTTCCCATCTAATCCATATATTCTTAATACTTTCCACAATCCTTGTCTATCCACTCTGTCATATGCCTTCTTCAAATCCATGAAGGCCGCATACAACTTCTTTCCCTTCATCGAACTTTTCCACTAAAGATCTAAGAATGAATATCTGATCTACACATCCTCTTCCCTTCCTAAAGCCTCCCTGTTCTTCTCCAACTAATGCCTCTGTTATTTTCCTAACTCTGTCAATAAGAATCCTATCCTTTACTTTTCCTATTACACTAAGAAGACAAATGCCCCTGTGATTACCACACACTTCTTTTTCCTCTTTCCCTTTGTACAAAGAAATAATGATACCTGACTTCCAATCATCCGGGACTTTACCTTCTTCCCACGCCAATCTGCCCATCTTCCACATCCATTCTACTATCTCTCCCCCAAGCTTCAGCATTTCACCACACACTCCATCAATTCCTGGGTCTTTCCCAATTTTACCTTTCTTCAGTGTTTCCGCAACTTCCAACCTACTGATTCCTTCCTGTCTACTCACCTCCCTCCTTCTCCCAGCCATTCCCCAGCCACTTATACTCGCATTACTTTCATTCTCTATGTTCAACAATTCATTAAAGTGTTCTCTTCATCTGCTCCCTTTTCCCTTCTCAATTAGTAATCTACCATTTTTATCTTTCACTCCCCTACTAACCTCATTGCCACCCTGTCTTACTCTCTTCACCTCGTTCCAGAACATTTTCTTACATTCCCTCCACTTGACACTCAAATTCCTTCCAAATTCCTCATCCACTCTCTTCTAACTCTCTCTTACTAATCTTTTCATCTCTCTCTTCCTCTCTACATATAACTGTCCCTTCCGTCTCTCAACTTCTTCCACGCCCCTATTTCTCATCCATTCATTGTATGCTTTCTTCTTTTGTGCCACAGCCTGTCTCACCTCTTCATTCCACCATGCTGTTCCTTGCACCCCCTTTCATCTTCTCTTCACCCCACACACCACCTCACGTGCTGCACATATTTCCTCTGTGAATACCTTGCACACACCTTCCACGTCCCCAATCTGCTCCAATTCATATTTACCCAATCGTTCCTCCACTTCTCTCTTATATTCTGCCTTTGTCTCATCATCTTGTAACCTTTCCACTCTCCCTACATGTACTCCTTCCTCCCGTCCTCCCGTTCTTCTATTTCTCTATTTTACTTGGATATTGATTCTGACCAGCACTTGGTGGTGGTCAGAAAGTCCACTTCCCCAACCTCTGTATGCTCTTGCATCCATTACACATATTCGCATCCTTTCATCCACACACACATAATCAATCATTGCCTTCCTTTCATTCAGTTCACCATCCACCCTTCTCATCATTCGCCATGTATACCTGTGGATCATTTTGTGCCTGAAGAGGGAAACGGCTATCATCAACCCCCTCCTGGCACAAATGTCCACTAAAGCACTGCCATTCTCATCAATCTCAGCAGGCACACCCCACTCACCAACTATTCCATCTACCTTCACATTCTCTACTTTACCATCTTATCACCAATCAAAAACAATCTCTCATTCCTATCAAACTGTTCTATGCACACTTCCACATTTGTCCAGAACTCTTCTCTCACTCTGCTTGCACGATCTTGCGTTGGCGCATACACGCACACAATGCCCACATTTGTAGTCCAACTTTCAGTCTTACCTATACAATCCTTGAACCAACAGATCCATACTCTCTTATATTCTCCTTCCATCTGTTACTCACAACAATACACACTCGTTCTTTTGACCTCTCATTCTCACCTACTTCTGCACACCATACTCCCATTCTCTCACACTCACCTCAACATTTAGTTTCAGTTAATCCATCTTCATTCACTTTCGCACCCTGAAGCACCTGGACAATCTCTCTCCTTCACCTCATCATTCGCACCCCTTACATTCAACGTCGCCATCCGTATCATGTCCTTTATATGGTCCTTGTTGTCATCTTTAGGTCAGTCCTGGTCCGAGGCTTCTTGTTCATATTTTTAGTTAGTTGTTTTCCGGGGAGGGGCACTAACCCTCCGCCAACCCACTTGCTGTCACGATGGGAACACGTGTTGGTTGGTTATTAGGTTACCATCCAGTGTTGTAAATGATTTCCTGATTTACAGGAAATCATTTGGCTTGCCACTCAGTGTAGAGCTACCCTAAAAGCAGGGTACCACTACACTAAGTGGGTGGATGATGAGCGCCCCCACCTACCACACATGAGTATTTATATTTAATTATTTTTATTATTTATGTGCGTGTGTGTGTGTGTGTGTGTGTGTGTGTGTGTGTCCAACTTGTTACTAAGGTGTAGTCTTATATAGGTTGATTCCTTTTTCCCCAACTCTGGGTACAGACACTGACAGACTGGGTCCATGAGGCCCAGCAATCCCTCGTGACACAACTCCACATATTTCCACTTCGACCATAATACCCACTGTCCAGGCTGAACAACTGCTAAGCCTGCCCCATTCAGGGTTTGTAGCATGATATCAGCAGGGGTGTTTTTGTGATATATCAGTGGATCCTGTAGAAGAACAACAGTCCGTTCAACAAAGCCTAAATATCAAACTATTCTATGTTCCAGACTGAGATCGAACTCAGGCCTATTAGAACAGCAGATCTTATTAACCACTTGACCATCAGTTCACACAATAAAAAAAAGTTAGGGGAATATATGCAGATGGTTTAGCTTGTCACGGGGTTTTTATAATATCACGGTAATTTTGATATAAATGGTTAAATATTATTTAAATTGATATTTATATTCAATAATATTGAAGCGCAGAGACAATGATTGTCTTGCTACATCAAGCAACGATTACTTTACGCTGGCTTGTGCACGATTCTCTAAGAACGAGAATTTATAAACTTTCTCAACAGTACACAGCAGAGACTAATTACTCACAATTGCTGAATTACTGTACTGTTAGCCTCTGGAGAAAGTTACATCACCCCTGACAATAAATAACTAATACTAATAATAATAACATCAGGTTCTTGCTGATGCATTAACTCCTGGCACAACGGATTTTAAGTTAATACAACAAGACTGGTCTAAGTACCAGTTATGAAAGCAAACGTTTATGCAAGCTAGGAGCTATATGGAAAATAAGCTTAATTATGGAGAAATGAAACAAGATTTTTACTCTACATTAAGCTCAAGAAATAGAACTGTTAAATTTATTAATTACAAAAACAAATTTAACATTACATTTCAAATCAAATTAAATGAGACGCACTCGCTCACTCACACAGAAGCTAAATACTTACGCCTAGGAAAAACACCTTAACTAAACTCTTAAAACTACAAAATACACAAAGGAAATACCAGTCGATGAATACTATGTATCACCCGAGGAGTGGGGTGGGAGCTTGGAGAAACTGTAAGTGGAGTTTGGGTACTAGCTGACCTCTCGCACTGCTGCACAGGTCCTGTCTCCGTCACAGCAAACACTCGACTGCATTCAAATAATGTATGGGCAGGAAGCACGAGCCACCGGAAGAAGGCGTGGCTAACGGTTTATGCAAGCAGAGGCGAACGATAAAGAAACAATTGTATCGCTCAGTAACGCACTTAGTGGCGTGCATTAAATCGGTCACTTTTGAAAGTGACGAATGATTTGGAAAGTATACCCCGAAATGGAGAGAGAAACGGTTAACTGAGCGATACACAGTGAGTTTTCCACTAATAGTTCGTGGCTTCTCACAAAAAGGAAATGTCGCGAATTGATTCGTGACATTACGCCCCATGAAAATTAAATCTTTCTTCCTTCAGAAGAAAGATTTCAATATACATATACATAAATCCTAACTCAGTCACACAAGATTCACACTGTGGTGTGTGTGTGCTATCCTGCTACAGGAGAAAATCGCAGTCGCCAGTGAGCGAAAAAACCTCGTATTTACGTTAATAGAAGCAAGCTTGAGGGAAAAACTCCGTGACGACGGTGAAAATCCTGTACTCAGGTCAAACTGAGCGAAAATTCGCTACATTTACACTGACAACTAATTGTTGTGTAGCGTGGTGTATGTAATACACGGTGTAGGTGTGACAGTTGTAGTGTAACTGTACCTACGTGTAAAATGACACAGTAAATAATATGGCGACGACGAAGGCAGAGGAGAAGAGGCAGCAGCGTGCGGCAGATGATCAGCTGGTCCGCACAGCAAAACTGCTACACCCATTGCTGAACCTGCAAAACCAATTAAGGTGGAGCATCAAAAGTGTCAATGAGACAAAATTCTTATTATGTTACAATTACTCTCTCTGGCTAGCAGTCAGTACATGCTATGAAAAGTACACTCGAGGTCGCCATTAATTTTAGCACACGATTATGGTCGGCCAGTTGAGAATCCCTGTGCAAACTCGGGTCTTCCATAGCCTCAAACTGCACACGGGTCCTCAACCTGTGCCTTAACCTACAGTTCTTATATTAATATCGGGGAGCTGAGAATCCTTGTGCAAAC
The DNA here is from genome assembly GCF_032717465.1 of Coenobita brevimanus. NCBI lineage: Eukaryota > Metazoa > Arthropoda > Malacostraca > Decapoda > Coenobitidae > Coenobita > Coenobita brevimanus. The sequence goes on along the minus strand of NC_136987.1, from coordinate 23,008,225 downwards.
TTGGGTCTTCCATAGCCTCAAGTCGCCTCTGCAGAGTTCTCACTTCCCCCTTAACCTACAATACAATACTTATATTAGTACCGGGAAGCTGAGAATCCTTGTGCAAACTTGGGTCTTCCATAGCCTCAAGTCGCCTCTGCGGAGTTCTCTCTCGAACTTCCCCCTTAACCTGCAATACTTATATTAGTAACGGGAAGCTGAGAATCCTTATGCAAACTTGGGTCTTCCATAGCCTCAAGTCGCCACTGCGGAGTTCTCTCTCGAACTTCCCCCTTAACCTACAGTACTTATATTAGTATCGGGGAGCTGAGAATCCTTATGCAAACTTGGGTCTTCCATAGCCTCAAGTCGCCACTGCGGAGTTCTCTCTTGAACTTCCCCCTTAACCTACAGTACTTCTATTAGTACCGGGAAGCTGAGAATCCTTATGCAAACTTGGGTCTTCCATAGCCTCAAGTCGCCTCTCAACTTCCCCCTTAACTTACGGTACATATATTAGTACAGGGAAGCTGAGAATCCTTATGCAAACTTAAGGTACATAATATGCATGTACAGGCCCTGGACATACTGTGTCCTGTGGGGCCAATGGGCGAGACATCAGGTCTGCACCCACTTCACCACTACCCTGTCTCTCAACTGACTCAGAGATTACAGGTGTGGTTATAAATGGCACAGGAAGGGCATGTCCCTGAGTAGTGGCGATACTTTGGCACACACTGCAGGAACGGACAAAACTATCTATGTCCCGTCCCATCCCTGGCCAGAAAAAGTCAGCACGGATACGGCCCTGGGTCTTCCTTTTCCCCATGTGACCTCCTGAGGCTGAACAATGACCCCATTGTAACACTGCTAGGCGGTACTTGGCGGGAACGACAAACTGCAGTCGAACCTCGCCCTCGGGTGTTCGTGACTCACGGTAGAGCCGTCCTTGTTTACGAAGGAACTTGGCTCGACCTCCACGTGAATACTTTATCACTCGACCCTTTTGTTTGTTCCGCACGGTAGCAAGTGTCGGGTCAGAATGTTGTTCTTGTACAACAAGTTGACTACACATCAGATCTTGCGGCGATTCAATGATCACTGGGGTGACACAGTCTGGAGCCTCAGTCATGGCTCGTGTTACCGCAGCAGCCGAAGTCTGAGTGGCACCATCATCGGAGCAACTATCCTTGGCTCCTTGAATATTGCCTACTATCAAGTCAAATAGAGGCTCTGGCATGACAACTGCAAGTGTCATACCAGTATAAAATGGAGATGCCACCTGGATACATGCCTCAGGGAACAATCTCACTGATCCATCAATAAGATTTGCATGGATCTGTCGACCTGTATACTGCTCAGGCCGAACTAGACTCTGCTTGACAGAGCAACCTGAGGAACCATTATCTCTCAGGACCTTCACAGGAATGCCTCCCACAAACCCTGGCTGAACAAGGAAGGTACTGTCACCTGTGGGAGGGCCTGTGGAGGAAGCAGCTAGCCACTCATGAGGCTGCTGAATTGATGTGGCAAACATTGTGCCTTGAGAATTATAAGATGGAACATTGGCCATCTGTGGAGGGGGGTTCACTGTCACTGTGGGACTAGTGAACTGTGGGGAAGTACCCACACTGGTAGGGATGGCACCACCGGGTACTTGTGGAATAAAGGCTGCATTTGCCTCCTGCCTCCGATACACTAATTGACCTGACTGAGGGTTACGTGGCTTGTCCTTGTATTGCTGCTGATGCTTGGGAAACTGCTGCTGGTTGGGGTGCTTGTTGTACCGCTTCCACTCAGGTTTCTGAGTGTTTTGCCCCTGGTCCTTCCACTGCGGTTTTGGACCTTGGCCATTATTCTGAGAACGGCCTTGGTGCTGGGATTCAGTCTGAGACGGCTTCCCAGACTTGGCAGTATCTTTTCTGCTCCAGGTGTTTTGCTTACGAGCTTGATACCCGTATGCAGTAAAGAATGCGTCAGCCTTCTCTGCCATTTGGCTGGCATCTTTCACCTGGCAGATCTTAAGCTGTGCTATGAGCTCAGCAGGCCACGACCTCTCTAGCTGTGTACGCAGCATAAGGTCAATTATCCCCTCACGCGTGGAAGGAATTTCATCTTTCTCCATCCACTCATTTAAGTAAGCTGTGAGACGATCAAGGAACTGAACAGCTGTCTCCTTGTCTTGGAGACGAGCTCGCATGAACTGAACTTTGGCGTCGTCTACTGTGAGACCATACGCCTTAATGAGTGCAGCTTTCATCATCTCATATGTGAGATTGTCTCCACGAATTCTGTGGAGAATATCGAGGGCAGGGCCCTCAAATAAACTAAGAAATTGGATCCGCTTAGCTGCCTCATCCAGTTGATACATGTCTGCCATGTCCTCAAAACGAGCTATGTACGGCTCGATTCGCTCGCTTTCCTTGTATGAAGGAAGCTTGATGCGTGGGGTCGCCAGGACATGTGCAGGAAGAACGCTCGTGGAGCTTGGACCAACTGCACCAGATGTGTCTGAAGCCAAGGAATCTCGCTTGAGCTTCAGCACTTCAAGTTCATGTTCTCGTTCTTTGTCTCGTTCCTCACGCTGTTCTCGCTCGTATTCCCGTTGTTCCCGCTCGTATTCGCGCTCTTTCTCACGCTGCTCTTGTTCATATGCACGCTGTTCTCGCTCATATTCGCGCTGAACCTTACGCTCTTCACGGGCATCATTCTCGCGCTGCTGCTCCTGATTATGCCGTGAGAGTATATACTCTTTAATTTCGGTTGGGTCCGAAAGACCCATTTCTTTGGCTTCCTGTAAAAATACAGTAGTAGCCATGGCGCTAATTTATCAAGCAAACCCGAAATTGAGTACTGACTGCTTAGCGACGAATACTAATAAACACAAGTAAAGAGTACAGACACAAGCTAGTGGTGACCAGTCTTATCCAGTTAACTGGCAAAAAATAAATCAAAAATGTAAATGACTGGGAAGACTCAATAATAAACACAATGGGTACGCCGACTTCCCAGGAGCGAATAAAATCGTCTGGCGTTACCAAAAATAAACTAGAGTTAAGTACTCTATTGATTTATAAAGCAAAAACTCACTTGCTAAATTAACGGTAAACACCAGTAAGCTTGTGCCTATAAACTTTAATGATAAATACCTAAATATGAATGAGTGAGCACTATCTCGTGAATAGCTTTAGAGCTAGGAGTTAATATCCTGGAATGAGGTCGCCAATTGTCACGGGGTTTTTATAATATCACGGTAATTTTGATATAAATGGTTAAATATTATTTAAATTGATATTTATATTCAATAATATTGAAGCGCAGAGACAATGATTGTCTTGCTACATCAAGCAACGATTACTTTACGCTGGCTTGTGCACGATTCTCTAAGAACGAGAATTTATAAACTTTCTCAACAGTACACAGCAGAGACTAATTACTCACAATTGCTGAATTACTGTACTGTTAGCCTCTGGAGAAAGTTACATCACCCCTGACAATAAATAACTAATACTAATAATAATAACATCAGGTTCTTGCTGATGCATTAACTCCTGGCACAACGGATTTTAAGTTAATACAACAAGACTGGTCTAAGTACCAGTTATGAAAGCAAACGTTTATGCAAGCTAGGAGCTATATGGAAAATAAGCTTAATTATGGAGAAATGAAACAAGATTTTTACTCTACATTAAGCTCAAGAAATAGAACTGTTAAATTTATTAATTACAAAAACAAATTTAACATTACATTTCAAATCAAATTAAATGAGGACGCACTTTCGCTCACTCACACAGAAGCTAAATACTTACGCCTAGGAAAAACACCTTAACTAAACTCTTAAAACTACAAAATACACAAAGGAAATACCAGTCGATGAATACTATGTATCACCCGAGGAGTGGGGTGGGAGCTTGGAGAAACTGTAAGTGGAGTTTGGGTACTAGCTGACCTCTCGCACTGCTGCACAGGTCCTGTCTCCGTCACAGCAAACACTCGACTGCATTCAAATAATGTATGGGCAGGAAGCACGAGCCACCGGAAGAAGGCGTGGCTAACGGTTTATGCAAGCAGAGGCGAACGATAAAGAAACAATTGTATCGCTCAGTAACGCACTTAGTGGCGTGCATTAAATCGGTCACTTTTGAAAGTGACGAATGATTTGGAAAGTATACCCCGAAATGGAGAGAGAAACGGTTAACTGAGCGATACACAGTGAGTTTTCCACTAATAGTTCGTGGCTTCTCACAAAAAGGAAATGTCGCGAATTGATTCGTGACATAGCTAATGAGATGGAGTCAGGAGTCTGGGAGTCAGAATGGCTGGATAGCTTATTTCACTGGACATCCTATTGATGACTCTCACATTTTTGTATTTATATCATTTCTCTATTCTTTGATCCTGTTTCACTTCATTTTTAAGGTGCGAAGGATGATGATGATGATGATGATGATGATGAGGAGGAGGAGGAGGAGGAGGAGGAGGTGGAGGAGGAGAAGGAAGAGTCATGGTATACGGAGAAAAGCAGAGAAGCCGAACTTATAACAAGGGATGGCACAACAAGATGAGTGAGGAACGATCAGATTGTCAAGGGACGATAAGAATGCAGAGAAGATCCATTAAAATGATCTTAACGGGAAAGAGGCAAAGGAACAAAAATATTAATGAAGGTTTTTGTTTAACATTACAGGAGGAAACACTGCTAAAATTATGAACATAATGCGTGGCGGCAAGCACAGTAAAATGCTTAACATTTCTTTTGGTATGAATGGGTACAAAAGACATAGAAAGTAGGGAAGAAAACTAAGTGAGAAAGATATGGCCTGATAATGATAAAAGGATGAATCATATGTAAAACGCATCTTACCTGGACAAAGAGTCAAGAGAACAGTGATCATAGGGGAAAATGTTTGAAGAAGACGGAGAGGGAGAGAGAGAGAGAGAGAGAGAGGAACAGGTGAAGGCTAGGCGAGATGCGGGAGGGGGAGAGGGAGAAAAGGGATAGAGGGAAGAGAGAAGCAGCAGGAGGAATAAGGGACAGAAAGAGGAGAAATGGGGAAGAAGGAGAGAAAAGGGTGGAGGGACATGAAGGGAGAGAAAGAGTGATGGGAGTATGGGGGGAGGGAGGAAGGGAAAGGTGGGAGGATCAGGGGAGGAGTGAGGGAAGGAGCCGGAGAAGCAGGGTAGGAAGGAAGAAGAAAGAGAAGGGAGGAGGGGGGACGGAAGGAGAGAGAGAGAAGGAGCAGGGGGCAGGAATGAAGTGATGGAGTGGGAGGAGTGCAGATGGATGGAGGAGGAAGAAGGGGCCGAAGGAGCAGGAAAGGGAAGTAATAAAGGGAAGGGAGAGTCACAGACGGAGGAAGAGAGGAAAAAGAAGGAACAGAGGAGGAGGGGGAGAGGAGGAGAGGGATAAAGATGAAGGGGTAGAGGGAGAGAAGGATCAACAAGGAGCAGATGAGGAGTTAGAGTGAAAAAGAGGTAGGGACTGAAAACAAAGAAAGCAGGAAGGGTAAGAAGAGGATAGAAGGAAAGACGGGAGGGGAAGGAGGAATTAGGGAGGAAGGATGGGAAGGAGGGATGGAGAAGGAGCATAGAACATTAACGGCCAATATCTATACGCCTTGACACCCTTCCTTGAAGCATTACCACACACACACACACACACACACACACACACACACACACACACACACAATTTCCACGTTCCCCCCCCTCTCTCTCTCTCTGTTTTCTTCCAATTTCCATTTACATCCTCTCTCTCCTCTTTCCCTCCCCCCCCCTCCCTATCCTGTTAATATCTTATCATCTTCTTACACTTTCCCTTTTCACTCGCTCTGTCCCTACAAAATCTATTTTTTAAATTAGTCACCTATTCTACACTCTTCCTGTATTTTCTAACTCTTCCCTCCCTTATTGCACTCTTATCGTTGTTCTGACACCACCTTTTTCCCTTTTCTAAGTCTCCTAGGCCAAGTACAGTCTACGTATGCATAATTTTTACTTCATATTCACGCCACATTACCGTGAAGAAACAATGATAACAAACACACCACCTTTGTGTGAGTAAGAATGGAATGTTTTTAAGTACTAATGCCCCTTAATATTCTCTCCATCGGCTACTACTCCTACTTCTCCTCTCTTTCTCTCTGTCCAACTACTATTTTTCCTTTACACCCTCACCCTAATACATTCTCTCGCTGCACTATTACATTTTCATCTACAATCTCCATCATTATTCTTTGTACTTTGCACTCTTCTTCCCGATCTCCTTTTTTTTTTTTTTTTTTATCTTTTTTTCATTTCGTGTATATCTTCTTGCATTGTCCCTGTTACTTTTACCATTTTTGTCGTCGGCAGATATTGATGGGTCTTCTGTTTTTTTTTTTTTTTTTTTTTTGTGTCCGACTTCTGGGCATAGGCTTCACAGCCTGGTCTCAAGGCCCAGTAGTCCTCCTACATACCATACACCTCTCTACATGTCACCACTTCGGCGCTAACACCCACCGTCCATATTGAATACATGCTAGGGCTGTTTCATACAAGACTGGTGTATTGGTATTAGCGGGGGTACTTTTATGACATGTCGGCGGGTCATCTGGTAGATCAGAAGAGTCTGCTTTTATGAAATTCAAATTCTTAAACTGTTCCCTGCCCCAGCCGGGATTCGAACCTGGGTCTATCAGGACTGCAGGCCGCTTCTCTACCGCCTCTCTACTGCTTCTTCTTCTTCTTCTTCTTCTTCTCCTCCTCCTCTTCCTCCTCCTCCTCTTTTTCTTCTTCTTCTCCGCCTCCTCCTCCCTCTCCTCTTCCTCTTCTTCTCCATTTCATCTTGTTCATCAATCCTCTTCTTCTTCATCGTCTTCATCATCATCATCTTCTTCTTCTTCTTCTTCATCATCATCATCATCATCATCATCATCATCTTCTTCTTCTTCTTCTTCTTCTCTTCCTCCTCCTCCTCTTTCTCTTCTTCTTCTCTCATCTTCCTTCTCCTCGTCATCTTCCTCTTCCTCCTCTTGTTTTAATCATCATTTTCCTCCTCCTTCTTTTTCTTCTTCTTCTTCTTTTTTTTTTCTTCTTCTTCTTCTCCATCATCATCATCATCATCATCATCATCATCTTGTTGTTGTTGTTCTTCTTCTTCTTCTTTTTTTTTCTTCTTCTTCTTTCAATTCATCATCATCATCTTCTTCTTCTTCTTTTTCTTCTTCTTCTTCTCCTTCCTCTTCTTCTTGTTCTTCTTCTCTGAGATGAATCAACTGTTCTTGCGCTTGTTGGAGTCATATATCATCATCATCCGGACCTCCTTTCCCACCCTAGGGCAGGGTGAAGAGTACCAACGTCCAGACAGCCAAAGTTTGCCCAGTTCAATGGGCCACGCCTCCATTAACTCATCATTCAACCCCTCGAAATCCTGACTCCACCAGACAGGCCAAAAAAATTTCACTCCGTTCTGTAGCTTCACATATACCTATCTGACAGAGTTAATCTGCAGGCTGTCACGTTAAAAAGCGGTGCCAAATATCTGGTGGTATTGCACTTTTCCACACAAAATTCATCCAACCAGCTCGATCTCTTGTCAGTCCCTTAACCTCACCAATTTCCATACCTTTCTTTCTCACACACTCATTCACCATATCCTTTCACCTTCTTCCTGGCCTACCTCGCCTCCTCCCTCCTTCAAATTCGCTACGATATACCTTTTTCGCCACTCTAATGTCGTTCATTCTCTCCACATGACTACACCATTCAATCTCGTCGATTCTGGTGTCCACAGCTTTCTCACTCCGCATCTTTCACGAATCATATAATTCCGTATCCTATCCACTCTCTGTACTCCACATACATTCATCAGCAGTCCCATCTCCACTGCTCTAACTCTTGACTCTTCATTTTCATGCCACACCATAGTCTCACATCCCCATGTTAAAGTTGGCACTAACACTCCTTCACGTAAGCCTCATGCAGCTGCAACATTCAAACCACTGCTTCATATCAAGGCCTTCATAGCACCAGCTACTTTCCTTCCTTGTGTCACTTTACTTTCCACTTCTTTTGCAAATTTCCTCTCTTTTATATCACTGAACCCAGGTATTTGAACTCTCTCACCAATTCCAGTCTCTCTTCATTCACTGTAACATCACACTGGGAGTCAACATCTCTCAATAACCATCACTTTACTCGTTTCTACATATACTCTCAAGGCACAACGCTCACAGACATCTACAACACTCCGCACTAGTTTACCAAGCTCTTGTCCGGTATTTGCAAGTAGCACTCCATCGTCAACATACAATTAACTTAAGATATTCCATCCACCACCATTCATTACCTACGCCATTGCTCTCTCCGTTACATGTGTTTTAACTTCTTTCATCACCCCATCCATATATATATATATATTGAATGACCATGGGGACATCACGCAACCTTGTCGCACGCCCACACCGATTGTGAACCATTCACTTAGGTGCCCATTTACCCTTACACATGCCTCACTGCCATCATAAAAACTCTTGACGGCACCTAGCAGCTTACCATCTACATCGTACATGTGCAAAACCTTCTACTGTCCTTCTCTATCTACTTTGTCGTATGCCTTTTCCAGATCCATAAATGCCACAAAAACCATATAGTCCTTCTCACAGGCCTTTTCCACTATTTGTCTCACAGCAAATATTTGATCCACACATCCTTTGCCACTCCTAAAGCCACCCTGTTTGTCATTCACTTGGACTTCTGATATCTCTCTTTCTTTATGATAACTCTTCCATATACCTTCTCTACAACACTCAATAGACTTATGCCCCGATAATTCTTGCACTCACTTCGCTCACTTTTATTTTTGTACAGGAGTACAATCACTGCTTTTTTTTCCACTCTGCTGGCACAGTTTCGCTCATCCATGCCTTCTTACATATCTCCAATGAGCGCTTCATTCCTCTCTCGCCACTACACTTAATCATCTCTGCATACACCTCATCAGCCCCAGATGCTTTCACATTGTTCGGTCGCTTCACAGCATTCTTCACCTCGGCGATTGTCACGTTTCGTATAACTGCATTCCTTCTCTGTACACCCCCCAACACAATGAAGTTAAAAGTCGCTTTGCGCTCTCCATTCGCATTCGTCAGACTTTCAAAATATTCTTTCCATCTGGTCCTTACTTCATACCCATCGGTTAATAACCTGCCACTTACATCCTTCACACTTACATTTCTTTCCACAGTCACTTGTACATTTCCGCACCTCTTTCCAGAATAAATTCCTATTTTCAGAGTACTTTGCATTAATTTTTCTTCCAAGATCATCATTTACCTCCTTCTTTTTACTCTTCACTAGTCTGTTTAGGTGCTTCTTGCTCTCAGTATATTTAGTTCTTATTTCAGCTGAACCCCTGTCCTGTATCCACTCTGGCTACTTCCTCGTTTCATCCACTGCTCTCATAACCTCTTTATCCCACCATGCCGTACCTTTCTTCATTGTTGTTACTCCTGCCACATCACACACCGCTTTAGCATTCCTAACGAAGCCATCTCTACATGCATTCCACAAGCTGTCCAGATCCATTTAATTCCAATTCAATGATACTAACTCGTCCCCGACTTTGGCCCTCTATTCAACTGCCATTTCTTTTATCCTCGGCTTCTCGACTTTGTTTCTCTCTCTCTCCCTGACTGCTCTTGACTCACTTGGTCCATCTCACTCCTCTTAGCTTAATCTCGCATACCACAATCATATGGTCTGACAAACATCGGCGTCACTGCCTTCGTATCAGCAACACCTTCCCGCATCGATTTCTCTACGAGCACGTAATCAATGAGGCTCCTTTCAACACGATCTCTATTCCCTCTTTACCAAGAATATTTATGTGCATCTTTATGTTTGAAGCAAGAATTACATATTCACAATAAACATGGAGTCATGTAAAATTCCAAATTCTTGAGCAATACGTATATAAAAGTTGGTGTTCATTTATTTATATTTCTTTTTATCCCGTGTGTTCTGAGTGCGGTGATATATCATACAGTCGGCCATTAGTAGATATAAAATATGCATAGAGACTTTAGTTTTATGTTTCCGTACCTTCTCTTTCCTCGTGTGACATTTTTAAATACCGGGTATGTCTTTTCATGCCCCCTTTCTTATTGCCACCCACCTCCAGCCTTTCTTAAAAGAAAAGAAAAATAGAAAAAAAAATATTATTAAGGTCATTTTTTCTTTGCACTCCTTCCTACGCAACCCTCCACCGTTACGTCTCCCCTCGACTCCCTCCCTAGTTTTCCTCTAACCTTTTATTCCATTTTCCCCCTCTCTTCTTTTCGAACTCCTCCCTCCCTCCCTCCCTCCTGCCTTATCAGGTCGTATCCCTCATCATTATCCTTATCATCATCATCATCATCATCATCATCATCATCATCTATCTTATCCTCTCCCTCCCCTCCCCATTTTCCCCTTCTCCTTCTATCCCATAGATTTCCTTTCCCCTCCATCCCCTTCTATATTCCACTCCTACCCTTCTTCCTCTCCTTCTTCAGTTATTCCTTTTTTCTTTATTCCTCTTTAATTTCCCTTCTCCCTCTGCTACCTCTCCATCTCTCCATTCCCCTTATCTTTCCCCCCTCTCTCTCTTCTACCCCTCCTTCCCTCCCTACCCCTTATCTTTCTCCTTCTCCCTTTTCTACCCCTCTCTTCCTCCCCACCCTTTATCTTTCCCCTTCTCTCTCTTCTACCTCTCCCTCTCTCTCTTCCCCTTATCTTTTCCCTTCTCCCTCTTTCACCTCTCCTTTGCTCCCTTTCTCCTTATCAGGCACTATCAGCGTTTCCCTCAAGACCCTCTCATCCCTGTGATGTTCTTTCTCTCCCTGTCTCCCCCTCTCACATCTTTTCTCCCTCCCATTTTTACCACATCCTCCCTCCCTTCCATATTATCCTCCTTTGCAGTTGCGTCCTTTCCCGCACCTCGTCTCTCTCTCTCTCTCTCTCTCTCTCTCTCTCTCTCTCTCTCTCTTTCACTAACGCTAACTCGAAATGGTAACCACATTATCTTTAAATCCCTTAATACCTTTTTTTTTCTGGCTTTCTCGATATAAAGCCGACATTATAATAATTCCTCTTAGTCTCTTCCGCCTCTCACCTACTCTCTTGTTCCATTATTTTCTCTCTGGTGCATTCGAGGTGATATCTTCGCTTTTCTTTTTATCCGTTTTATCTTTCTTTTCTTTATTTTTATCTCGATATTGTGTTGCCATTATTATCACCATCATTCTCTCTTTCTCTCTCTCTCTCTCTCTCTCTCTCTCTCTCTCCCCCCCCCCCCAGCTATCTCATCATCTTCACCATCTTCGCTTAAAATGTCTGTGTTCCCTGGTGTGGTGTTGGTGGGAGGACAATGTCGCGTGTTATGGTGGTAGGCTGCTCTCTCTTCGTTAAGGGCTGGATATGAGCAGAGGACCACCTATGTCTTGGATGTGAACACCTGTCCTGGATGCAAACAGTTGTTTTGGATACAAACATCTATCTTGGATACAAACACCTGGGTTTAGTGTAAGCACCTCTGTCCTGAACGCAGATACCTGTCTTGGACGTGAACACTGAAAGTGAACACCTGTATCTTAGATACGAATCCTGCTGTCTTGAATGCAAACACTTGTATCTTGGATACAAACACTTTAGTCTTGGATGGAAACACCTATGTCTTGGATACAGACATCTGTCTTAGATGCAGACACCTGTACCTTGGAAATATATACCACTGCCTTGGAGGCAAACACTTGAACCTTGGATAGAAACACCACTTGTCTTGGAGGCAGACACTTTTGACTTGGATACAAACGCCTCTGGTCTGCATGCAAACACGTCTGTTTTGAATGCGAACACCACTTACCAGCTTTTGCCCCTAATAAACAGCCACAATTACAACCACCACACGCACCACAAATTAACATCACAACCATTAGTTAATTAAATCCACCAACAAATCACCACCACGCCCACCGTAGTTCCTACATCAGTCCCTCCAGCATCATAATACCCCTACACCCTCATAGCATGGGTATAACACAATACAGTGCTGGAGAGGGATGTCCATCGTTCTTTTCCTGTGTTTGTCTTCCCCTCTTCCAATTTTCCCCATCCTTTCTGTCACTGGTTATTACTCTTATTTCCAGTTTAGTTGGCACACACTGAGTGACAAGCGAAATGATTTCCTGTAACTCTGAAAGCTATTTACAAGGCTGGGTGGTAACCATATATCCAAATAAAGGGGTGACGTGGAGCCTACTTTAGTACTATAGCACTATATAGTTAACTGGGTGGAGACGCAAGTGTGGCGTCCACCCACGAACCAAATCCACACTAATCCCACGCCTTGCCGTGGTGAAGCGCTGTAAGCCAATTGGGATCATTTGTCCACTGTAAGAGTCGGCCTTGCAGGGGCGGTTACTTGTTTGCTGTTGATGGATCTGCTCGATCAGACAGACTGAGGTAGCACAACAACAACAACAGCGACAACAACAACAACAACCCTCACAGCACAATCATTACCAACCTTCTGTTCAAGAACCGCAACCAACAAACTACTCATCCGCCACCAAACCAACACCTCATCCCTGTATCCCTTTACGACCATCATTATAAACCAGCTCCATCGCAGTCACAGACATCAGTTCAACAACCACAACAAAACCAGCACATCCACCACCACACCAACTCCAAAGCCATTTAATCTACCACATCCATCAGCAAGCCAGCATCACCCCGACGGTAGCTCTTAAACCAGCCCCCGCACCATAATGCCCCTACACCGGCCTCAACTTGCCTAATCAGCCGCTATGGGTCCCACAAGACGTCCATCCTGGGGGCCCTCGGGAGTGCTGCCCAGGGAACAAATAACCTCCACCACACCGTCTGTACAGGATGGCACTCCCCTGGGGAAACTGCCAGAGTGCCTTCTGTTGCCCTTTCTATATTTCGTCCTGATTATGATTCTGTGATTGTTGTAATAGGACTGTCTAACTGATTTCCCAGTTTTCCTTCACGCAGTGACTTCTGTTTTGACTTACGCTATTCTTAATGGAATATTATACCCATATACTGACTTGTTGTATTGTAAAGATAAAATATTTTCAGTCCGACTTGGACCCTATATAAGTACCCCTAAAGAGAGTCCAGATCGAACCGAGACGGTTGTGTCTTCACGGTAAACACAATTTCAGAGTGTATTACAGTCAATCAGCTCTCCAGTCTGATTACATATAGTCATCAACTGAGCTGGAAAGGGTGGAATATTACTCAATTTGTGTTCTTTACTACACGGGAGGGAGGGTGCTATGCAAGTGCTGTTCTTCGAGGGTTTGTTGTAGAAGAATCCGCTAAGAATGACGGAACACTTGAAGTGTTGGGCCAATATTATTAACCCTGTCAGCCCAAGGACCTCTTTATTTTTATTTTATTGTGTCTACCACTGGGAAGATTTCTTGCTGTGACATGGTTAAGGAAGGTTACATCTAGTGCATCCATTTCGACATGTCTCCTCTATGCTGAACGAGATCGTGTAGCAGCAGGAATGAAAAAAAAACAAACAGAGAAGTCTATAGAATGCGGGCGCCAGGTAAGGACATTGACGAAGTTACAATACTCATCATTCGGTTCTTACTCAGTTATGTTGTGATGCAACATAACTGAGTCTACTTATGTATGCGTTATCACGAAGTCACAAAGGCAGAGAAGGGCCAGTAGCATCCTGCTGTATAAGGCCAGTAGTACGGGAAATCTCTCATAAGTGGGATAAAATCGACTGCTTATTGCATCGTCATCATCATCATCATCATCATCATCATCATCATCAACATCATCATCCAGTGGTGGAAGGGGATCCACAAACAGGAATTGCAAAGTACGAAAATACGAGAACCATGAACAGCGTGCTAAGTGTAAGTGGGCCACACTTATCATTCATGTCCTCGAAAGTCCCAACTCCATCTCACAGACCAAATCATCCACACAAAATGAACTTCACATTAACAAGTGTGGTAAAGCCATTACATCCACTACCAAGGTGGCAAAAAAAAAAAAAAATAAGACTGTAACCCAGGTCGTCTGCATCTGGACATACACCATTCATCCATTTCTTGTTTTATTGTTTTCTTTTGCCTCCTCAATTCCCATACGTCGCTTATTCACACATTCATTTATTTTAAACATCCACCTTTTATTATTCACGCCTCCCACTACCCTCAAACTACCTCATATAAACGCTTTTCACTGTCCTATACAAAACCTTTTTTGTTGGGCAGTGGCAAGAATAAACATAATATAGAAGAAATATTTATTACCAGAGGCTTCGCTTAAGCTAAATATGGTTTGCTTAACATTAAAAAACATAAAATATTGCCTCCTGATACCGTAAGGGTTACTGGTGATTGCTTCCAACCCTTTCGCCACCATACATCTCCCTAAACTGAGCATAATCATCTGGCCGTAACAATACAAAACAGAGACGACGTTCTGATGATTAATAAGTGTACCCCTTGATTACGGTGCAACGACAATAATAAGCTTTGGGTACTGTGACGTCATTCATGGTTTATTCTTAATGTCATCAGTCAGCCGCAATCAGTTAGGAGACCTGCAATGAGAGTTAGTGATGTATTTAACGAGACGAAAAAGATGAGAAGTGTATCCACTTCCATTTTATTTTTCACTATTACTACTAAGCTGTTTGTTTGATATGGTGCATGATACTTTTATAATTAGTCTGATTAGTTCATGAGATGATTCCTACAGTAAAGAATGGACGGATACTACCTAAACAGACGTATCATACAAAGTCTCATGTTTGCGTTCGGTAAACCTTTACAAGTCCGCACTACTTTATTTTGGCTTGACAATATATTTTCCTGGTGTATTTTGATGTGATCTGAACGAATTTGACCTTCTTTTCGGTTCTCGTGATTGGTTTTCAAATTAACCCCACCCTCCTTCCCAAGAGTCTTGGAGGACTGGTGGGATTTCGGGGTTCTGGTTGGGAAACATCTCAAAAACAATCATTTTGGACAGAAATGTTGTCAAACTCGGTGTAACCAGGCAAGACGTATTCGCGGGGTTATTACTGATCGCATTAGCCTTTTTCAAGCGATGTTTGATACAGAATTTTTTCTACGATGCAGATTCTCCAAAGACTGTATGCATTCAAGAACAAATGCCAGTCTTTAGTGATACAAAAGGTAAGAACTAGTAACACTAAGAGGTTATATCGTACAGTATATGAATTTTGTAAACAGTCATATATATATATATATATATATATATATATATATATATATATATATATATATATATATATATATATATATATATATATATATATATATATATATATATTTATATTTTATTTAAAGATTTTAAAAGTTTAAGTTAATCAAAACTGCCGTTTGCTACGCCTACCCACACGAAGAGGTGCGCTCTCACGCTTTCAAGATTACCACTTAAGCTGAAGGTGTGAGCTTTCACTTCGAGCAGGGTGCGGGAAGGGTAATCCCTGCCCTCAGTTTCAAGACTACGGGCGTACATCCCATTCATTTCCTTTATTTCTTTGCTGCATTCTTCTTGCTCTCACGGGATTTCTTAAAACTCTTCCATACAGTCAGTGGCACCTATAGTGTCCGCGCACGGTGCTCATCAGTTTCGAAGCATGGTGACGATTTACGTCATAAACAGTGACTTTCCAACAGGGATGGCGGTTCAGTTCATTGTGTCTGCACACTCATTGTCATACATTCTCCATTACTATGCTTCTACACCACAGGTGCCCGTTTATCGTGTGCACGAACATTCAAGTTTTTTTCTTTTTTAATAATCTAAACCCTCCAAATTTTTTATTCTTTTCCGCAATATACAATGTTTTTGCTTCTCCTCGCTGTCAATAAACCTTACATACTTTCTCCTTGCCTTTCAGCTTTCATATTGTCTTACTTGCTCTTTAATACTTTCTTGTTTATGATTCCGTATATATAAAATAATCGTCTCTGACCTCCGTTCTATATCCCTCAATACTACTTTTCTTTGTTCTCACACTTATCTAGGAATTAATCTTACAATTCTTGTCCACAATTAGAGTCTCGTTCTTACTTTACCAAAATGCATGCAGTGTTTTCTTTCTTTTCTTTTCTTTTCTTTTTCTCTCTATACCCATCTGAATATTTTTCTACTTCACATCCTCCTCACTCACTTACTAACCTTCAGAATCCTGTTCAGTCCTTTACTGTCCCCTCCTGACTGCGTTTCCTAAATACGGGAACCTTTTCTGCTGTTCCTTTTCCATCTCCATATCCTACCTTCCACCGTCCCTTAATCCGTGAGCCCCATTGATATATTTTTTTCTTGCACTGTCTGTATGAAATGACGTAAAATTCACACCCACCCTTAAATTCTCTTATCAGTTACTTTCTTCTGTATTAATCATCTCTGCTTTTCATTTCCCTTCTCGAAACTTTACTGATTTTTTCTTCCCTTCCTCGTATCATACCTGTCGAAATCACCTCAGTCCCCAAATACTCCGGCTTGGTATTTTCACCTCTGTGCTTCCCCTTTCCATCCTTAAATTCTGTTACTTAGCTCTCCACCGTCCGTTACCCTCGTTCCCTCGTCGCACTGCTTCACCAGTAATTTCACTGCCCTGGTTCGATGTATAAACTGAAATGTAATTTCCGGGAATTGCTCTGGATGAAAAATATTGCATAGTTATTGGCTTATATGTCTTCGCCGCCCTATTGCAATATCGTATCTTACAGTTCATTTATATGCAACGATTTTTTTATTATTTAATTGATATTTACTCCCTCCCTCGTTAAACGGATTTCAGAATAGCTGCACAGTCGTTGGCAATTCGCTTTACAGTACAATGCAATTCTTGGAAAATCGCAGATGTGTGGCCAGCTGATGGGTTCATGAATGATGCGAATGAAGTGTGTGGTGAAATGCTGAGATATGGGGGTGAGATTGTTGTGGAGTGGATATGGAAGTTGTGTAGATTGGCTTGGGAAGAGGGAAGAGTTCCAGAGGACTGGAAATCAGGTCTAATTGTTCCTTTATACAAACGAAAAAGGGAGAGAGAAGTGTGTTGTAACCATAGGGGTATTTGCCTTCTTAGTGTGACTGGTAAAATATATGGTAGAATACTCATTGATAGGGTTAGGCATGTGACAGAGGAGCTAGTTGGAGAAGAACAAGGAGGATTTAGGAAGGGAAAAGGGTGTGTAGATCAGATAATTGTTCTCAGATGTTTAGTGGAGAAGTATCTAGAGAAGGGAAAGAAAGTGTATGTTGCCTTCATGGACTTGGAGAAAGCTTATGACAGAATAGATAGGCAAGGTATGTGGAAGGTATTAAGAATATATGGAGTGGAGAGGAAATTGTTGAGTGCTGTGAAGAGTATGTACGAAGGAGCTAGGGCTACGGTACGAGTGGATGGTGATCTGAGTGAGTTCTTTGATCTCAATGTGGGACTGAAACAGGGTTGTGTGATGTCTCCATGGCTGTTTAATATATACACGGATGGGGTTGTAAAGTAGGTGCAAGGTAGGGCAGTGGATGTGGGGGTGGCTCTAATGAATGAGGGTGAGATTTGGAAGCTTCCGGTGTTGCTGTTTGCTGATGATACAGTATTGTTGAGTGAAGATGAATGGGAGTTGCAAGGTTTGGTGAATGAATTTGGGACAGTGTGTAGGAGGAGGAAGCTGAAAGTTAATGTAAACAAAAGTAAAGTTAAGGTGTTTGAGAGGAATGAAGTCACAGAATGTACAGTGAGGCTGGATGGTGAGGATATGGAGAATGTGAGTACATTCAAGTACTTGGGTAGTGTGATGTGTAAGGATGGAACTTTGAGGGATGAAGTGCGTTAAAGGGTACAGCAGGGAAGGAAGGTTGTTGGCTCACTGAAAGCAGTGATGAGAAGTAGGGAGGTGAGTATGGAAGTTAAGAAGTCACTGCATGATAGTACTGTGACCCCTACCCTGACGTATGGAAGCGAGGCGTGGACCTTGCAAGAGGGGAACAAGTCAAGAGTGAGAGCAGTGGAAATGAGTTACTTGAGAGGAGCATGTGGAGTGACATGGAGGGACAGGTTGACGAATGAAGATGTGAAGGAACGTTGTGGGGTGGATGTGGATGTGGTTGAGAAGATTAGGAGAAATACACTGAGGTGGTTTGGACATGTGGAGAGAATGGAGAATGAAAGACTGACTAAGAGGGTGTATGTAGGTGAGCTGGGGGGAGGGAGAGTGAGGGGTAGACCGAGGATGAAGTTGAGGGATGGAGTTGAGAGGTATATGAGGGAGGGGGGGGTGAGTTGGGGGGAGGGTAGTCAAATGGTGGGTTACAGAGCTACTTGGAGGCGTTTTGTCTGCGGCCACCCTTTGCGGGATTAGGGCGTTGGGCTATAGATAGATAGACAGACTAACAAGAATACAAGGTTGAAAAATAAAACTTGGGAAGAAACCGCGAAAAGTGGAACGCTTATACACTCAGCACTGACATGAATTCAAAAACACGCTGTTAGATCAGAAACTCCTCGTAGAGTATCTCTGTAGGTAAATGTTAAGAAGGATAAAGTTCGCAATTAAGACCTTTTTGAACTTCATTCCTTTAGGAGACTATAACTAGTTTGAGAATAGTCCCATACTGGATGAGTTACATTTTCATTATTAATGCATTAAAATCTGCAGTCATTATATTCGTTTTAGTCTTCCTGCCTCCATACGTTTTTCTTCATATTAAAGAAGATGTCATCATATTAACGAACACTGAAAAGAAATGTAATTTTACATACAAAGTGGGCGTGAAGTTTAAAGCAGCAAATAAGATCATACACTCCACGTATTTCATTAAGCATATGCTAAGCGAGGACAAAGGCCGCTGTTGACCGGTTTAGGACACCCAGCCTAAACAAAAGCCATGCCAGCCGGATGTTCAGCCTGTGTCTCTTATTACAAGGATGTGCACTTGAAATGGTGTGTCTTACTGTGTGTGGGCTGGAGAGAGAGAGAGAGAGAGAGAGAGAGTTACAAGGACAAGTAGTAACTCAAAAGGTCTTACGGCCCGATAGCATATTTCCGTTCTGTATGCATACTCATTTCCCCACCAGGAACCCTCAGCCAGGAACGACGCTCGCACCTTCGTTTCAAAACTAACCATAGGTTTTCCTCGACTATATGCTCAGTGTGTTTCTCAGGCAAAATTACCTATTGTATAGTATCTGACCTAATACATGTTATTTACATAATTTTTATCTTTAATTGCGCTTATAGCCGTGTTTTTGCTGTCACCGCTTAAAGCAGAGGTAGTCGACAGTTCCTCGATAAAGCAGGTCAAAGTAATCTCAGACAAAATTTTTAAAGGCCTAACTTTTCTGTAGACGGAATGTTTCCTCCTTTCCTGTAAAATTTCCCAGCCCGACTCCTTCCCCCTCCCTCCTTCCAGATCAGGTGCACTTCCTTTTCTTTGCCCGTTCCACAGGTGGGAATGATGGGTGAGGCGAGTCTTCATCTTATCTTTTTCTCAGTACTGAAGGAACAATGTGTAATTGGCAAGGTCGTATATGGTACTAGGTAGCATATTTCCGTTCTGTGTGGGTATTCGTCTCAATACCACAGCCAGCCACCTCAGCCAAGCAGCCCTAGTGGGATAGGTTAGGTTAGGTGTGGTTTGGCTAGGTTAGGTTAGATATTATACTACAGGTAATTTTGCCTGAGAAACACACTGAGCATATTGTCGAGGAAAACCTATGGTTAGTTTTGAAACGAAGGTGCGAGCGTCGTTCCTGGCTGAGGGTTCCTGGTGGTGAAATGAGTATGCATACAGAACGGAAATATGCTACCGGGCCGTAAGACCTTTTGAGTTACTACTTGTCCTTGTAACTGTATCAAATACAGTATATTCATCATCATCGTCATCATCATCATTATCATCATCTTTATCATCATCATCGTTATACGGAGCGGCAGCAGCAGCAGAAGCATGCAGCAGCATTTCAACTAATACATGGTCTGGGAGGGTTTCAGGAACAGTAGCAGTAGTAGTGTTACTTAGAACCCCAGGTTTATTTGCATGTAAGGCTAATGGACAGCAGGAAACTACTGCTGCAGCCAACTATCCTCCTCTGGGGAGCTGAGGGACGTTTGTGTACCCGGACATGTCCTCTGTCCAGCAGCATTAGCGCCACCGCATGAAGGCATCCCTCTCCAGCGCCTTCAGAAACAGGAACAGGATGGTAAGGAAGTAAGAGAAATATCAAAAGTAGCGCCCTTTGAAATGGAACTCAAACATCTGTTCATCCGGTCTGGATGTACTCAGCTATATCACCTGTATAAATAGATAACTACAATTATGGGTCATTAACGTATTAAAAACAGGATGAAATAGTGGTGTGATAAACAAATAGCCTGGCTACGTAACAAGGGGGCTTGGCAATGGTCATGTATGAAGCAACATACTGTACTAATCAGCGTTTGGGAATCCGTATTAATCGTTATCCTATGACTTTGAACATGAGTAGATTTAAGCCTCCCAACCCGTCGAGAATATTAACAATAACACTTGCAATGGCGAGTAAACAAGAAATTAGGCTATACGGATTCGTGAGTGTGAGGAGGCGCGGCGTCCCCTTCCCTGCCGCTGCAACACACATTGGAAGACCAGACGAGTTTTCTTGGCTTAAGCCGCATCACGGTGAAGGGGTCTTGGTAATCGCTGCGTCAGTTAAATTATCAGTCCTGATGTTCTGAAATGACATAGGAATCTTAAAACAACAATTTAATATGATGACGTCATATATTTTACATTCTTGACTTTAATAGATGGTTATAATCGTTTGAAAAGCCCCTCGTACGCTAGTTAATGAAGGCTACACAAAACCCAACTAGATCGAAAAGCCAATAAAAAGGTAAATATGATCGTTTGGTGTTAGGAATAAAGACCTGATAAAGACGTCAGCTGAGTGAAAGGGTTATTGCGTCATGTCTACTACAAAATCTGGCAAATCTTTGAACGTTATATATTTATTTCTTACTACCACCATGCCAGTCTATTGAGGCAGGAAAGATGAGACAGAGGGAGAAATATCAGACTGCAGCACATAATAGCGAAATTCAACGCGTGATGTATCTGAGTAATTATCCTGGAGAATTCATATGAGTAATATCACAACGAGGATGCTGTGGTATTCACTATGGCAACCGAAAATATAGCATTCAGTGCGTTAAATACATAGGGAAATATGAAATCAGCATTTAAAACCTGCTTAGTAGACTCATTAAGCTGAAAGGCAGTTGAATATGATGTCGTCTGCCATAACTTATTCTTGCTACTACCAGGGGGTTTTATTCAGGCATGAAGGAGACGGGGAAAATTGAGATGCGTTGTATACCATGTTTACAAGTGGGGGTAGAAATGGATGTGTTATATTAAGTCAGTATGCAGGCGGAATCATTGGGGCAATATCATAATTAACGCACTTAGGTAATAGCTGAGGCAATCACATGTATCAGATTTAATGCCCTGAGTAGACTGTCATTTCCAATACAACTAATGTCCCCTTCATTACGAAGGGTCCCTGCCCCTGCTGAATAATAAGAAGCTAAACAACATGAACAAACTGAACAAGCACATTCGTCGACCCAGTGCCTTCATCGTGACAACATAACCATCAGCCACCAGAACAACCTGCTTTGTCGCTGTCTGATATAACATTCACTTGGCATTACGATAATCCGACAAAAAACAATGGTCGCAATGGTCTCTTGTTTCCTATGCGATCTAATTTTAAATGCATTACTCCAGTGTTTAGTTCACGGCACTTCAGACCAGCTCCGACACAATTAGACTTTTGTGTCAGTTCAGGTCGATTTAGGACCAATTAAGTCAATTCGAGACCATTCACGCCAATACTTGTCCATCTAAAGCCTTCACATCCCTTCCGTCCTAAATAAAAATAAATTATGCTCAGCTAATTTTTTACCTTCAGGTCCTTTGCATATATTCCTGCTCATTCAAGTCAGTGCAGATCAGTTCAGGGCGGGTTTGGCTGGGTGAGGAGAAATAAGTGAAACGTGTTGGGATGGTGGTGGGTGGTGGAGCAGGTCGAGGGTAGTTCAGTCAGTGAAGATGCAAGTTTTAGGCTGGCTGTATGGACCTGGTGGAAGTTGTAGGCTGACTGTATGGACCTGGTGGAAGTTGTAGGCTGGCTGTATGCACCTGGTGGAAGTTGTAGGCTGGCTGTATGCACCTGGTGGAAGTTGTAGGCTAGCTGTATGCACCTGCTGGAAGTCGTAGGCTGGCTGTATGCACCTGGTGGATGTTGTAGGCTGGCGTATGCACCTGCTGGAAGTTGTAGGCTGGCTGTATGCACCTGCTGGAAGTTGTAAGTCAAAGACATCTCTGAACAAGAATAAGAAGTAAGAGTACACCATCCTCGCATGTCATTTGTCTTACAGCGCGAGGAAAACGGTATCTTTATATGGAAGGGGATGACATATCATACACCACACATAATTTCTGACAAGTAAGGGAGATGTAACGTCTTGGCAGCTGAAGCTAAAATGAAATAATAACCCTTTGCATCCTACAATGCCCTTTTTTGTATTATATTCTTTTCAGTGCAAGACGATGATAACATGTTTCGGAAAAGTTTTCTTTCTTTCTGTTTTTCATCTGAGGGCTTATGTGAGTGTAGATTAATTGTTTTCCTATCAAAGGTGTCTTCTAAGTTGCAAAGATGTACACTTAAGGATACGGTTAACCTTAATCTCCAAGGACGCCTTTTTCCGGTCAATTCTTGCAGATTCAGTCTATTTTATTCAGTTTATGAGAGACTTTTCGAACTAAAGATCTTATATACAGCCTTTTGGGAAGAGAGTCTTTTCTTCAGTTAAATAAAATAGTCTATAATTAGCAAGAATACAGCTAAAAATACGTCATTGGATTCAAGGGATTACAAAGATATAATCCCACTGATGAGATCAATACGTCACACACTAACCCACATGCCTGACTAAACAACTAACTCCCAATTCAATGAAGTCTTATTCTGGCTGAGTCCTGTTGTCCCTAGGCGATGTAATTCTACTTAGAAAAGGCTCTATTGTACCGCAATTGTTGATGAAGGTTTTTGTACTGCGGTGAACTGCACTTGTTTCCCCCCCTCTCGTTGCGTGCAATTGTTTCACTCTCTTGCCTTCCATTCTCGAACAGTTTTACTTTTATTTCCAGTTCATTCAGTCGTTTCTCATAACAGTTTAACATTACTGCTCTTCTCTTCTCAGCTTTCCCTGTCTTGGTGTCCGTCTCTACCCCTTCCTCACACGTCCCACTCCTGCCACATACCTCCCCACACTAACACACTTCTACACTTGCCTCCATCCCTCCCCCATACATCCTTTCATAGCTCCCACACACCTGCCTCCTCCCTTCCTCCACCTTTCCCCTCCTCACTTGTCTCCCCTCACACCATTCTCATGTGATTCTTAAAAATTCGAGCGGCATCCTCATCCCTATTTGATTTTTTGACGAGAAGGTTCGTGCTTGTATTGAAAATTCTCAAGTGTGCGGTATATTCTCCTTGTCCATTTGTTTTGATAACGCAGCAGTCTATTCTGCTGGCCCTTGATAACAGAGAAAAGCCAAAAACATTTTTGCAATCTCAGTCTCTCACTCCCCTGACCTCAGTCGCACAGTGTGGCAACTTGCATCTCGCCCTATTGTTAACCTCTGCAGCCCACGAACGTTATTTCTGTTTAATTTTACTAACCACATAGGATTCTATTCAGCTTATGGCAAACTCCATGAATCCCCCTTGTTTCTGGGGACACTCCTGTGCTGTTGGAGACAAGAATAAAATGACAAAGGCCTTATTTTACTGTCGTCGATCATCCAGTCCTTTTCAGCCTCATCAAGAGCGTAGGGATCTGGGGCTAGGTTACTCATTCTCGATAGACGAGGATGACCAGTCTCATTTTCCCTGAGAGGCATTACGTGAGCAGTAATCTTCAACCACCTCTCAAGTAGAAACCCTACGGACCCCAAATGGTTGGACCGCTATAACCTACTAAATCACCAGGTGCCATTTGGTTATATGGTTACCACCCAGCGTAGTAAATGATTTCATGTTTTACAAGAAACCAGTTGGCTTGTCACTTAGTTCAGAGTCTTTGAAGGTTCACTGCATCGAAAGAATGGATGGTGGGGGTCCCCCCACAACCCACATGAAAAGAGCCACGTGTAATGACCATAGCTGACCCTGATGTTCCCGGCCAATCTCGACCCTTACCCACTATCTCCATTTTTTTTTTTTTTTTTTTTTTTTTGCGAGGAAGAAGGAATCAAAGGCCACGAGCCCACAAAACAGTTCTTTCCGATAAAAAACAAAAACAATACAAAGGACAGCCAAATTCAAGAACAGTTCATTTCGAGATGCCTGGACAGACTGCGTTTGAAAGACTGGAGATCATAGGAAGTAGGAAATACAGACAGAGAGAGACAGTTCCAGAGTTGACCTGATGCATAAATGAAGGACTGGGAGTAAAGGTTAATTCTTGCATTAGAGAGTTGGACAGAAAAGGGATGAGAGTTTGCTGCTAGACGGGTGCTACGTGCCCATCGTAGAGGTGGAGGGATGCAAGCAGACAGTTCAGAGGAGCAGTGACCATTGAAGTGACGATAGAAAAGAGATAAAAAGGCAACAGTGTGGCAAAGAGACAGAGGTTGAAGGAAGCCAGTAAGAGGAGGAGAATTAGTGAGATGAAAAGCGTTTGACCCCACCCTATTGAGAAGAGCTGTATGTGGGGAGCCTCCCCACACATGAGAGTTCTACTCTACACACGGGCGAATAAAACCCGTGTATAAAGTCAACGACTGTGCAGGGGTAAAAAAGGTACAGAGTCGGCTGACCACACCTAATCTCTTGGAAGCAGATTTTACACGAGATGCAATATGATCTTTCCACGGTAAATCCTGAGTGAATGAAACCTCAAGCATGTTGAAGGATGATGCTGGACTGAGCTAGATATTATTAAACATTAGTAGGTACTCCCGTGGAAGATTTTGTCGGATTGATAGGTGTAAAAACTGAGTCATTGAAGTATTAGAATCAACCAGATTATTTTTACCCCAGTCAGAGATACAAGCCAAGTCAGACATTAGGTGTGCCATAGCCTCATCCCTTGTTTCTTGAAATTACTGCTGAGGTGAACGTTGCGGGAACCGAATGGAAAGGTGAAGGGTGGAATCAACACCGTACAAGTGAATAGGGTTAGATGTACAGCTTAGAAAATCATTGATGAACAAAAGGAAGCGAGTTGGTGATAGGACAGAGCCCTGAGGAACACCCTGTTGATTGAGATGTCAAGTGCAAAAGCTTTCGCCAAAGTCCCGAAAGGAGGATGACCAGGAGCCTGAAAGATAGGTGAGAAGATCGCCAGCGGAGCGTCCCTGACGGAACACATACCTCCCCACCCCATCCCTCCATCTCATCCTCGGCCTCCTCCTCCCTCTTCCCCCCTCCACCTCACTCACATACACTCTCCTCGTCAGTCTCTCACCCTCAATCCTATCCACATGGCCAAACCACCTCAGTGTGTTCCTCATAACGCTTCCTATCACATCCACATCCACACCACAACGCTTCTTTATATCCTCATTCGTCAGCCTGTCTCTTCATGTGACTTTACAGGCTCCTCTTAAATAACTCATTTCCACTGCTCTCACTCTTGACCTGTGTCCTTCCAACAACGTCCAAGCTTCACTTCCATACGTTAGAGTTGGTATCACAATACTGTCATGTAGTAACTTTTTCACTTCCATGCTCACTTCCCTGTTTCTTATCACTGCTTTCAAAGAACCAGCAACCTTTCTTCCCTGCTGTACCCTTTCAAGCACTTCACCCTCCAGACCTCCATCCTTACTCATCACACTACCCAAGTACTTAAACGTACTCACATTTTCCAATTCCTCACCATCCAACCTCGCTGTACATTCACTGACTTCACCTCTCTCAAAGACCATCACTTTACTCTTCCCTACATTCACCTTTAGATTCCGTTTCTTACACACACTCCCAAACTCATCCACCAAGCCATGCAGCTCCCCTTCGTCTTCACTCAACAACACAGTATCATCTGCAAACAACAGTACAGGGAGTTTCCAAACACTATCCTCTCTCACCAGGGCCACTCCTACATCCACTACTCTACCTTGTACCTCTTTTATAACCCCATCCATGTACAGATTGAACAACCATGGAGACATGACACATCCCTGTTTCAACCCAACCTTCAAAGAGAAAAATTCACTTAGTTCACCATCCACACGCACTGCAGCCTTCGCACCATCATACATACTCTTCACAGCATTCAACAACTTCCCATCTACTCCATATATTCTTAATACTTTCCACAATCCTTGTCTATCTACCCTGTCATATGCTTTCTCCAAATCTATGAAAGCCGCATACAACTTCTTTCCCTTCTCTAGAATCTTTTCCACTAAAGATCTAAGAATGAATATCTGATCTACACAACCTCTTCCCTTCCTAAAGCCTCCCTGTTCTTCTTCAACTAATTCCTCTGTTCTTTCTCTAACTCTGTCAGTAAGTATCCTACCATACACTTTTCCTATTATACTAAGAAGACAAATGCCCCTGTGATTACCACACACTTCTTTTTCCCCTTTTCCTTTGTACAAGGGAATAATTATACCTGACTTCCAATCCTCCAGGACTCTACCTTCCTCCCAGGCCAATCTGCACATCTTCCACATCCATTCGACTACTATCTCTCCCCCGTGCTTCAGCATTTCACCACACACTCCATCAATTCCTGGGGCTTTCCCCAATTTAACTTTCTTCATTGCTTCCACAACTTCTATCCTACTGATTTCTTCCTGTCTTCTCACCTCCCTCCTTCTCCCAGCCATTCCTCAGCCACTTATACTCACATTACTTCCATCCTGTATGTTCAACAATTCCTTAAAGTGTTCTCTCCATCTGCTCACTTTTTCCCCCTTCTCCACTAGCAATCTACCATTTTTATCTTTCACTCCCCTGCTAACCTCACTTCCACCCTGTCTTACTCTCTTCACCTCTTTCCAGAACATTTTCTTACAGTCCCTCCACTTTACACTCAAATTCCTTCCAAATTCCTCATCCACTCTCTTCTTACTCTCTCTTACTAATCTTTTCACCTCTCTCTTTCCTGCATATAACTCTCTCTTCTGCCACTCAACTTCTTCCACGCCCCTGTTTCTCATCCATTCATTGTATGCTTTCTTCTTTTGTGCCACAGCCTGTTTCTTACACACTCTCCCACGCTGTTCCTTGCACCCCCCTCCGTCTTCTCTTCCTTCCACACACCACATCACATGCTGCACATATTTCTTCTGTAAATATCCTGCACACACCTTCCACGTCCTCCATCTGCTCCAATTCATATTTGCCCAATCGTTCCTCCACTTCTCTCTTATACTCTGCCTTTTTCTCATCCTCTTGTAACCTTTCCACTGTCCTTGCAACTACTCCTTCATCTCGTCTTTCCCTTCTTCAATTCCTCCATCTTACTTGGATCCTAATTCTGGCCACTACCAAGTAGTGGTCAGAAAGTCCACTCCCCGAACCTCTATAAGCTCTTGCATACATTACACATCTTCGCATCCTTTCATCCACACACACATAATCAATCATTGCCTTCCATTCATTCAGTTCACCACCCACCCTTCTCATCACTCGCCATGTATTCCTGTGGATCATTTTATGCCTGAAGAGGGTATTGGTTATCACCAGCCCCCTCCCAGCATGAATGTCCACTAATGCACTGCCATTCTCATCTATCTCAGCAAGTACACCCCACTCACCAACTATTCCATCCACCTTCACATTCCCTATTTTACCATTCATATCACCGGTCAAAAACACTCTCTCATTTCTTCCAACCTTTTCCATGCACACTTCCACATTTGTCCAGAACTCTTCTCTCTCTCTCTGCTTGCACGATCTTGCGTTGGCGCATACACACACACAATCGCCCACATTTGTATTCCAACTTTCAACTTTACCCACACAATCTTTGACCCAACTGATCCATACTGTCTTATGCTCTTCTTCCAACTTTTACTCACAACTATACATACTCCTTCCTTTGCCCTCTCATTCTCACCTACTCGTGCACATATACACCATCCATACTCCCATTCTCTCACACTTTCTCCTCACCATTTTGTTTCAGTTATTCCACATACATCCACTTTCGCACCCTGAAGCACCTGGACAATCTCTCCTTCAACTCATCATTTGCTCCTCTTACATTCCATGTAGCCATTACCAAGTCCTTTGTCCGGTCCTGGGTCGTCATCGTTAGGTCAGTCCTTGTCCGAGGCTTCTTGTTTGTTTTTTTATTTAGTTGTTTTCCGGGGAGGGGCACTAACCCTCCGCCATATATATATATATATATATATATATATATATATATATATATATATATGGAGCCTCTGTGGTACAGTGGTAGTGTGCGTCTCGCACGATGGTGGGCGGGGGTTCGCCTCCCCGCCAGAGTTGTAAAAACTTTGGGAAGCGTTCACCACGCCACTGACCACTTTGGCGGAGAAAAGGGGTCCTGTGGTGGAACCAGTGTCGCATACTAGTATGCTTGCACCCAATCGGCTTAAGGCGGGCCGATTACACTTGGTTCACAGACTACACACACATCCAAAGCCACTCCAACACTACAGTTACACTCACAAGCACTTCTCACCCTACATACAGTCTCTACCAGACAGCCTAAGCCACTTGGTAGATATACATTGGCTGTATCGTCCCTGCTTCGGTAGGGATAGGCCGGTCCTGCAGTGGACCTCAACGGCTGCTGATGATATATATATATATATATATATATATATATATATATATATATATATATATATATATATATATACAGTATTTTTATTACCAAGCATGCAAAGTGCTCAAATCAGTTTATATTAGCTCATCAGTCGTTAGTTCATTCAGTACGCCGGCTAATTTTTAATAATCTTTTCTGGTTTCTTTCATGAGATTTTACTCACCTGGTTGAAAATTTTCTCCTTTACTTTACCAGTATTTCAAGGGGACTCCCGATTTCTGAATCCTATGTTTTGTCGACCTAATAATTATAATCTTGTGATAGTTACATTTTTGCTTAGATTAACTTGACTTTCAAATTAACGTAATTATCGTCTATTCATCACGTAGTGATTAGCGTGTAAATTTCCTTTAGAGCCTTTATTTAAACCTGTCAACATTCAATCGAGTTTATTCAGCTAAGAGGAAGCTTCAACCTGGACCATTTATGTTATGTATGGGTTTTAGTAATTCCACCACTACTGTAATTCCTTATATTTAATCATTTGGTGCTAACAAAGATTAGTATAACATGATATCATCGGACCGAACAAATTAGTAATCTCTCTCTCTCTCTCTCTCTCTCTCTCTGTAGTTATTTGCCATTTTAAAACTCTTCACTTTTCATAAATTTCCTTTATATAAATCCATATGTTTATCCTGTATTTGTCTCCCTTGAAATGAAATTCAATATTTTTCATTTTTTTCACTTAGCGATATCTCTTAACTTTTTATATGAATTATTGGATAATTTAATGATGTTTTGTTTTTCTCTCCTACATAATTTTCTCCAGCGTTCAACATTCTCAGATGATGCTGAGTTGCTGGATTCTTTCAGTATTCATTGTCTATTAACTCTGTATTCTTATTTTATTTTTACAGTCATTCCCATTTACTTTATTTTCAGGATACTTCCAACTCTTTGTTCTTAACTCGTTGATCGTTTCATGATTTTTATCTGATGTATGGATAAAGCAACTTCACTTCAGCTAGGACTACTGTCATCATCGACCTACCTCGTTTCGACGACTTGATTCTCGAATCATACTACTGGTTTTCTGTCTCTCTTTTTTTTTTTTTTTTTTAATCTACACCACACAGTTTTTTCACCCAAGACATTTCCCCATTGGTTAACATCATACCCATTACTCTCTCTCTCTCTCTCTCTCTCTCTCTCTCTCTCTCTCCTATTTTCGTATGTTTTCATATATAAAAGCAAATGAAAGAGTCAAACAAGGTAATTATTTCGGTGTAAAGTACATAAAAATGACTACTATGTGGTAAGAGTGAGTCATGCCAAAGAGTACAAGAAAGACCCGAAGGTATGTACTGTAGTCTGTCAGTTAATGGATAGCTGGCCATGTTATTTGTACGAGACTCCTCGGACGAATGAAACAAAATACTGTAGGATGAGAGAGACATCATAGTTCGTCTAGTAACTTTATGGTACGAAATGCCATAAAGCGTAAGTCGTTTTCTTAACCTTCCCAGTTTAGTTGACATGTTGGTTAATATATTTTAATGATGCCATTGTAAACTGTCTGCCCTTCTGCGTGAGGCAAAGCCGGTCTGTTGGTTAGAAGGGATGGTTGTGTATCACTAATAAGACCCCAGGCCCATCACTGTGTCCTGCAGAGTTGACGCCACTCGGACGTGTTATTGGGAGGCAGCACCACACCGATACCAGCCCTCATCATACACCAGACACCTACACCACCACCACAACTCTTCATGTCCTACACTCATACCAAGCACCAGTCACCGATACCAGCACTCATCATCGTGCAGCTACCACCACCACCACTACACCACACCATACCACACAACGCCCCACATCACTGCCAACACTCACACCAAACACCAGTCACCGATACCAGCACTCATCACCAACCAGCTACCACAACCACCATTACCACAGCCACACCACGTCCTACATCACTGCCAACCCTCACAACTAACACTATACTCGATTTTTTCCCTGCTTATGATCCACTTTCGCGAATGTGGCACCTGCGCACTCCTGCCTCGTGATTGGTGGGTTTCAGTTTCATACCTGAAGTATCATATTTCCAAAAAACAATTGTACCTCGTATTCCAGTTCTCATAAATGCTGTTTTGCACTGTCATTATACTATACAAACAGACACGAAAGGAGTATGTACTGGATCTGTGCTTCACCCAAACGGACATTGAATATGAGGAAGTTGAATTTGAACTGGAATATTTATTGTTGTAAAAGGTACATAATTGTTGCATCACTAATAAATAAACATTACTATCTATCTATCTATCTATATTTTAAATGTGTGTATATATATATATATATATATATATATATATATATATATATATATATATATATATATATATATATATATATATATATATATATATATATCATCATCACATCATCCGGACCTCCTTTCCCACCCAAAGGCAGGGTGAGGAGTAGCATTGTCCAGACAGCACAAACTTGCCGAATCCAAATAGGCCACATTTCCATTCACTCATCATTCAAGCCCCCGGAATCCTGGCTCTACCTGATACGCCAAAAACATTCAACACATTCTGCAGCTTCACACAAACGTATCCGATTAAGTCAATCCAGAAGCTGCCATGCTCAAAAGGGGTGCCAAAATACCTGATCATGCACTTCTCCTCACAACATTCATCCAGCCAGCTCGATCTCTTGTCAGTTTCCTAGCCTCACCGACTTCCAAACCTCTCTTCCTCAAACACTCATCCACAATATCTCTCCACCTTTTCCTTGGCCTACCTAGCCTCCTCCCTCCTTCAAATTCGCTCAGGTATACCTTTTTCACCACTCTATTGTTATCCATTCTTTCCACATGACCATACCATCTCAGGACTCTCTCTTCGATTCTGGTGTCCACCGACGTCCTCACTCCACACCTTTCACGAATCACATTATCTCGTATCCTATCCACCCTCAGTACTCCATATACATTCCTCAGCAGTCCCATCTCCGCTGCTCTTATTCTTGACTTCTCATTTTCATACCACATCATAGTCTCACACCCATATGTTAAAGTTGGCACTAACACTACGTCATGTAAGCCTCATGCAGCTGCAACACTCAAGCCTCTGTTTCTTATGAAGGTCTTCATTGCACCAGCTACTTTTCTTCCTTGTGTCATTCTACTTTCATACTATATATATATATATATATATATATATATATATATATATATATAGAGAGAGAGAGAGAGAGAGAGAGAGAGAGAGAGAGACAGTTCAGAGGAACAGTGACCATTGAAGTAGTGATAGAAAATAGATGAAGATGCAACAGTGCGACGAAGAGACAGAGGTTGAAGGGAGCCAGTAAGAGGGGGAGAGTTAATGAGATGAAAAGCCTTTGACTCCACCCTATTGAGAAGAGCTGTATGTGGGGAGCCTCCCCACACATGAGAGTTGTACTCCACGCAAGGACGGATAAAACCCCTGTATAGAGTCAACAATTGTGCAGGGGTAAAGAAGGAACGGAGTCGCCTTAGCACACCCAATCTCTTGGAAGCAGATTTTACAAGAGATGTAATAAGATCTTTCCAAGATAAGTCCCGAGTAAATGAAACCCCAAGCATGTTCAACGATGATGCAGGATTAAGCTGAATATTATTAAACATTAGTGGATATACCTGTGGAAGATTTTGTCGGGGTGATAGGTGCAAAAACTGAGTCTTTGATGCATTAAAAACAACCAGAATATTTTTACCTCAGTCAGAGATATGAGTCAAGTCAGACATTAGGTGTGCCATAGCCTCATCCCTTGTTTGTTGAAGTAACTGCTGAGATGGACGTTGTTGGAATGGAATGGAAAGGTGAAGGGTGGAGTCATCAGCGTATGAGTGGATAGGGTTAGATGTACAGCTTAGAAGGTCATTGATGAACAAAAAGAAGAGAGTCGGTGATAGGACAGAGCCCTGAGGAACACCATTGTTAATGGATCTAGGAGAAGAACGATGGCCGTCTACAACAGCGGCAATAGATCGACCAGAAAGGAAGCTAGAGATGAAGACACAGATAGAAGGATAGAAACCGTAAGAGGGTAGTTTGGAAAATAAAGATTTATGCCAGACTCGATCGAAAGCCTTTGAGACATCAAGTGCAATGGCAAAGCTTTCGCCAAAGTCCCGAAAGGAGGATGACCAGGAGTCTGAAAGGTAGGTGAGAAGATTGCCAGTGGAGCGTCCCTGACGGAACCCATACTGATGATCAGAAAAATGGTTGTGATAGGAAAGATGCTTTAAAATTTTTCTATTAAGAATAGACTCGAAAAGTTTTGAGATACAGGATGTTAAAGCAATTGGACGATAGTTAAAGGGTTGGGAATGGTCACCCTTCTTTGGGACTGGGTGAATGAGAGCAAACTTCCAGCAAGAAGGAAAGGTACAAGTTGATAGACAAAGGCAAAAGATTTTGCCTAGGCAGAGTGAATGCACAGAAGCACAGTTCTTGAGAACAACAGGAGGGACTCCAACAGGCCCATATGCCTTATTAGTACTGAGGCCAATGATGGCAGAAAATACATCAGCTGAAGAAATTAATGTTAGCCATAAGGAAGTCAGAGGGGGGAAGTGATGGAGGAATAGCACCGGAATCGTTTAAGGCGGAATTGGGGGAGAAAGTCTGAGTGAAGAGATCCGCATTTTCAGTAGAAGAAATAGCTACAGAGCCATCAGAGTAGAAAAGAGGAGGGAAGGATGATGAGGTAAAGTTGTTAGAAAGGTTTTTGGCAAGGTGCCAGAAGGAGTGGGAAGAATTCGAGTTGGAGAGTTGAGAGCATTTAGTACGGATGAAATTATTTTTGGCAGTGCAAAGAAGAGACTTAGCATGATTCCAGGCAGAAACGTATAAAAGATGTGATTCAGGGGTGGGTTGTCTCCGGTACCTTTTATAGGCCCTCTCCTTGTTGCGGACAGCATTAGAACAAGCGTGATTAAACCAAGGCTTTCTTGCATTAGTCAATGGATATGAGAAAGGAATGTATGCTTCCATGCCCAAGAGAATAACCTCCGTAATGCGGAAGGCACACCCAGATGGTTCCCGGCCATGGAAGCAATAATCATTCCAAGGAAAATGAAAGAAGTACTGCCTGAGGGCCTCCCAATCTGCAGCTCCAAAGTGCCACAGACGACATTTCTTTGGAGGGTCCACAGGCCGTACCAAAGTGATAGGACAGGTTAAGGTGATAAGGTTGTGATTGGAGGAGCCCAACGGAAAGAAAAGATGAACAGTGTAAGCAGAAGGATTAGTTGTAAGGAAGAGGTCAAGTATGTTGGAGCTCTCTCCAAGGCAGTCAGGGATACGGGTAGGGTGCTGTACAAGCTGCTCTAGGTCACTAAGGATAGAAAAGGTGTAGGCTTGTTCACCAGGTGGATCAGTGAAAGGAGAGGAGAGCTAAAGGTGGTGGTGAACATTGAAATCTCATTAAATGGAGATTTCAGAGAAAGGAGAAATGGATAGAATGTGTTCCATCGTAGATGTAAGATAGTCAAAGAATTTTTGATAGTCAGTAGAATTAAGAGATAAGTAAACAACACAGATATATTTAGTCAAAGAATGACAGGAAAGCCGAAGCCAGAGTGTAGACAATTGAGAAAAATCGAGTTCAGGAACATGAGAGCAAGATGAGTTGTTTTGTATATATACACAACAGCCACCTTTGGCTTTGAAATGAGTATAGAGAAAGTAGGAGGATACAGAAAAGGGTCTGCTGTCAGTTGCCTCAGACAGATGAGTCTCAGAAAAAGAAAATGAGGTTTAGAGAGGGAGATGTGGTGCTCAACAGAACGAAAGTTAGAGGAAAGGCCGCGAATGTTGCAAAAATGAAGAAGAAGAGGGTCAGACAGTGGTTCCAGGCATCTTGAGTCGTCACAGGGAGAGAGGCAGAAGGTGGGGACATTTATGGTCCCCCCTTCCCAAAAGTACCGAAATTCTCGGCGTCTCATTTAACAACGTCCAGAACTGAACCTCTCATATCAGATCACTTGCTAAAGCCGCCTCAAAGAACTTGGATTATTGTACAGAGTCCGTAACTTCTTCACTGACGAGCAGTTACCTATAATTTATGAGTCATGTGCACTCTGAACCTGAATATTGCTCGCCCTTGTGGAATGGATGTGGAGAGGTTGTATTAAAGCAACTAGACAAAATTCAGAAAAAAGCTGTTAGAATTATTAATAACCCTGCTTTTACTAATAAACTGCCGCCCCTACAAGTAAGAAGAATGTTGCCTCCCTTGCATTATTGTACAGATATTTTTATAGAAAATGCTCAGACGACGTTGCGTCCATGGTGCCACCTCTCCATGCCTTCCCTAGTGCTACACGGGCATCTGGTGGCGCTCATGACTGGAATGTCACTCAGCCGTATTGCAGAATTTCTGCCTATCAGAATTCTTTCATTCCCCGAACTGCATCTCTCTAGAACTCGCTTCCCCAGAGTTGTTTCCCTTCAAACTTCAACCTACAGCTGTTCAAGTCTAACTGTTACAGATATTTTACGAACAGAGGACACCAGTAATCTGGTGTATGGATTACTTTTTTATTCATTTGTTTTTCCACCCTCTGCTCTGTTATTTAAAAAAAAAAAAAAAAGAAGAAGAAGGTCTGAGGCTATGACACAATTAATGTGTGACTTGCCTCATATCTCCGGTTGGGGTAAATGCACCCTTACTGTTTTAAATGCTTCAGAACTCAGTTCTTACATCTTTCACCTTGTTTGAAGAATGTCATTGTTGTGAAGGTGCTAAAAGTCTCCTTGCCCACCGGATAACATTCATATTTTAATCGGGTCTCTTACTACTCATACCATGGGAGGTTTCCCAGTGGCGAGTAAAATCACGTGGCGCTAGTCAAAATAAGTCGTTCCCGGAGGTTTAAGGGTTAACTCGAGACAATCTCTCAACTCTTGCCACAAAACGTGTCAACTCTGTTATGCCATGAGGGTCCGAAGAACTATGTACACAGCAAAAAAACTATCGTTACAGGGGGGTCCGATGTGTTTCATACTGAACAACCTGGCTGTCTCGCTAGGGTTGGTAAGCCTGACAGTGGGTGAGTTGCCAAATAAGACGAGGTAGAAATATGCATGGGAGAAGCAATGGATATAGCTTATAATAAATATGCAACAAACACACGCAGGGATACCAATGGAGGAAGCTGTTATCAAAAACCTTCATTCGTGTGTCATTTTATATCGCGCAGGAGGTGTAACGATAGTTTTTTTGTTGTGTGTACACATCTCATCCTTTTTGTTAAAATCCAATACATATTCATTTCTCTAAGCAGTCTTCTGCATTTATTGTCCTACAGTACACTATACATTTCCATAACATCGATCACACTATGATAATGTCACAAAAATGTAAAAATCGTACATAAACCCAATTAAAAGTAGTATTATAGCATCCACAAAAACAGATATGCTCACAAGCACACATCCGATCAACGGTACACGTTACAGTTACAGAATAATGTTCTTTTCACTGGAATTCTATTCTCCATTTTTTTTTTTTTTTTTTTTTTTTTTTTTAAGCTGCATATTGATATTCATTGTTTCTTACCAGAGTTGGGTGGAAGGATGTTTGCGGAGGCCTGTTTTGTACAATCGTCCTGCTGCTTTGTCCAATTTTAAATATTATCAGTGAAAGTCATATTGAAATATATAGCCTAGCTTTGTTCACAATAACAGTAAGAAATACATACTTTTGTACCAGGCTACTGCCGAAAAGCGTGTGTATATATATATATATATATATATATATATATATATATATATATATATATATATATATATATATATATATATATATATATATATATATTTAACCCATTGGATCCCAGGGGTGCTGGGCGAGGCATGACACTGAGAGGGTACTGAGCGTACCGCCCTCCGCCGGTCGGTTCATAGTAGCTCATAGTTCCCAACCCGGGGGTTTCCTACTTCATGAGGACTTGAAAAATCCCACTTCTGTCCAATGCTCGGGACACTGGGCTCCATACATATATATATATATATATATATATATATATATATATATATATATATATATATATAGATAGATAGATAGATAGATAGATATAGATATATAGATATATATATATATATATATATATATATATATATATATATATATATATATATATATATATATATATATATATATATATATATACCGAATGGGTGTCCAGTACCTAACATTCCGAGTCTGATCTAGACTGATGCCCTATGAGGGGGTGTT
The DNA here is from genome assembly GCF_032717465.1 of Coenobita brevimanus. Lineage (NCBI taxonomy): Eukaryota > Metazoa > Arthropoda > Malacostraca > Decapoda > Coenobitidae > Coenobita > Coenobita brevimanus. The sequence continues at coordinate 22,971,068 of NC_136987.1, read as the reverse complement.
TTGACTCCAGCAGCCCCTCCCCCCTCCACAAGTGAAATGCCGGCGAACGCAACGTGACAATGCTTGTAGCTTCTGTTACATCATTCCCCTTGGGTTTTTCAAAATGATCATATAATATCTCGTGCAGATTTATTAAATCATTAAATACCAGCCAAGTAAGCATCGACAAGTATGTTGCGATGTATTCTTACCAAAGTCACACACACACACACACACACACACATACACAAAGGCTACCTCCAGCGCATAAAATTGGCAGGTTATATGAGGGCAACAGGATAAAGCTGAAAGTCATGTTCACTGCTCGAGGAAAACTTTGTTCCATGAGAGGCTCACAGTGTCGCACTTTATTTAAAAGAATAAAACGAGAAGGTTCCCTTGTCGTTATCAAAGGTGTAGGAAAGAGGGACTGACAACAGAAGTAAAATGTTGACAAAACTGAAAAGGCTACGTTGAGTGTTGAATGTGTGGAGTCTGTGTATGGAGAGAGAGAGAGAGAGAGAGAGAGAGAGATTACTAATGGAATCGTTCCTGGTAAATGTTAATGATATTAAAAGTAGTTTATAAAGATCGGAGTATTTCCCATTCTAAAGAAAAAATATATATACTGTTGCCCAAAACAATGAGAAGTTCTGCGTCGACTCACGCTTTCTTTAACTCCTATAATGCCATGACGTATAATCTGTATTAATTAAGCCACACCACACCAGACAATTTTGCTTAACGTTAGAATGGATGTAGTGAAGTTACGTTGTTTATGAAGCTACGTGTAACTCCTCCAGGGCGTAAAGTCTCTTCAAAGCTGAATAAAACCGTCTAGACACAAGGAGAATGAAATAAAGTATATGTCGCAGAATGAAGGGGTCAACCTTGGATAGGTGTCATGCTCTGTTCATTTTAACCTTTGCCCAAAATTGCCGTGTGTTAATCTTGGATGCTTGGTCTAAAGGAACACTGGGAGATAGTGCTAGTCACGAAGGGGTGCTATGGAATTAATGTAGAGGCGTAGCATTGCCCTTTTCTGTCGCTGAACTACTTGAAATAAGTTGCAAAAAGGCAGGAAAAATCAGGGTCAGAATAAAGTAAATGATTTATAGCTTTGTACAGGGACATTACTCTTCCCTGGGCGGTACGGCGCTGATGACTTGGGTAGCTGGTCACATACAGCACTTCTGAGTGAAATGAATGGTCGTTCCATTCTCTCTCTCTCTCTCTCTCTCTCTCTCTCTCTCTCTCTCATAAGGGTCACTGCTTTTCTGAAATCTCTGCATCCATTATCCGTGCCGGCGGTTTTGCCAGCTTCCGACCTGGAAATTTTTATATTTTTACATTTGAGAAACATATCTTACTAACTTCTAATGCAGTAACTAACTGGTTTTAGGAATCCATTTTGTGCACTGATTCTTAACTAAAAGGAAAATATATGTTTAAAATAATCTGTTGCATAAACGCATTTGCTAAACCTTAACCAAAGCATTGGAAAATTCCTGCTCATGCCAACATACTGGATATATTCAGGGCAGTTCATCACACCTATCATGCTCTTCAAAACACCTACGAGCAAACTGAATCAAGAAAGTAAGTACAACAAGACTCCCTTTCACGCAGAGGCGGCCATTCCTTCACGCAGCATGTACAAACACACGCCAGGTTGACATCCTCGCCACCACACTGACTTCCTACAGGCACATGTCCTTGCCAGTCTCTGCCCTCTGTGTTTACTCTGGCAGTACAATATACATAAACGTCCAGAAACTGGTACAAACCTTTCTTGTCTCAAATGTTTGCCGGGCGACCATAAATGAGGGGAGTGATGAAGGTACTTGAATGCACACGTTCCTTCACACTGCTCTCTCTCTCTCTCTCTCTCTAAGGAATGAGTACTGAAACAGTAACAGAAGACAGAACCTTACAAGTATGACTTAATTCTGTCAATATATATATTTTGTATGCTAGGAAGAAGGAACCAAGGCCACGAGCCCTCAATAACTGATCCTTCCAAGAGAAAAACAAAATACAAGAGAGCCAAAATCAAGATTCGATCATTTCAAGATGCCTGGACACACTGCGTTGAAAGAAGAGCAATTTACACACACACACACACACACACACACACACACACACACACACACACACACACACACACACACACACACACACACACACACACACAGCTGATGCAGTATAAGAGGAGAGGCGCAGGAGCCCCTCCAGTCCTGTGTTGTTGGCCACACCTATGCTTTACCACCTGATCCCTGAGGGTGTGCAATGAGAAGGGTCAAGTCTGAGAGCTGTTCACTGTTGCAGTAGTTGATTATGCTGCACTGTGGTATCGAATCCTGCTGAACTGTCAAAAATGAAATACGAGGTAAATCCCATACAGACCAATCGGTATTTTATAACATTACTTTTACCACAGCCTGATTATTTCCTTCAGCTGGAGGGAAGCAAGGGTTTAGAAGGATGCAGGTAGTCATTTTAGGTGAGAGGTGGGATCTAAAACATCACACAGCTTTTTGAATATAACTGTTACTGTAATCTGAGAAAATCTGGTACTGTACATCAACATCATATGCAGCAAGGAAACTTTGATAGACATTTCACATACATAAAGTTTTCTAAGGATAATGAGGAAAAGAAAGGTGCATAAACTACTATTAGTAACGAAGACTGTCTTATAACTATGACAATATTACCCTTTGTAAATAGTCTCGCTGCCATACCAATCAAACTGTAATTAGCCATACACCCAAGGCACACCGCTTACCCCTATAACAACCTCAAACTTTTTTCGAATATATAAGCGCAATCTTAAGACAACGGAAAATATCTAAATACATTCATGTGAGAAATAAAAAAAGTTGAGCCAAAATCGATCAGGAATATTGTTTTATCACGTTATATGGTATACCTAAGAGAACCCTTTTACAGCTTACGGTAATACCGTAGCTTTTGAGATGCTGGCAGAAATTACAGCGTATATTCCGATTCTTCATCGAAGATGATCTTCCATTTGTTTACGCTATTCTTTTCTTTCGGTGGGAAGTGGCTCTGATGATTCTCTCTCTCTCTCTCTCTCTCTCTCTCTCTCTCTCCACAGCTTGAAAATGCTACTTAAGTATGTAGGGAAAATTGCGATAAAAAAGCCTTGGCACATTTCTGATACATTTGTTAATCAGAAAAAAAACATCATGTGAGAAGCCAGTATTCTCTCTTTACTGACTTCCTAAATCTTCAGATTTTCGTTCTTGGGTGTGAATTTTCTAGTTCAGTAATATCCTGCTGAATCATTCCATAATACTGTGAATGACAACCACTGTAAATTCCCACGCTTACAGGCAGACTTATAGTCTTGGGGAATGTCTCATCCTTGTGACTGTTTATAGTCTTCTTCTTCTTGTTTTTCTTTTAGCAAGAAAGAAGGAACCAAAGGCCAGGAGCACGCAAACCGTAACTTCCAAGAAAAAACAAAAACAAAACAAAAGAAAGCCAATTTCAAGATCCGTTCATTTCGAGATGCCCGGACACACTACGTTTGAAAGACTGGAGGTCATAGGAACTAGGAAACACAGACAACGGGAGACAGTTCCAGAGCTGACCTGTTGCATAAATGAAGGACTGGGAGTAACGGTTAAGTCTTGCAGTAGAGAGTTGGACAGAAAAGGGATGAGAGTTTGTTGCTAGACGGGTGCTACGCACCTGTCGTAGTGATGAAGGGATGCAAGCAGACAGTTCAGAGGAGCAGTGACCATGGAAGTAACGATAGAAAAGAGATAAAGATGCAACAGTGCGGAGAAGAGACAGAGTTTGAAGGGAGCCAGTAAGAGAATGAGAGTTGATAAGACGCAAAACCTTTGACTCCACCTTATTGAGAAGAGCTGTATGTGGGGAGTCTCCCCACACATGAGAGTTGTACTCTAAACAGGGGCGAATAAAACTCGTGTATAAAGTCAGCAACTGTGCAGGGGTAAAGAAGGTACAGAGTCGGCTGACCACACCTAATCTCTTGAAAGCAGATTTTACAGGAGATGCAATATGAACTTTCCAAGATAAGTCCCGAGTGAATGAAACCCCAAGCATGTTCAACGATGATGCAGGATTAAGCTGAATATTATTAAACATTAGTGGGTGCTCCTGTGGAAGATTGTGTCGGGCTGATAGGTGTAAAAACTGAGTTTTTGATGCATTAAAAACAACAGGATTATTTTTACCCCAATCAGAGATACGAGCCAAGTCAGACATTAGGTGTGCCATAGCCTCATCCCTTGCATGTAGGAATAACTGCTGAGATGGACGTTGCGGGAATCGAATGGAAAGGTGAAGTTGGAATCATCAGTGTACGAGTGGATAGGGTTAGATGTATAGCTTAGAAGGTTATTGCTAAATATAAGGAAGAGACTTGGTGATAGGATAGAACCCTGAGGAACACCACTGTTGATAGATCTAGAAGAAGAACAATTGCCGTCTACAACAGCGGCTATAGAACGACCAGAAAGGAATCTATAGATGAAGGCACGGGTACAAGGATAAAAACCGTAAGAGGGTAGTTTGGAAATTAAAGATTTATGCCAGACTCGATAGAAAGCCTTTGAGATGTCAAGTGCAATGGCAAAGCTTTCTCCATAGTCCTGAAAGGAGGATGACCAGGAGTCTGAAAGGTAGATGAGAAGATCGCCATTCAAACGCCCCTGACGGAACCCATACTGACGATCAGAAAGAAGGTTGTGATAGGAAAGATGCTATAAAATTTTTCTGTTAAGAATTGGCTCGAAAACTTTTGAGATACAGGATGTTAAAGCAATTGGACAATAGTTAGAGGGTTGGGAATGGTTACCCTTCTTTGGGACTGGCTGAATGAAAGCAAACTTCCAGCAAGAAAGAAAGGTACAAGTTGACAGACAAAGGCGAAAGAGTTTACCTAGGCAGGGTGTAAGCAGAGAAGCACAGTTCTTGAGGACAACAGGAGGGACTCCAACAGGCCCATATGCCTGGTTAGTATTGAGGCCAGTGATGGCAGAAAATACATCAGCTGAAGAAATTTTAATGTCAGCCATAAGGAAGTCAGAGGGGGGAAGTGATGCAGGAACAGCACCAGAATCGTCTAAGGTGGAATTGGAGGAGAAAGTCTGAGCGAAGAGAACTGCTTTATCAGTAGAAGAAATAACTACAGAGCCATTAGAATAGAAAAGAGGAGGGATGGATGATGAGGTAAAGTTGTTAGAAAGGTTTTTGCCAAGGTGCCAGAGGAGTGGGAAGAATTCGAGTTGGAGAGTTGAGAGCATTTGGTACGGATGAAATTATTTTTACCAGAGTGAAGAACAGCCTTAGCACTATTCCGGGTCGAAACATAAACATGATGTGATTCAGGGGTGGGTTGGCTTCGGTACCTTTTATAGGACCTCTCCTTGTTCCGGACAGCATTAGAACAAGCATGATTAAACCATGGCTATCTTGCATTAGTCAAAGGATATGAGAAAGGAATGTATGCTTCCATGCCCGAGAAAATAGCCTCCGTAATGCGCATGCCACACTCAGATGGCTCCCAACCATGGAAGCAATAATCAATCCATGGAAAATCAAAGAAGTACTGCCTGAGGGTCTCTCAATTTGCAGCTAGCTCCAAAATGCCACAGACGACATTTCTTTGGAGGGTTCGCAGGCCGTACAGGAGCAATAGGACAGGTTAAGGTAATAAGGTTGTGGTCGGAGGAGCCCAATGGAGAGGAAAGATTAACAGTATAAGCAGAAGGATTAGTTTAAGGAAGAGGTCAAGCATGTTGGAGCTCTCTCCAAGGCAGTCAGGGATACAGGTAGGTTGCGGTACAAGCTGCTCTAGATCATTAAGGATAAAAAAGATGTAGGCTTGTTCACCAGGTCGATCGGTGAAAGGAGAGGAGAGGGAAAGGTGATGGTGAACATTAATATCTCCGAGAATGGAGAATTCAGTGAAAGGAGAAATGGATAGAATGTGTTCCATCGTAGACGTAAGATAGTCGAAGAATTTTATTTAGTCAGTAGACTCAGGAGACAAGTAAACAGCGCAGATATATTTAGTCAGAGAATGACAAGTAAGCCGAAACCAGAGAGTAGAGAATTCAGGAGACTCAAGTTCAGGAACACAAGAGCAAGATAAATCGTTGCGTACGTATACAAAACAGCAACCTTTGGCCTTGAAATGAGTATAGAGAAAGTAGGAGGACACAGAAAAGGGTTTGCTGTCATTTGCCTCAGACAGCTGAGTCTATCAAGAAGAGAAGGTGAGGTTTAGAGGAGGAGAGGTGGTGTTCGACAGAGAGAAAGTTAGAGGACGGGCCGCGAAAGTTGCAGAAATGAAGAAGTGAGTCAGACAGTGGTTCCAGGCATGTCTCTGAGTCGTCACCGGGAGAGGGGTGGATGGTGGTGGAATTTATGCCCCCCCCCCCCAGGACTCCGAGACATGTTTGATTGACGCCATTTTTCTTTTTTAAATTTTGAAAAAGGTAGTGTAGTGTGTACAGTACTGTGCATGTAGTTTGGTGTTGACAGTTAGAGAAACTTGTATTGGAGAGCATGCTGGCCTACTCTCTGTGTTACTGAAGCAATGAAAAAGTTCAGCAAAGGGGAATGGTCAGGAACTAGTCCTGAGGGCTGATGAAACGGGAGCTCCAGCTCTCCCTCTCATCAGCTTTCCATCCACCTTGGGACTACTGTCCTGCTCGACTGGTGCTACAGTCTACAACAGGATAGATTCCTCTTGTAGAGATACTATAAGAAATGTTGATAACTAATAAATTACTGAACAAAGTTTCTTTATGCATCGATGCAACACAGCATATTCAGGCGTTGTGGTGGCGTTTAAATATCCTTTCCATGCATCTGGTGTGTGCAGTATTAGCAGGTGCAGTGAAGCCTTAACGAGTGTGAGCCATTGCTGAAAGCTCTAATTAGTTTCCCGTGTAGGTGAATTATATTTTCAGCCGGATGTGTGTGTGTGTGTGTGTGTGTGTGTGTGTGTGTGTGAGAGAGAGAGAGAGAGAGAGAGAGAGCAGAAAACCGATAGACTAATGCGTTTTAACGAGGTTGCCTACTGGAGCAAAACTGATTACACAAAGACACGGATTTGGAGAGGGGGGCTTAGGGGGGGCGTAAGTACCCTCTCGTATTTTTGGTTGACCTGTGATTAGGAACATTAAAAGACTTTTTCCCATAATTAATGCAATGAATACAATAATCATTTAAATGAATTTGGGATAATAGATTTTTAAGAATTTGGTAATGATTCAGCTTAAATTCAAACTTGTGTTAATTCCGTTAGGTATCACTGCCTTCCTTTACCAACATACTGACACTGGCCCTGTCGTCTGTGTGTGAGACACAGGATAGGAAATAGGATGGCTCTTCCCACCCCCACTCCCTCTGGCAGGATGACCAGCAGGATAACGATAGTTAAGGAGCAAGTTTGTAAAACAAACACACCAACAAACTACAAAGCAAACATCATCTGGATTATCATCGTCATTCATCCCAGCCTTATTTCCCACCGAACATTGGCTGAAATAGGACACACACACACACACACACACACACACGCGCACACACACACACACACACACACACACACACACACACACACACACACACACACACACACACACACACGCACGCACACACACACGAGAGAGAGAGAGAGAGAGAGAGAGAGAGAGAGAATAAAAGTAAGTGAAGTATCAAAGCCTGCCCAGTGAAACAGTCTCCAGCTCTGTAATGAACCAAAATGGCATAATTTTGATCAGATCTTTACTACCGTTATGATTTGTCACAGCATATCACTTTTTTTACCCATTATTTTATAATGGTTAGGGGAACTCTTTAAAGGTAAACTGATTAATGAAAGATATAAATAACTCTCATCAGGTCGTAAAACCGCACTGAGCAAAAGAAATTCATATGGTGTTTGAAAAAAAATAAATAAATATAATGAGATGTCTTTAGGTAGCTAATAATAACAGCAGTTTATAAGAGGTATGCCTTCCCGGAATTTGCCTTCATTTTGATAAAACACGAGTTTCATTAGAAAGGTTCCCATGAAATCTTTACTAAGCTCCACGTCTCTCTTGTAAAGCTTACCACGTTAGGGACTCCCTTCACTGAGATGTGTAGTAGGGGTAGGCAGCCCCGCCCAGGGAAGTACTACCGCCAAGGTTACGGGAGACTCAAGGAATAACCTGGATTCCATTTTCTTTCCTAGGCCTTGGTAGCTGGTTACACATCTTTCTGCCTCACATACTGGAGGGCATCAGGCTGCCCTCTTTACACAACACACATCCACATTAAATTACATTACCTTAAACCAACTATCCTCTCTCCAAAAAACACCGATCCTGTCATTACATATCATACCCATTCCACATCACATCCCTGTTCTCCCCCCCCCCCCTAAAAAGAACCATTGCTGCTGCAATACTGGGAATCAGTGCTTTGGTTTCTCGGGTGACCACCACCGGCAGGGCTGGGTTGTCTGCACAGGGCCCTCCCGGTCGTCATCAAGCGACTGTGCCACCTCCAGTGTTGCGACGCCCTAAATCTGCTCGTCAGTGCAATAAAATTTTCTTTTGCAATATTAGGGGACTTCGCTCCAACATCAACTCTTTTCAAAATTTCCTCCAATTTGAATCCCCTGATCTGCTATTTCTGACAGAGACACAAGTAAGCTCCACCTCTGATTTAGCTAGATTTAATTTTCCTGGTTATATCTTGATTCAAAATTTCAGACCCAAAGGAGGCGTATGTTGCCTTGCTAAGTCAGAAATTGCCCTGGAGGAGATTACTACATTTCATTGTCCTTATTTCAACTATTCCATATACAAAGTAAATTCTTTTGGTAAAATTAAGTATTTCTGTTGTGTTTATCGTTCCTCTAAAGCCCCTTCAGAGCCGAGTTTATTTGACTCTCTGTCTTCACAACTAAGTGTCTTCATCATTAATACTGAATCAGAAATTACTATTCTGGGTGATTTTAATGTCCATAATGTCGAATGGCTCAATTATTCACCCAGAACTGATGACTATGGTCTTGCATGTGAGCTATTTGCAGACTCATTTAATCTCACCCAGTTAGTCAGTCAACCCACCCGTGTACCAGACAACCCCGATCAAAATCTCCACCTATTGGATTTGTTTCTAACAACCAATTCAGATAATTATAATGTCGAAGTGAAGTCACCCCTCGGATCCTCGGATCATTGTCTGATTCAAGCCACCAGTTTCACACCTACCACACCCTCCTGCTCTGAACCTGTTGTGATGCCTAATTCACACTACGACAGGGCAGACTGGGAGGGACTTCAAAATTTTCTCAAGGATGTTCCTTGGACCTCCTTTTTCTCCAATGATGCAAATTCCACATTGGGCCACATACAGGACTTCATTAAAGTCGGCATGGAAACATTCATTCCCCATCATAGTTACAGAAAAAGATGTAATTCTCCTAAATGGTTTGACCACAATTGTGCTAGAGTAACAGAACATAAAACAATAGCCTATAACACTTATACAAGGACCAAAACCAAAGAAGCCTTTAACTAATATAAAAATATCAGAAACCATGCCAAAACTATTATCAATCTTTCTAAATCAAATTTTCTACATAGACAAGCTAACAAACTACTAAACAATCCAAATGATAACAAAATGTTCTGGTCAACCCTTAATTCATTCAAAACTAATTTCACTGCCACCTCTTCCATTCCACCATTACAGTCCCCCAATGGAAATCTAGTAGCCTAAGTGACCCACGCGGAAAAGCCAACCTTCTTGTTGGCATTTTTTCAACAAACTCAACCCTAAATCCAGAAAATCATAATATTCCTGTACTTGATTTTGATTCTCCTCAAATACCTCCCTTCATGATTCACACCAGATACGTACAAGCCGCATTACAGAATCTATCAGCAGACAAAGCCACTAGTCCAGATGAAATTCCTTCAATAATACTTAAAAATTGCTCCTCAGTGTTGGCTCCTGTATCAGTAAAATTTTTCCGCTTATGCATCCGTACCTCAATTTTTCCAGCCCCTTGGAAAGAAGCAAATATCCATCCTGTTCCTGAAAACGGGGCAACTTCTGATCCATCAAACTATAGACCAATCGCAATAACTTCCGTTCTCGGTAAAGTTTTTGAGACACTAATTAATAAACACATAGTCAAGCACCCAGAAATCAATAAATTGATCAATGATCGGCAGTATGGATTTAGACAGGAACGTTGAACTGTAGATATTCTTTGTCTTCTTACCCATCAGATTAACAAAACAATAGACCAACACGGTGAAACACACATAATAGCACTTGATATTTCAAAAGCATTTGACAGAGAATGGCACCAGGCCTTATTGTCCAAGATGTCACAGTATGGCCTTGCATCACTGGTTCCTCTAATTTCTTCTTACCCTCATAGTAGAAAAATACGGGTCATGGTAGATGGAATTTATTCTCAGTTTCATTCCATAAATGCTGACGTATCTCAGGGATCAGTTTTGGCGCCAACCCTCTTTCTCATTCATATAAATGACCTCCTATCTGTCACGCACAACCCAATACACTCTTATGCTGATGACTCGACCCTTCATAGTTCTTTCACATTTAGTACCTCCATTACACAATTTGATATTATAAATTCTCAAATAAACACAGCAATTTCTCTGAACCAGGACCTTTCTAAAATTAATCAATGGGGACAAAAAAATCTGGTTTCATTTAATGCTCAGAAAACTAAATACATTAATTTCTCCAACAGAAAGAATCCCTCAGACTCTCACATAATTTTAAATGATGTCAGGATTCCCATATCCACTACAATTGATATCCTAGGTGTTACTCTAAACCCCAACCTAAGCTGGACAGCTTATTTTAAATCCCTTGCTAAAAATGCTTCTAAAAAGCTGGGACTTATGTACAGAGTTCGTGAGTTCTTCACTGACGAGCAGATGGCCACATTATACAAAAGTCATGTGCGTTCTCAGATCGAATACTGTTCACCACTGTGGAGTGGATGTGGAGCGGTTGCATTGAGGCAGTTGGAGAAAATTCAAAATAAAGCCATTAGATTAATCAATTATCCTGCCATAAAGCAGGACCTTCCTCCGTTATCAGTACGTAGAGATGTTGCTTCTTTAGCACTATTTTATCGATATTTTTACCGTAAGGGCTCTAACGAACTGGCTTCAATTGTGCCTCCCCTTCACATTTTCTCCCGAAATACTCGGGCAGCTGGGAGCGCCCATGAACTCACACTCTCTCCCCCACAATGCAGAACCTCTGCTTATCAAAATTCATTTATCCCCAGGACTACTACTTTCTAGAATTCACTTCCTGGGAGTTGCTTCCTACATACATTTAATCCTCTCGATTTTAAATCCAATTGTTGTAAGTATTTTATGAATGGAGGATGCCTTTAGGCACATGGACTTATTTTTTTTCCCTCTGTTTTTCCTTCCTCCATTCATTATCAAAAAAAAAAAAAAAAAAAAATCAACTGTAGACGAGGTCCATAATCTCTCACTTCCTACAACCACAGACTTCATGTAATAGATAGTTTACTCCCCCCCCCCCCGCTCCTATGACCTACTGTCAGGTGAATGGTTTCTGTCAGCTGGAATGAAAGAGGGATACTGGCACTAGGAACAACTGGAACATACTCAGTTACCTGTGCCTCGCGATTAGCTGAATAAAATCACTTGGTGTTTCTGGAAAAGAACACTGGAGTTGTTGTGACCAAGTAGGGATGAAGAGGTCATGGTATAACTTCTATTTCCTACAGAGCGACTGCAACCTTCTTGATTTATGATTCGTTTACCCCGACCTGGCAAAGATCCCCATCGTTTTTACAGCATATTCTCGAAGCTTTGTTGCAAACTATGATAATTTTACAGCTCTACATCCTTTCCACGGCATCTGGTCGTGCCTAGCATCACATAACCTTTAATTTCAAGTTACAGCTTAACACTGAAGACGAAAAGATGGCAAATTTAAATCAAAATAATATGATGAGGGCTTAGTTAGTAGCTTAGCAAGTAGTGATGTAGATTGAACATTATCGGAACACAAGAGGAAAAAGGCATATCCCCTCCTCCTCTTCCATGGTTCCCTACTGACACAGTCTCTTGAGTGAGTGGATGGCATGAAATTGGAAAAGTTTTTTCTCAAAGACCTTTGAGAGTTCGGGCAAGAAGTTCCCTTCTGGTGCCACATTGGTTCTGGACTTCTTCCCTCGTGATTCCACAGACTCACCTGTGACTTTTTCATCTGAACACTTTGCCCCGCCTCAGGCACCGGACAGGATGGAACTGCAATGTTTGGGATAGGAAGGAATGCACGTGTGGTGGAGTTATAATGAGTGACATGCAGTACCCTACATTAGTTATATACTGGGAACACAGTTTGAAAGGCGTCTGCCACATATTCTTGACACACACACACACACACACACACACACACACACACACACACACACACACACACACACACACACACACACACACACACACACACACATATGTACAAATTAGCTGAATGTTGCTACGGAAGGGTCGAAAAGACGACGTCTCGTATGATCCATGCCGTGTGCAGGGTTAGATGGAATAGTACACTGGAGTTGTTCATACCGTGAGGGAGTTAACAGGTCATGGTATCATTTCTGTTTCCTACCACACTTACAGTAATGCATTGGTATCAGATTCTGCAACCATTCTATGAGAATATAATAGATCTCTTCAGCCGGATATATGAAAGCGTATATATATATATATATATATATATATATATATATATATATATATATATATATATATATACATGTATATTAACAGAACAGAGGAAGGAAAAACAAGTGAATAAAAAGAATAATCCATGCACCACATTACTGGTGTCCTCCATTCATACAATATCTGTAACAATTGGACTTGAACAGCTGTTGGTTGAAGTTTGTAAGGAAACAACTAAGGGGAAGCGAGTTCCAGAGAGATGCAGTTCGGGGAATAAAAAAATTTTGATAGGCAGAAGTTCTGCAATATGGCTGAGTGACATTCCAGTCATGAGCGCTGCCAGATGCCCGTGTAGCACGAGGGAAGGCATGGAGAGGTGGCACAATGGACGAAACTTCGTCTGAGCATTTGCTATAAAAATATCTGTAAAATAATGCAAGGGAGGCAACATTCCTTCTTACTTGTAGGGGAGGTAGTTTATTTATAACAGCAAGGTTATTAATAATTCCAAGAGCTTTGTTCCGAATTTTGTCTAGTTGCTTTAATGCAGCCTCTCCACATCCATTCCACAAGGGTGAGCAATATTCAAGCTGAGAGCGCACATGACTCTTGTAAATTATAGCTAACTGCTCGTCAGTGAAGAAGTTACGAACTCTGTGCAATATATATAATATTGGGTCTCTCTCTCTCTCTCTCTCTCTCTCTCTCTCTCTCTCTCTCTCTCTCTCTCTCTCTCTCTCTCTCATTTGTGCTTGCATGCAGGCATGAAACTGACAGGCCAACTGGCTGATAATCTGGCTGGATGGTAGGCAGCCCTATGTACTGGATGGCTGACAGACTGGTAGGCTGGCTGGCAGACTGGTATCCTGGCAGGCAAAACTGCAGAATGGGGGGGTGTCTGGCTCTCTAACAGGTTCCCTAGTAGACTGTCTGGCAGGTTCTATTAGGCATCAAGGCTGGTCGTCAGGCTTCATGTTTTGCAGATGCGATGGCAGGTTTTCAGTCTGCTGAAAGGTTGGCTGGCTGTCTAGCAGGCTTACTGGCATGCTGTCAAGGTGGTTGGCACACTGGCAGACTAGCTGGCAGCAGACTAGCTGGCAGGTTGGCAGTCTGGCTGGCAGGCTGGCTGGCAAGATGACTACCTGGTAGACTAGCGTACTCTTATGCAGACAGGCAGACTGGGAAACCGGCTTGGATTCATGAACGCTGGTAGTTTAGCAGAGAGGCATCATAACAGGTTGGCAAGCAGGCTGATCTGCTGACTTGCTGGCAGGTGTTCTGGCAAGTAGACTGATCCACTGACTTGCTGGCAGGTGTTCTGGCAAGCAGGCTGATCCGCTGACTTGCTGGCAGGTGTTCTGGCAAAGCAGGCTGATCCGCTGACTTGCTGGCAGGTGTTCTGGCAAACCGACTGGCATGCTTATAGATACGCTGATGGTCTGGCAGACAGGGCTGCATACTAGCAGGTAGGCTACCAGGACGCTGGATGAGCTGAAAAGCAGACTGACAACCTGATGGGTATGCAAAAAGGCAGGCAGGCTGACAGGCACGTTAGCAAGTAGGCTGACAGTACGGCATGCATGCTAGCTGTCTGTTTGACAGGCTGGCTGGCAGGCTGACTGGCATACTTGCAAGCAGCCAAGCTGACAAGCTAACAGGCAGATTTCCAGGAATGCAGGCAGGCTGGTAAGAAGATTGATAGACAGACAAACATGCTGATAGGCGTTCAGGCAAGTGCTCTGTAGGCTGGATAACTATTTGGTAGGCTGGTGATCAGGCAGGCCAACAGGCAGGATTACAAGTAGGCTGGCAGGTTGGCAGGTGGGTAGGCAGGGCAGGGACTTCGCAGGCTGTTAGGTTACCAGACAGTCTGGCAGGCAGGCTGGTTCGCCGTAGGCTGGCTATCTGGTAGGTAGGTTGGCAGGATGGCAAGGAGTGTGACAAACAAGATAGCTTGCAAGTTGGCAAGAATGATGAGCCCACAGAGAGGTTGGCAGTCTGGCAATCTAGTTGGCAAGTCAGTAAGACTGGCAGGGCGGCTGGTAAGCCAGCTGTCATGCTGGTAGGCAAGCTGACAGGTTCACTGGCCGGCAGGATGGCTGGCAGGCTGCCAGACTGGCCAGGTACCAGTGCTGCAGGCTGGCTGGCGGACCAAAAGGCTGGTGGCACGACTAACAAGCTTATAAACACAACAAGCAACAGAAGCCAGCCTCAAGGAACTACAACTGGGTTGGATTACAGAGACGGTAAAGGTCGACTAATCAGTGTCAGTTTGCTGGGAGTGAGTTGGCTTTGAGGAACAGTTGGGATAACTTTGTGGTGTCCTCTCGGGTAGGGGTTTCCTGCATATTCTCCTCTTACCCAGCTCTTAGCCAATGGGAGGTGCCAAATCATTCTCCTGACTTTTACTCACTGTCCATCTCAACCAACGGAACCCGCCAGTGCTCCTGACGTTGCACCCACTCGCACATCTACTGGAAGATCACATAAGCGAAGGCACCTGTTACTAAGCTGAGGCACCTGTCACTGTATTAAGCTTCACCAGCAGGATGACTGCCTTAGAAGGTTTACACACACACACACACACACACACACACACACACACACACACACACACACAGCGATAGATATACAAATCTCTCTCTCTCTCTCTCTCTCTCTCTCTCTCTCTCTCTCTCTTTCTATATCTATCTACCTATATATATCTATATCCATATCCATATCTATATATATGTATATCTATCTATCTATCTATCTATCTATCTATCTATCTATATATATATATATATATATATATATATATATATATATATATATATATATATATCAGCCGTTTGAGTATCAACTACATTACCGGCCTATCCCGACCGAAGCGGGAACGATACAGCCAATGTATCTCTACCATGTGGCTTAGGCTGTCTGGTAGAGATTGTACGTAGGGTGAGAAGTGCTTGTAAGTGTAATTGTAGTGCTGGGGTGGCTTTAGATGCGTGTGTAGTAGCATACTTTATAGTATGCGACGCTAGAGAGAGAGAGAGAGAGAGAGAAAGAGAAATTTATATATATATATATATATATATATATATAATATATATTTATATATATATATGGAGCCTCTATGGTACAGTGGTAAAGTGTGCGTTTTCGTACACTGAAGAACGAGGGTTCACGCCCCGCCAGGGTAATGAACATTGGGAGCGTTCTTCTGGCCACGTACTGCTTTGGCGGACATCAGGAGTGCTGTGGCTGAACCAGTGTTGCATACTATGAAGTATGCTTGCACCCAGTCGGCTTGCGCGGGCCGATTACACTTGGTTCACAGACTACACACACATCCAAAGCCACTCCAACACATCAATTACACTTACATGCATTTCTCATCCTACATATAATCTCTACCAGACAGCCTAAGCCACTTGGTAGAGGTACATTGGCTGTATCGTCCCTACTTCGGTAGGGATAGGCCGGTCCTGCAGTGAATACTCAAACGGCTGATGATGATGATATATATATATATATATATATATATATATATATATATATATATATATATATATATATATATATATATATAGAGAGAGAGAGAGAGAGAGAGAGAGAGAGGGGGGGGAGAGAGAAACATACATACACTAATCCTATTTGTTCTTGTTCAGTTAATCTTCCTACTCCACAAAGACCATGCACCTCTTATGATTTTGAGGAGAGATTATAAGAGGTCCAGGAACTTTCTATTTCAGCTTTCGCAGACTAATGCACAGTATTTGTGCGCACCTGTTCATTATTGCCGGTGACCTCAAATGACCTCGGAGGTCAACGTCACATAGCCTATGTCCGAACTGGAGGTCATGTGAATCTCCATTCCAAAAATTCGGCTGCAGGGGTATCCGACGTTGCCAGGACCAAAAAGGTGAACACTTTACCGGTGACCTGAAATGACCCAGATCTGAATTTTCACCCCCCTAAAACCATCCTTGGGTCACCCTGATTAAGAATTTATACGAGTCTGGGGGTCTCTGGCTCTTGATTTGGGCGTAACTGAAGGACAAACAAGCAAGCAAAGAAACACACTAACAACGCTGCTCATATATATATATATATATATATATATATATATATATATATATATATATATATATATATAATATGGAGTAAATGAGCTGTTGAATCCCGTGAACAGTATGGATGCAGTGCGTATGGATGAGAAACCGAGTGAATTTTTCTATTTGAACGTTGAATTGAAAGAGAGATGTGTCATAACTCCATGGTTGGTCAGTTTGTATATTCATGGAGGTATGAGAGATACAAGGTAGTGCAGTGGATGTTGGAGCGGCCCTAATAAGATAGGGCAGCATTTGGAAACTTTTTGTTCTATTGTTAGCAGATGATACTGTATTGTTAAATAAAGACCAGAGGGAACTACAAGGCTTGGTGAGTGAGTCTGGGAGAGTTTGTACGAAATTTAATGTAAAAGCGAATATAGGAAATAGCAAAACTGTAGTCTTCGATAGCAGTGAAGTCATTGAATGCATCGTGAGGCAGGATAATGACGGGATGGAAAATGTGACTGCAATTAAGTACTTGGGTAGTGTGATGAGAAAGGATGGAAGTTTAGAGGATAAAGTACCGTACTTGAAAGAGTAGAACAGGGGAGAAAGGTTGCTGGTTCATTGAAAGCAGTGATAAGAAATAAGAAAATGAGCATGGATGTAAAACAATTGCTGCATGACAGTAATGTGATACCCACTCTAACATACTAGAGTGGACCTTGTTGGAACGACCCAAGCCAATAGTGGGAGCAGTGGAAATGAATTTTCAAGAGGAGCATGTGGAGTTACATGAAGAAACAGAGTGACAAATGACGACATAAAGGAGCGTTGTGGTGTGGATGTCGATGACACAGAAAGCATTAGGAGAAATACACTGAGGTGGTTTGGTAGTGTGGACAGGATGGGGAGTGAGAGACCAACAAGAAGAGTGTATGTGAGTGAGGTGGAGGGGGGAGGAGAGGGACGAGGAGACCCAGGTTGACTTGGAGGGATGGAGTGGAGATGTCAGAGACCGGGGAGTAAGTCTGGAGGGTATCGTAATGACAGAGAAGAGGGCGACATGGAGGCGATTTGTTTGTGGTCAACCCTTACGGGATTAAGGCATCAGTTTATAAGTAGATAGATAGATAGCATTTAAAATTTAAAATCAAAGGATATCATTAAATAAGATGGGGAAAGAGTAACCAAGGAAACTAATTGAAAGTGATCGCTTGCAAATTGAATGCAATTAGAAATATATAATAAAAGTTAAAGAAACACATTTAGTGGGTAAATACATAAAGTCAGTTATTAGAAATTCCTAATTAAAAAAGAAAAGGTATAGAAATTTAAGAAGAGCTAGCGAAACAAGTACCCAACGGTAATTATTTTTTGACTCGTTATGTGATCAGAAAATGTTTGATAATATGGTAAATTTTTAGAAGTAACCAACGTTTTCTTTTAATATTGTTTTTATGTTTTCCAATGCAAAATACTGTGTTTTAATTAGTTTTGACCTTCATTTTTTGTGGAAACTCCCCTTTTTGGAATTTTGAGTAAGATTTCCAAAAGAGGGTTTATCCCCCAAAATTAAAGATCAAAATTAGTTAAAAGCACACCATTCTGCATTAAATTAACCCAAACTAACTTAACCTAACCTAACCTAACCTAACCTAGGGCCTGACATAGACCAAGTGCACACGCCTGCACCAGCCAATATGGCACAACATTCATCCGCTACTGAGCGATAGCCTAACCTAAGCCACTAGATGACTACCCCTACAAAATATGCTCCCCCAACTCAAACTAGGCCTAAAAGGTAAGTCTTAGTTAGAATAGTTCAGGGACGTAATATAATGAAAATTGGTAACATTGGTTACTTCTAAAGTTATACCCATAATATAACAATACGCTGTGGGGGAAACAAACACCGATACAAAATTGAAAAAGGACTCATTTACAGTCAAGATAAAATTAGAACAAAAGTATATTAAACATGACAGATATTATACAATGTTCATTGCAGTTGCCCCATATACAGCAAGAAATAAACTAAAAACTTCATGAACTTTCAAAGAACACAAATACACAACAGAAACTGAGACTGGTGCATTTACACCAGGAAAAAACATAAAAGAGCTAAAACAATATGAATTAACAATATAGCCTATATTTTAAAATGCCTCATCTGCTGAAAGAAAATATATATTACACTGTTGCGAAGGCAAGAAAAATACACTAAATCGAATAATTAAGTATTTTACGGGGAGAGGAGAGAGAAAGAGAAAAAAAGGCATTGTCATTTTTGGTGGGAGAACTTGTGTAAGAAGCGAGTAATCTGGGAGGCAATTAATGGTGTTATGGACCTAAGAATGCTAATTAACCACCGGCCCTAATCGCACCCACAATTACCTGATTCAATTTTGTAATATCGCTTGTCATGGTAATTACTGAAAACGTGTACTGGATTTTTGTGGTTGTAGTGTATTGCGTCGTTAAGAAGGGACAAGGGCGGTAATAAGCCTAATGAGGCAAGCAGGTGGGGTAGGGTGCTGTGTTGGCATAGTGTAGTGTGATGCTGTTGGTAGAGGGAATGTTGGTTTATATAAAAGTGTCTGTTATAATGCTTTGTCATAGCGGTCTATGTTGTCGTGTTGTTATATGTGTATATGTAAATTCCTTTAGTTTGGTGTGTGTGTGTGTGTGTGTGTGTGTGTGTGTGTGTGTGTGTGTGTGTGTGAACTTTGTCACAGAGAAGTGTGTGAGTTGCCACAAAGTGCTTATGTTGTCACAGTGTGGTGTGTGTTCATAGTTTGATGTGCTGGCATGGTATGGTATGTGGATTGGCATAGTGCTTTGTACTGACACAGTGGCGTGTGTTTGTTTTACAGTGTATGTTGGCATCGGGTATGCTATAATAGCCTTGCATGTGTGTTGTAGTATGGTGATGTGTCAGCGTATTGTTTTTATGTTGTCATATTGTGAGGTGTTGTCATAGTGTGGTAGGCAGTCATAACGCCATGTGTGTGTTGTCAAAGTGTGGGGTTTGTTGGCCTAGTGTTGTTTATGTGGTCACACTGGGGTGCTATGTTGAGAGTGTGGTGTGAATGCTGCCACAGTGTGGTGTGATATGGTGGATGTGTTGTCATAGTTTGACGTGCTTTGTTGTACAGTGAGGCGGTATACTAGCTTATTGTGATGCATGATCATATGTGCAGAGTCTTATAGAGCAATAGATAAGACCATTCTGTCGTGATATTTATTGTATCTCTTACGAAGTGCAGTGATAACGTTGATGCAGAGATACATGTGTGTGTGTGTGTGTGTGTGTGTGTGTGTGTGTGAGAGAGAGAGAGAGAGAGAGAGAGAGAGAGAACTAACAATAGTAGATCACCGCCGCGGTTTATCAGTAATAAAATCAAATTTCCCGTTGGTCTCTCGGGAGACGATCGCGTATGAAGGAATATCAGCTGATCGGCTGACTTTTCCCAGCCCGCCCCAAAACAAATAAGGTGTGACTGTATAAGCTAATTTCCTACATACAATATTACTTTACAGTGCCAGTAAATGAAGCACTTATTGCTACTTACACTTCCATCATAAAAAATTATCAGTGTTTGATATCTATTTGTCTATATCTATCCGTTTATGTTTATATCAAGTTACCTATCTATCTTTCTATCTGTCAATCGATATATATATATATATATATATATATATATATATATATATATATATATATATATATATGCGATAGGCGGGGACGCTCACCATCCACTCACTCGCTGTAGTGCTGCTCTTGGGTGTCTGCCCTTTCCTCTCCTCCATCCATCTTTTTCTTTCATCCTCTTCTGTTTTTCTTTCCTTCATTCTCTCCTCGTGCTTCTGCCTACAGGTGACTTTACACTCCCTCTTCTGTCATTCTTTCCTTCAATCTCTCCCCTTCCTTCTGCCTGTGGGTGACTCAACACTGGGTGACGAGTCAAATGGTTCCTGTACACCAGGAAACCATTTACTACGCTGGGTGGTAACCACATAACCAAATTTTGGCGCCTGTTGGGTTAGTGGGTAATTATGGCACTCCAGTCGGATTGAGCCGGTGAAGGTTTATATCCAAGGGATGGTTGAGGTTTATTGCTCACGTAATGCCACTAAGGGATGAGTGAGGCTGGTCACTCTCATCTTAAATGTCAGGACCAACTTGCATAGTCCCGAGCTCCTACGCTCCTCATGGGGCAATGTAGGATTGGATGATTAATAAATGAATTATATAAATATATATATATATATATATATATATATATATATATATATATATATATATATATATATATATATATATATATATATATATATATACAGGATCTAACTCAGGTGGGATTTTGGTCCCATCCCCCTCCTCTTCCCCATTCTCATGCTCTCGGCTGTGTATATGACTGCCCGTCATATCATATTCATACCGCTAAAAAGACAGCCATTATGCGAGTTCTTCAACACATAGCACTGCCCTTGACTGTTCCACTGTTGCTAAACTGTTCAGAAAAGCATCCAGGAATGGTCCTGACCTTGAGTAGATCAAAGTGGCCAAAACTATCATTAATTAGCCGGTGGCGGGGTACACCCTATAACACCCCGAAATATTGGCTGCAACAGAAGCTGCACAGATAATATACAAGTTTGTAAACAGCTGCCATTACATGTAAATACAAAGAATCGAGGCATTCTTGAGTCAGTTGTACTCACAAAGTGGAATGTTATCCCTATAATAAATAAAAAATCATAATGTGGCTTAAGTATTTTCTGTAAATAAGCAAGTACTCTCTACTCGTATATAGAGTCGGTGACGTCTGAGATCCACAGTAATGGCAGTTTTCATTATATGTCAAGGATGTTCCTCTTTGTCACATTTTTTTTGTAAACTACCGGTACTGTAATCTGGGTAAACTAGCAAATCAGTATTTCTGGTCGCCGATGAGAAACATTTTGAATAAGAGAGATTACATACAGCCTTCAGTGATTCATTCACCTTGACGCGGCTGCTGTAGGCCGAAAAATATAATTATCTAGAAGTTGGAACAAAATAATAAAGTCATGGTACTAAAGGTGCATGTGGGCAATATTTCAGGCGTATATTTCATTTAGGAGAAACTTTCTGAACTGAAAGGGTTGGATGCAGCCTCAGTTAATCCAGCCAATACGAAGGAGTTCTTTTACAATTATTTGGTAGTAATAAGCGCACACACACACACACCACACACACACACACACACACACACACACACACACACACACACACACACACACACACACACACACACACACACACACACACACACACACACACACGCACACACTCACACACACACACAGAAGATGGGGCGAATGGGCAGTCTTTAACTGATAATCAATCAGTGGACGTAATACAAAAGAAAATAAAAATCATTAACAATGTCAGCCTCATACGGCTCAGTAATGTGAATAATACTGTATGGCGTCTGAGAGAATAAAGTAAGAGGAAATATGCAACTGTGGGGAGTCTCACAGTGCCGTTATTAAAATTCACACACTTCACAGGGAGCAGACTGCAGCACCAGCTGAGCAGGGCGGTACTCCAACGGTGGATAGAAAGCTGATGACAAGAAGAGCTGGAGCTCCTATGTCATCAGCCCTCAGGACTAGCTTCTGACTATCCCCGTTTGCTGAACTTTCTCAGTGTTTCATTAACACAGAAAGTAAGCCACCATGCTCTCCAGCACAAAGTCCTCTAACTATTAACACCAGACTACATGCACATTACACACTACATTTCTTATTCAAAATATAACCAAAAATGGCATCCCATCACCAAGCCTCGTAGTCCCCGGGGGTGGGAACCATCAAAGCCCCCATCATCCGTCCCTCTCCCGGTGACGATCCAGCGAGAAGCCTGGAACCACTGTCTGACTCACTTTTTCATTTCTGCAACATTCGCGGCCTTTCCATTAACTTTCTCTCTGTTGGGCACCACCTCTCCACCTTCTTCACCTCTTTCTCACAGAGGGTCAGCTGTCTGAGACAAATGATAGCAAACCCTTCTCCGCGTCCTCCTACGTGCTCTATACTCACTTCAAGCCAAATGTGGCTGGAAGGATATGTTGGGGAATCTCTATCACTCTGGTATAGTTAATTGGCCTGGCGACCCTGTCTATTCTAATCAACATGATTTGCAAATAAAATTAGCTATTAACTGATAACAAATCCTTCTCTGTATCCTCCTACGTTCTCTATACTCATTTCAAAGCCAAAAGTGGCTGTTGTGAATATGTACACAACAACTTACCGTACTCTCATGTTTCTGAACTTCAATCTTCTGAAGTGTCGCTCTCTAGCTTTGGCTATCTTCCCACTCTCTGACTAAATACTATCTGTTCTGTTAGTGGATCAGTGTCAAGATTTCTCCGGGGACTTAGTCCTGTAGTGTGAAGGAAATCCAAAATTTTCTTTCTTTCTCTTTAACTGTCCGTAAATACTATGTCACTCGTACCTCTTCTGTATATCTCTTATTCACAATAACTTCAGTTATACATCGAGCCTTAAATCCATTGGAGTGGTAGGACACTCAGGTCTAGTCCACGACTAGCCAACTCCTCGACCGTCCCTAACCCTCCTTCTCTCGTCACTCTCACTAAGCATTATGGGTAATTATCCTCTATGTTACATACAATTCATATTCAACCCGTACATTTACATAAATACATCATACCCCACATGGAATCTACATAGGAAAATATTTCCTAATTTTGCACACTCGCGTAACATCCAACAAAAGCATGATTACATCAACTTACCAAAATTAATACAAACAAAGAGATACTACAATACACACAAAACAAGATTCTGAACAGGTGATGAACAGTAAATCTTGCCTCAGTCAGAATTATAAAATGAAACAGATACATAACCCAGTGTCGAAACAAAGAGCATACAACAGGACTCGTCAAATAATCCCGATAAACAAGAAAAGTACACAAATTACTACACATAGAACATTTCGCAGAAATCACATATATGCAATGTAAAGTTCACTTTCCCATGTGACAATCAGCGTTGTGATTAGAGAGGAGTTATGTGTTTACCTTTAGCCAAACAGCATAACATTCTCTGGGCCATCTGCACATTGTGTTATTGTGCCGACACAGTTAGAGCCAGCCACCATCACAGACCAACAAGAACTTTGATGCATGGTCGCGGAGGGTGTAGACGTGTTTCGCTCTGCTCTCTCCTCAACCTCTGTAGGGCTGCCTCACCGGCATTAGTTTTTTTTTTTTTTTTTTCACCCTTCTCGTGGCTTCTAGGTTAGCTAGTTCCTCATATTCCTCCCCTACCTCTAGCTAGGTACGGTAGGGGTCTGTACCATTATACTGAGTTTACTTTTGCTTACTCGCCCACGGAGGGTCCCTTCATTGATTGCTCTGGGGCGTGAATAAACACGGTCAGGCCTCCCTGGAGTGGTTTGAGAGGACAACCTCAGACTTAGGTGTTTGGTCCCGGGATGATTGTCCCTTGCTCGGTCTTCTCCTTCTTCCCACTTCCCAGTCAGGGAGGAGTGGTCACTATGACGGACGCCCTTTCCGCCTACCCCCCTTCAGGGGGGAGGTGGTCCTGACAGACCCCGACTGGTTCACGGACTGACAGCCCCCAGAGAGAATGGCCCCAGACTTGTTTGCCCCGTGATGTCCCTGTACATATTGCCGAATTTGTAATCATCACTGCTCTAGGTTCCACTTCCTTGAGCAGTCTGAGTCCCTTCATGATTAAGAAGGTTATTGATGACTGGGCTGGGGAGGTGGAACAAGTTAAAAAACTTGCAAACGGAGACCTCCTTGTAAAGACTTGTAATTCCTCCCAAGTTAAGGACTTGTTGAAGCTGCACAAATTTCACTGCTATGATGTCGAGGCCAAGATCCCAACCTCCATGAATTCCTGCAAGGGTGTTATCACTTGCAGGGATCTCATGGTGATGAGTGAGGAAGAGATCATAGAGGAACTCGTTCAGCAAGATGTCATCGATGCCAGATTTATAACCAGATTTATGGAAGGTGTCAGGACAAAGACTGCAACTATCGTCTGACTTTTGGTAAAGTATCACTTCCTAGCCATGTAAAAATTGGTTATGAAATAGTTCATATGCGGCCGTATATCCCTAACCCTCTACTTTGTTTGAAATGCCAGTTGTATAGGCATGGTGCCAAGACTCGTCGGCCTTCCCAGCCAGTGTGTGACAAAGTTTGTAAGCCAGGGCCATGATGCAGAATGTTGCACATCTGAGACAGTATGTTGCTTTCACTGCAAGGGCACTCACTCCACTTCCTCTAGGGACTATCCCAAGTGGAAGGAGGAGAAGGAGGCCTGCACAGTGAAGGCAACTGAGGGTATTTCCTACTACGAAGCTAGGAAAAGGGTGAAGGAGTTGCATGCAACTCCCACGCCGAATAGATCCTATGCTTCGGCGGTAATGTCCCGTCCTGTGATGTGTTCTGTCGAGATACAGACTGATTTTGTCCTTCTCCCTCCTGCCACTCACAGTACCTCTCCATCTCGGCCTCCTGTCCTCTCCAACTCTCTCACTGACATCCCTAAGGCTTCGACATATTCTCAGGCTGCTGCTGCCTCTCCATCAGTATGCCCAAACCGAAGTCTGACAAGCCTAGTTAGAGTAACATGACCACCCTAACAAAACAGTCACATCCTCATGTTCTTCCAGTTCCTACTCCAGCGAGGGAAAGAAAGGTTAGCTCTTCCTCGGGGGAGTCTGGGAGCCTAGTTATTGATGAAAATATGGAGGTTTCCATAAACAAGCACCGGGATAGGTCCCCCGGTAGTTGCTGGCCTGCTGGCAGCCAGCAAAAAACGACTAAGCACACTGGCCCTCAACGTAAATCTTAAACCGTCTTCTTCACTATATTACAGTGGAATTGTAGAGGTGTTGGGAATAAAGAACAAAATATAGCAATCTTGCTTTCAATACACAGGCCAGACGTTGTTTGCTTACAGGAGACACGCCTGGAGGATCATCCTGATCCTCCACAGCTCAAACACTACCACTAGTATAGAAGATATGAAGGTCACGGAGTTGCCATATACACACACATATCACACCCACAAACGGAAGTGATTCTAATTTCTACTGTGGAAGCTGTCACGTGCAGAGTAAAATTTAATAACACGTATCTGTCTATTTGCTCTCTGTACTGTCCTCCACACGGCCCCATTGATAGTGATGCTTTAAATTCACTATTTGAACATCTTCCTGGGAATAAGTTAGTGTTGGGCGACTTTAATGCCCATCACTATCAATGGGGTAGCTTGAGCATCGATGGTCGTGGTGAGCAAGTAGCCAACCTAATACTACAGTAAAAACCTCTGTCTTCTGAACGATGGTAGAGTGACTCGTGTAGATGATCGTACTGGTATCTTCTCGGCCATTGACTTATCTCTGACCTTCCCTGGTATCCATTAAGATTTCTTACGACGACTCCATGGGAAGTGATCATTTACCCATCTGTCTTTCTTATACACGCAACATCGTTTCGGACCCTCCACCCCCAAAATTTAACTATATGAAAGCAGTTTGGGGATCCTTCTCAAGGATCGCCAATTTAGATATATTTGGGGAGACCACAGATGTTCAGGTAGAATATGTAACTAATTTCATAATACACGTGGCTGAGGCTGCTATTCCCAAGACTTCTACAGTTCATGCGAAGCATAGAGCACATTGGTGGATGCCGGATTGCCGACAAGCATTAAGGAAAGGCAATAGGAGATATAGGATTTTTGATAGTCAGCCCACTGAGGAAAATTTTATTGCATACAAACAGGCACGGGCTGAGGCAAGGGGAATGATAAGAAGGGCCAAACGTGACTCCTGGCGGTCCTTTGTGTCCACAGTGACTCGTACTACACCATTTAGTAAAGTCTGGTGCACTATAAGAATATTAAGTAATAAAGGCCCATACTTCCCTGTCACCATCCTGCAGGTGAACAACACCATCTATGACGATCGCGTGGACGTTACTAACATCCTTCCCAGGAGTTTTGCTTATGTATGTAGCTCAACCAGTTATGACCAGCATTTCCAACATCATAAACGCGCGGCTGAGCTACAGATATTAGACTTTGCCACAGAAGACGTAGACTTCCCGTACAACCAAGAGTTTACGCTAGATGAACTGCTCCTTACCCTTAAATCCTGTAAAGACACCAGCCCTGGACCAGACACCATCACGTACGGTATGATCCAGCATCTTAATCAGGACAACCTGATTAAGATGTTAGCATTGTACAATGAGATTTGGACATCTAGAACGTTCCTAAACTCATGGCACTTTGGCACATCATACCGATACCCAAAGAGGCTGGTCGTCTTATGAATCCCACTTTATTTTGCCCTATTATGTTGACTTCTTCTCTATGTAAGGTCATGGAAAGAATGGTAAACAATAGGTTCCTTTTTGTTTTAGAGTCGAAGAATTTGTTAAATGATCATCCATGTGGCTTCTGTAAATACAGAAGGTCACTAGATCATTTAATGATTTTGGAGCATTGTATTACAGAGGCATTTGCCAATAAAGAATTCATGATAGGGGTGTTCTTGGACATCCATAAAGCCTATGAAATGACATGGCAACACGGCATACTATGAAGCTCTATGCTCATGATTTAAGAGGGAATTTGCCTATTTTTATTTCAAATTTCTTAAGGGACAGGACTTTCACTGTCAAATTGCCCCATAATGTAACATTGGATATATTTATCCAGGAAAACGGGGTGCCGCAGGGAAGTGTGCTTTAGTCCCACTTTATTTAGTATTATGATCAATGATATTCTGTCATCAGTTCCCATCCCGAGGAATCTTAAATACTCACTCTATGCTGACGATTGTACAATATGGCACTCTTTCCATAATGCACAATTTTCGGCTGAGCGGATTCAAGCAGCCCTTGATTCCGTCCACCAATGGGCCTTGCAGTGGGGATTTAAGTTTTCCGTCCCTAAGTGTGCCGCTGTAGTCTTCACTATTCGTAACGTACCTAATTTGTGCTTAACTTTGGATAATCAGGGGTTACCTTTTCAAAATTCCATAAAGTTTTTGGGATTGCATTTTGATCGTCGTTTGAACTTCAGAATTCATGTTAATAATTTGCTTGCTCGTTGTGATAAACCGTTAAATATCCTCAAGTACCTAGCGGATACTACATGGGGTGCCAACAGAAAATCTTTATTAATGGTGTATAAGTCCCTTATTCATTCGAAGCTAGACTATGGCGCACAGGCCTATGGCTCGGCTTCCGATGCCACCCTGAAAGGATTGGATATGTTGCAAAGTAAATGTTTGCGAATGTGTCTTGGAGCTGTCTGGTGTACCTGTGTAGCTCATATGGAAGTGGAGGCGAATGTGCCTCCCCTCCGTATTCGCCATGACCACCTGACATTATCCTATGGACATAAAACATGTAGGAAAAATAATATTGGCAACGTTGTCTGTACCCCCCTGCGTCAATACCACCATCTTTTGCGGGGGATGTGTCGGCCACTTGCCGTTCACCTTCACTTACTAACTCAGGAGCTTGGTGTGGACCTCAGTACTATGACAAGTTGGTAACTAAAAATATAGCACCTTGGGAGCCACCTGGTTTCACTGTTGATGTGTCGTGGCTCCCAGCACCAAATACCAAGGCACCGGAGGTGGAGGTTCACCACTTGTTTCGTAACATCATCGTTCGTCACTTGGGGTCCCACCACTTGTGCAGCGACGGCTTCAAGTCGAGTGAATGTGTGGGTGCAAGTGTAAGGTCGACCGAATGAAGCCCTCAGGTATCGGTTGCTGACTCATACATCTTTGTTTATCTCCGAACTTTATGCAGTTGACAAAGCCATAGACTATGCTCTCAGTTCTAGGCATGACTCATTTGTCATATTTTCGGATTCAAAATCAGCCCTTCAGGCAATTGCTTCTTGTGCTACAGACTCTCAAGAGATCCAAGGCCGCATAGTTAAAAAGTTTCATTCATGCAACAAGTCATTCACGCTGATCTGGGTGCCTGGTCATTGTCGTATCTCTGGCAATGAGCAGGTTGACTTACTTGCAAAGTCAGCTGTAGAGCTCGAGGAGACTTGGGACGTTCCTCGTGATCTACGGTCGAGTTTCTCTCTCGGAAAGATATCAATAAATCTTCTGCGGCAAGGTCAATGGACCAGACTAAATATTCGAACGTGTAAGTCGTACCTGGGCGACTGGGACACTGCCAACCGTAACAGTCGCCTTGAAGAAAAAGTGTTGGCTCACTTATGGTTTAATGCCACCATGCTTACGCACATGAAACCTTATATGGAAAGACGATTCCCACTGCACTGTGACATCTGTGATGCGGTGTTATTTATCAGTCATATCATCCTGCGCTGTCGGCGATTTATTCGTGAACGCGCTTCACTTATAAATTACTGCTGTGCAGCAGACGTCCCCTTAACCCTTTCCATCACCCTGGATGATGGGGATATTGTTATGACTGATAAATTGACGGCTTTCTTGAGAGAGACCGGACTGATCAAAGTGATGTGACTTTTTTACTCTATGGTTTTGGTTTTTATCGACTGTAAATATGTATTTATTGTAGTATTATTTAGGGTTGACAGTTGACATATTTGAAATAGGTCCTCCATCCCACTGATCTATTTCTAACATTGATGTCCCCAACATTAAACCTCGTTCCTCGACTGACTGTCACCAACTGATGAGTGCAAGTGTGCAATATAGAAAAGTACTGGGCACTTGCAGTCCATGGTGGTCTGTTGGGCGAGGTTCTTCACTTTTTGTACATATTATGTAAATATATTATACCATCTTGTTTAAGTTGTTCTAATTAGGGCCGACAGTTGATGTATATGGAAATGTTCCTGACTTATCTGGTTTTCTTTCATATATTGATGTCCCCTACTGTATATTAGGTTGTGCCTTGACTGACGGTCACCAGGTGATGAGTGCAGGTATGTAATGTAGAAAGGCATTACATATCTGCGGCCGATGGCATTCTCTTGGTCGAGGTCTTTTTACCATTAGTGAAGGTTTAGTTATTTGTCTCTTTAGGATTTAGTATAGGTTAGCGATTTGTCAGTTAGGTGATTATTTTCAGGTGCTTTAGATCTGGCTTTTTTGTTTGTAATAAAAAAAAAAATAATAAACAAATATACAAAAAATTTTTAAAAAATTATATATTTATATATATATATATATATATATATATATATATATATATATAGATATATATATATACATATCTATCTATCTATCTATCTGTCTATCTATCTATATATATATATATATATATATATATATATATATATATATTAGGGTAGAAGTTGTGAAAGCAATGAAGAAAGTTAAATTGGGGAAAGCCCCAGGAATTGATGGAGTGTGTGATGAAATGCTGAAGCATGGGGGAGAGATAGTAGTAGAATGGATGTGCAAAGATGTGCAGATTGGTCTGGGAGGAAGGTAGAGTCCCGGAGGATTGGAAGTCAGGTATAATTATTCCCTTGTACAAAGGAAAAGGGGAAAAAGAAGTGTGTGGTAATCATACGGACATTTGTCTTCTTAGTATAATAGGAAAAGTGTATGGTAGGATACTTATTGACAGAGTTAGAGAAAGAACAGAGGAATTAGTTGGAGAAAAACAGTTTGGCTTTAGGAAGGGAAGAGGTTGTGTAGATCAGATATTCATTCTTAGATCTTTAGTGGAAAAGTTTCTAGGGAAGGGAAAGAAGTTGTATGTGGCTTTCATGGATTTGGAGAAAGCATATGACAGGGTGGATAGACAAGGATTGTGGAAAGTATTAAGAATATATGGAGTAGATGGGAAGTTGTTGAATGCTGTGAAGAGTATGTACAGTATGATGGTGTTAAGGCTGCAGTGCGTGTGGATGGTGAACTAAGTGAATTTTTCTCTTTGAAGTTTGGGTTGAAACAGGGATGTGTCATGTCTCCATGGTTGTTCAATCTATACATGGATGGGATAATAAAAGAGGTACAAGGGAGGGTAGTGGATGTTGGAGTGGCCCTGGTGAGAGAGGATAGTGTTTGGAAATTCCCTGCACTGTTGTTTGCAGATGATACTGTGTTGTTGAGTGAAGACGAAGGGGAGCTGCAAGGCTTGGTGGATGAGTTTGGGAGAGTGTGTAAGAAACGGAATCTAAAGGTGAATGTAGGGAAGAGTAAAGTGATGGTCTTTGAGAGAGGTGAAGTCAATGAATGTACAGCGAGGTTGGATGGTGAGGAATTGGAAAATGTGAGTACGTTTAAGTATTTGGGTAGTGTGATGAGTAAGGATGGAGGTTTGGAGGGTGAAGTGCTTGAGAGGGTACAGCAGGGAAGAAAGGTTGCTGGTTCTTTGAAAGCAGTAATAAGAAACAGGGAAGTGAGCATGGAAGTGAAAAAGTTACTACATGATAGTATTGTGATACCAACTCTAACGTATGGAAGTGAAGCTTGAACGTTGTTGGAAGGACACAAGTCAAGAGTGAGAGCAGTGGAAATGAGTTATTTAAGAGGAGCCTGTGGAGTCACATGGAGAGACAGGCTGACGAATGAGGATATCAAGGAGCGTTGTGGTGTGGATGTGGATGTGATAGGAAGCGTTATGAGGAACACACTGAGGTGGTTTGGCCATGTGGAGAGGATTGAGGGTGAGAGACTGACGAAGAGAGTGTATGTGAGTGAGGTGGAGTGGGGGAAGAGGGAGGGGGAGGCCGAGAATGAGATGGAGGGATGGGGTGGAGAGGTATATGAGAGAGGGGGGTGTGAGATGGGAGGAGGGCAGTGAAATGGCGGGGGACAGGGCGACGTGGAGGCGATTTGTTTGTGGCCAACCGAAACGGGATTGAGGCGTCTGGCAATTTATATATATATATATATATATATATATATATATATATATATATATATATATATATATATATATATATATTCACTTGATGTAGTGCTGCCTACCTCTCCCTTAGCCTTTATCATTCTTTTTCTGTGCCTGTCGTCCTCTCTCCCTATTTCTCCCATCTCTCTTGTCACTTATTGCCTTTCTTTCCTTTACAGGTGGCTTTACATTGAGTGACAAGCAAATGGTTTCCTGTAAGCCAAGAAAGAATTTACAGCGCTGGGTGGTAACCATATAACCAAATCATACGTGCTTCCTACATGTCAGCAGTGGGTTGATGGAGGGTTAGTGCCCCTCCTCGTAAAATAAATAACTCAAAGTCAAGAGAACACCCCTTACGGGATTATGGCGTCTGGCAATATATATATATATATATATATATATATATATATATATATATATATATATATATATATATATATATATATATATATATATATATGGGTACGTGTGCTTGGAAGTGTGTGTTTCTATGCATGGATGTGTGTGTGTATATATATATATATATATATATATATATATATATATATATATATATATATATATATATATATATATATATATATATATATATATATATATATATAATCTTAATGACCAGGGGTTTTGGCCCCAATGGTCTATAGGCCCCCCTGCCCCCCAAAAAGGCACCAGATGATTGTGTCTGTGAGTGTTGTGTGTTGGCTGGTAAGGGTGTGTGGCGCTGTGGTGGTGATCACACCTCCAACACCTTAACCTTTAAGGCACGAGAATCCATTTCTAAGTATGGTATTGTCAGTGGCTTTGGAGTTTTCGTAGGACATCTTACTTAGTGATTTCGTTTTCTGTATACTGAACTTCAGTATAGTGCTCTGTGTTATTGCTGCAAACTGTGTTGTTATTTGAGTAATAAAAATACCATTAAAGAGATTATGCAAAGTAATCGATAAGGTAGAGGTACTATAAAGTTTTCTATGCATCGTACAGTTCAGCCTTTAGTTAAATTTAAAAATATCCTTCACTGCAATAACGAACGAACGTCAGTAAGATATATAATATTTTTCGGTGAATGTGATAGCCGACAGAATTTGAAAAATGATGTGAAGGGTCGAAGAACTGATGGCGTATAGACATTGTCAATAATAATATTTTTAAAATTTCGTGTTGCGAAGTAATTGTGTGCGTTGTGTGGTGGTGGTAATGGTTGTGTTGGTCAGATAATGTTACTTTAAGCTGTTTATTTCCATGACCATTAGACGAGCTCCCTGTCAAAATTTTTTTAAAGAAAGATATTTGTATAGGTAAAAAATACGCAGAAAATTACTATGGCAACCATTTTAAAGAAAATGCAGATACATGAAAAAGTAAAGTAGCTGAAAAATCACGTGACTGAAAAGGCCTGTGATTGGTCGTGACGTCATTACTCACACTGATGCAGCATAGCCGACATTTTTTACGTTTAGCCAGCATACACTGGGCTTATTTCCAACCTCCAAGAATGCCCAACGACAAGATGAATAATTGCTAGTGTTTCGTTCCAATGTGTAAGAGCACAGACAAATGCACACCTGGGAAATTATTCCTCTGTGTACCAGCGTACTGGAGTTTGAATTCAGAAGTAAGAAGGTTAGCTAGGAGAGATAAAAGAAGATGTGTGGATGAAAAGGTTGCAGAGACTGAAATCTTAATAAACAAAAATGATGGACAGAGTCAAAGAATAGCATATGAATCGATTAGGGAACTGAGTGGTAAAGCAGGTAAACGCAAGGAAATACCAGTTAGAGACAGGGAAGGAAATTTATTGACCAAAGATGGAGATATTAAAAACAGATGGAAAGAGCATTTTGAGACAGTTCTTAATAGACCAATACCACCAGAAGAGGATATAACGTCTGCTCAGGAAGATTTAAATATAGAAACAGGAGAGTTGAGGCTTGCAGAAGTGGAGAAAGCAGTAAAACAGTTAAAGAATAATAAGGCACCAGGGGAGGATGGTTTATTTCCGGAAATGTTTAAAGTGGAGGGGGATAGATTAATAATGATCTTGACCAAGCTATTCAATAAGATATGGGTGACGGGGTTACTACCATCAGTTTGGAAGGATGGTGTAATTGTTAAAGTTCCGAAGAAGGGAGACCTGAGTGAATGTGGTAATTGGAGGGGAATCTCTTTGTCACCGATAGCTTTGAAAGTTTTCAGTAGAGTGTTGTTAAATAGGTTGGAGCCGGTGGTTGAGGGTATTCTGAGGGATGAACAGGCTGGTTTTAGAAAGGGACGTGGTTGCAATGATCATATCTTTATTGTTAGGCATTTGATGCAGGAAGTTAATGAAATGAGAGTACCGTTAAGTCTTTGTTTTGTTGATTTTGAAAAGGCTTTTGATAGTGTTTCGAGAGAGACTATGGGGAAGATCATGAGACATTATGGAATACCAGAGGAGTTTGTGAGGGTCATTATGAACATGCATGAGGACACATTTTGTAAAGTGATGGTTGATGGTTGTCTGAGTGATTCGTTTGAAGTCAAGTCCGGAGTAATTCAAGGTGGTGTTCTATCGCCTTTACTATTTATATTGGTCATTGATTACATTATGAAACGCGTTGGAACAGAAACCGGTGCAGGTATACTTTGGGGAGAGAACAGGAAACTTTTGGATTTAGATTATGCAGATGATATAGTTTTGATTTGTGATGGGCCAGAAGAGATGCAGAGAGTGTTGGACTGTTTGGTGAGTGAAGGTCGCAAGGTGGGTTTGGTTATTAATTGTGGAAAAACTGAAATAATCAATATGAATATGGAAAATGCGCAGGAATGTGTAATTGGAGGTATGGTTGTAAAGCAAGTTGATAGGTTTAAATATTTAGGTACTTATTTAGCCAAGGATGGTTCTTTGAACTTTGAATTCGAGGAAAGGTTAAAGAAGGCTAATCAGGCAATGGGAATGCTTAAAAATATTTGGAATAATAACAATTTTTCTGTGCATACAAAAATCAAACTTTATAAGGTAATGGTTAGGAGTATCTTAATTTATGGACACGAGTCTTGGTACAGCACAGTGACTATGGAAAATAAATTCTTGGTGTTTGAAAATAAAGCACTTAGAAGAATATTAGGAGTTAAGTGGTGGGAAAGGATACCAAATAGTAGAATTAGAGAAATAACGGGAGTGCAGCCAATCGATGAATATGTTAGATTCTCACGATGGAAGTGGCTAGGACA
Source organism: Coenobita brevimanus (assembly GCF_032717465.1). Classification (NCBI taxonomy): domain Eukaryota; kingdom Metazoa; phylum Arthropoda; class Malacostraca; order Decapoda; family Coenobitidae; genus Coenobita; species Coenobita brevimanus. The sequence continues at coordinate 22,936,139 of NC_136987.1, read as the reverse complement.
TGTGTATAGGAGACAGGGAATAGTACGAGGTACACCAGGGTGGGTGGCACCTGGTAGGAGAGGTAGAGGAAGGCCAAAAGAGACGTGGGTGAGAACAATGAGACGGGAAGCTGGAGATGAGTGTTGGGGAGATCTTGAGGAGTTAGCACAAGATAGGATGTGGTGGTGTGAGTTCATCGAGGCCCTATGCATCCCCGAGGGTGCCACAGGAAATGATTGATTGATTGATTGTACCAGCCAACGAGAATAAACGAAAGCAGTGGTGGCTGGCTGCTCGTCGGAAGTTCCCAGTGTTGGAATGCAGTCTTTACTGTTGTGAAAACATTATTTTCTTCACCATATACGTTCATACACACCTAATTATCTGAAATCCAGTCAAAAAAACTGTGCTTAATTTAACTACTAATAGAAAATTAGGATTCAGAGCGAAAACATGCTAAGGTTAGCGAGTATATTTTATACTTGATATCACCAACACGCCTTGACAGACTTCCATTTTGCACAAGTACTGATTTACAGTACAAATAGATGTATCTGCATGGCATGTTAGTATTTATACAAAGTAGAAATCTGCCAAGGCGAGTTGTTGAGCTAAAGGAGAAACACCGCTAACTTATGTGTTTTTGCTTTGAATCCTGATTTTTTTATATTAAACAAAAAAATTTGACTGGATTTCAGATAATTAAGTGTGTATGAACCTACTGTATATGGTGATAAAATCTATAACACCAGTTAAAAGTGCCGATTCGGTGTTGAGTCGGTAAATGACCGCCGATTCGGTACCAGTATTTCATCGCACCCTCCTGAAGGTACTTTACTATCTAGTTCAGTCACTCACTGAAACTGTTCTTTCAGAAAACTAATAACGAACAGGTCGAAATATTAAACGTTTCATGAGCATAATACCAGTATAAACTCATCCATCTGATACTGTTCGTCATACATTAAACGCATTCCACCTCATCAGGTACGAGCACCGCTTGGGAATGGTGTGGCTGTAAGTCACTTCTAGTTGATTTCACTGCAATTTACATACCTAACAGGTACCACCCATTAACACTACGAAAACTATTCCTTCACAACATACCTTATGGGAGTAGTTTGGATCTACGGTGGCCATGTCGGTAAATATCTTGACAACTATTATCGCTATTATTGGTAAAGTCTTGTGTGGTGGACTGGAGCGTCGTCTGCAGTATGAATACTGACGTCATCACCAATATGGCGGCTGCTTCCCTCCAGCGGTAAAGAATTAAAGTCATCACGTCTTGGTCAATGCAACTGGTAAAGTAAAATAAAAGATACATACACCGTAAACTTCTAAGTACATGGCCGAGTGCACTTGCCAGTTTTACCCAGAACCGGAAACACGTCTATTACCCAGCTCTGGAAAGTGCTTTATACGTAAGGAAACTAAAAGGCAGTATCTATCCCTAACAGTTTCACTTCTCTCTCTTCACTTGAATACAGTCGTCGTTAGGTAACAAGACCCAAATGGTGAAAAACGTTATCGAAATTAACTGATTTATTTCATGAGAACAGTAAAGTCTAAGTCATTTACTGGTAAGGTATGTATAATGATCTGAAACACTCGATTTTGACCACATACTAACTCCCTCAGTACCATGATGTTCTTTTTTTTTTTTTTCATCATTCCTGGCATCATCAGACGATTTTTTTTTTTTTTCAGATTACGAAAAAACTTCTACTGAGAGGATTATAGAATGATTATAGAATGGTGTTTTTATCCCTCTCTCACAGAGATGTCGCTCCTAAGGTGAATAAAATAACCAGGCGGTAGCAAAATTAAAACACAAAATATGCCTTTCCGGTTAAAGGCCTGAACTCAAAAGACATAACAATACCATTAACATTTCGTTATGCTTTATCCATCAGTGTGATGTGTGTGTGTGTGAGAGAGAGAGAGCACGTCGCGTGCTGTCGCGGAATTAAGCCAAATAATTGCATCCCAGCCTACAGTTGTCAGCAACCGACTCGGACGTCGTTTTTAGTTGTTGCCATTGTTGTCACTGCGACATTGTTGACGACTGAGCAGGGCTGTGATCACGTTAGGGCCGTGGCTCAGTCACTCACCTTGGGCGTGAGGATGATTCCTTTCATATAGCACGATATGTTAGCCTTAGCAGGGCTGTGGTCACGATAGGGCTGTGGCTCAGTCACTGGCCTGGGGCTTGAGGATGATTGCTTTCATATAGCACGGTATGTTAGCCTTAGCAGGGCTGTAGACACGTTAGGGCCGTGGCTCAGTCACTCGCCTGGGGCCTGAGGATAATTGCTTTCATATAGCACTATATGTTAGCCTTAGCAGGGCTGTGGTTACGTTATGACCGTGGCTGTCACTCGCCTGGGGCCTGAGGATGACTGCTTTCATATTGCACGATATGTTAGCCTTGGGTTTCTCTGTTTTGGGGTCGTGTTCGTATTTTTCTGGGTTCCGGAAATTTATATACATTTCTTCCTTAGCGTATCGCGTGACAGTTTAATAATCTCTTGTGTGCTGTTTATCCTATACCAGTAGCAACAAAAATTTTTGTAAGTTACTGTACTTACATAGCAAAACAGAAGTCTGCTATGTGCATGAATATAATGAAATGAAAGAGGTTTTAGACACTTTCCTAAAATGACAAGACTACCCGCAACTTTCCTGATCTACCAGATGACCCGCCGACATGTCTTAAAAGTACCCCCGCTAATACCAGTACACCAGTCCAGTATGAGACAGCCCTAGCATGCATTCAATATGGACGGTGGGTGTTAGCGCCGAAGTGGTGACATGTGGAGGTATAGGAGGACTACTGGGCCTTGGGATAGGCCACTGCCCCCAAGAAATAGGCCCTGAGCCTCTGCCCAGAGTCGGACACGTAAAAAAAAAAAAAAATGAGTAGGGAGTGTTCCCGAATACGAAGGCCTCATCTGTTATTGTTTCCATCTCTGTACACAGACCTGCTTAGTTATGCAGTATATTGAGCTGTGGGAGAGAAAATGGAAGGGCGGTGTGGGAAGTGCTACCATAAAAAAATATGGGGATCATCTACCCCCCCCCCTCCCGTCTCTCTCTCTCTCTCTCTCTCTCTCTCTCTCTCTCTCTCCATAATGTATGTAAACCTCTAATATAATATTACCTTTTTCTTTTTTCAGTCTTCATTTTTCCCTGTTGTGTGAGCGGCATGGTGTCATGACGACTGGGCTTCCTGTCCTCTCCTGGATGTGGCCGCTTCTTTCCAGGGGACGGGAGGAGAGAGGCGCCCTACCATAAACCACAGCCACTCCTTCCTTCCCGCTTCTCTTGAGTTTCTTCTCTCTTCACCCATTTCTCCCTCTCGCCTCCTCCCATCACTCACCACTTTTCTTTGCCTATCACTGACCCTCTCAACCTCGCTATCTTACACTTCCTACTACCTCTTCCTCAGTTCATCCAACTTCCGCCTTGCTAGCTCCCTCTACCCCACTTACAACCCTGCTCTTCTTTTCCTACTAGCTTCAAGATAATCTCGTTCTTGCCTCTCTCGTCCCTCTCCCCTGCCACCTAAGACCCTTTCCACTTGCCCCTTACCCTTTCTCCGTTTACCTCTTGCTCCTGATCCATTTCCTTCCCTGCATCTTTACTCCTTTGTTCTGCTCTGTACTCCTCTTCATCTCTTTCACTCCTTCGTACCCCTGTCTTACCTGTTCCGCTGTCATCCTGTCCCGTCTTTTCTTCCCACTGCCCTACCTTTGCTGCCTCTTCCCCTCCCCTTGCTCCTTCCACTCCCCTTGCCACAGTCACTTCCACTTTCCTGAATCCCTGCCCATCCAAGCACCTTCACTTCTTCTTGCCTTCTGTCTTCTGACCCTTGTTAGCTTTTCTTGCATTCCCCCTCCCACACACCCTCTCCACATTATTGCCAGCCTCACTCTCTAAGTTCCACAGTTCCTCCCTTTAGTAGTCTCACTGCCCTTCCTCTTCTCCCTGCTGCCTGTGGGCGCCATTTAAATATTATTTTTACTGTCCGTAGACGATTATACTCAGGTAAAAAACACGAGTTTAGACAAAGTTTTTAAAAATAACAGTTACGCTCTGTTGAGCACCACCTCTCCTTCTCTAAACCTCACCTTCTCTTTCTAACTGAGACTCAGCTGTATGAGGCAAATGACAACAAACCCTTTTCTGTATCCTCCTACTTTCTCTATACTCATTTCAAAGCCAAAGGTAGCTGTTGTGTATATATAAACAACTACTTATCTTGCTCTCGTGTTCCTGAACTCGATTCTTCTGAATTCTCTACACCCTGGCTTCGGCTTTCCTGTCATTCTCTGATTAAATATATCTGCTGTTTACTTATCCCCTAATTCTACTGACTATCAATAATTCTTCGACAATCTTACTTCTACAATGGAACACATTCTATCCATTTCTCCTTTCTCTGAAATCTCCATTTTAGGAGATTTCAATGTTCACCACCACCTTTGGCTCTCCTCTCCTTTCACTGATCCACCTGGTGAACAAGCCTACATCTTTTCTATCCTTAATGACCTAGAGCAGCTTGTACAGCACCCTACCCGTATCCCAGACAGCCTTGGAGAGGGCTCCAGCATACTTGACCTCTTCCTTACAACTAACCCTTCTGCTTACACTGTTAATCTTTTCTCTCCGTTGGGCTCCTCTGATCACAACCTTATCGCCTTAACCTGTCCAGTCACTCCGGTACGGCCTGTGGACCCTCCAGGGAAACGACGTCTGTGGCATTTTTGAGCCGAGGATTGGGAGGCCCTCAGGCAGTACTTCTTTGATTTTCCCTGGACTGATTATTGCTTCCATGATTGGGAGCCATCTGAGAGTGTCTTGCACCTTAAGGAGATTATTTTCTCAGGCATGGAAGCATACATTCCTTTCTCGTATCCTTTGTCTAACGCAAGAAAGCCTTGGTTGAATCACGCTTGTTCTAATGCTGTCCGCAACAAGGAGAGGGCCTACAAAAGATACCGGAGCCAACCCACCCCTGAATCACATCATCTTTACGTTTCTGCCCGGAATCGTGCTAAGTTTGTTCTTCTCTCAGCTAAAAATAATTTCATCCGTACTAAATGCTCTCAACTCTCCTACTCGAATTCTTCCTGCTCCTTCTGGCACCGTGCCAAAAACTTTTCTAAAAACTTTACCTCATCGTCCTTCCCTCCTCTTTTCTACTCTGATGGTTTTGTAGCTATTTCTTCTACTGATAAAGCAGATCTCTTCACACAGACTTTCTCTTCCAATTTCACCTTAGACGATTCCGGTGCTGTTCCTCCATCATTTCCCCCCTCTGACTTCTTCAAGGCTGACATTAAAATTTCTTCACGTGATGTATTTTCTGACATCACTGGCCTCAATACTAACAAGGCATATGGGCCTGATGGAGTCCCTCCTGTTGTTCTCAAGAACTGTGCTTCTCTGCTTACACCCTGCCTAGGCAAAGTCTTTCGCCTTTGTCTGTCAACTTGTACCTTTCTTTCTTGCTGAAGTTTGCTCTCATTCAGCCAGTCCCAAAGAAGGGTGACCACTCCCAACCCTCCAACTATCGTCCAATTGCTTTAACGTCCTGTATTTCAAAAGTTTTCGAGTCAATTCTCAATAGAAAAATTTTAAGGCATCTTTCCTATCACAACCTTCTTTTTTGATCGTCAGTATGGGTTCTGTCAGGGACGCTCCACAGGCAATCTTCTCACCTACCTTTCAGACTCCTGGTCATCCTCCTTTCGGAACTTTGGCGATAGCTTTGCCATTGCAATGGTCATCTCAAAGGCTTTCGATCGAGTCTGGCATAATTCTTTTATTTCCAAACTGCCCTCTTACGGTTTCTATCTTTCTATCTGTGCGATCATCTATAGCTTCCATTCTGGTCGTTCTATAGCCGCTGTTGTAGACGGCCATCGTTCTTCTCCTAGATCTGTCAACAGCGGTGTTCCTCAGGGCTCTGTCCTATCACCAACTCCCTTCCTTTTATTCATCAAAGACCTTCTAAGCTGTACATCTAACCCTATCCACTCATACGCTGATGACTCCACCCTTCACCTTTCCATTCGATTCCCACAACGACCATCTCAGCAGTTACTTAAACAAACAAGGGATGAGGCTATGGGACACCTAATGTCTGACTTGGCTCGTATCTCTGACTGGGGTAAAAATAATCTGGTTGTTTTTAATGCATCTAAGACTCAGTTCTTACACATATCAACCCGACAAAATCTTCCACAGGTATACCCACTAATGTTTAATAATATTCAGCTTAATCCTGCATCATCCTTGAACATGCTTGGGGTTTCATTTACTCGGGGCTTATCTTGGTAAAATCATATTACATGTCTTGTAAAATCTGCTTCCAAGAGATTGGGTGTGCTAAGGCGACTCCATTCTTTCTTTACCCCTGCACAATTGTTGACTCTATACAGGGGTTTTATCCTCCCCTGTGTGGAGTACAACTCTTATGTGTGGGAAGGCTCCCCACATACAGCTCTTCTCAATAGGGTGGAGTCAACGACTTTTCGTCTCATTAACTCACCTCCTCTTACTGACTCCCTTCAACCTCTGTCTCTTCGCCGCACTGTTGCATCTTTATCTCTTTTCTATTGCTATTTTAATTGTCACTGTTCCTCTGAACTGTCTGCATGCATTCCTCCACCTCTATGACGGGCGCGTAGCACCCGTCTAGCAGCAAACTCTCATCCCTTTTCTTTCCAACTCTCTAACGCAAGAGTTAACCGTTACTCCCAGTCCTTCATTTATGCAACAGATCAACTCTGGAACTGTCTCCCTCTGTCTGTATTTCCTGCTGCCTATGATCTCCTGTCTTTCAAACGCAGAGTGTCCAGGAATCTCGAAATGATCGGATCTTGAATTTGGCTCTCTACTGTATCTTGTTTTTCTCTTGGAGGGAACTGTTATTGCAGGCTTATGGCCTTTGGTTCCTTCTTCCTCGCATTAAAAAAAAAAAAAGTGTACATAGGAAGTATAGATAACAGGAGGCCTGGTGGCCCATGATGAGGTTATCTGTTGGAAAAAAATGTTAATTCAACAATGATATAACCAACGTGTAAGAGAAAAGGATAGGGAAGAGGAAGGCTCTCCCATACAAACACGTCATCCGGGTAAATCAGCAAGACAATGATAGAAAACAAAACAAAACAATGTTTGTTAGAAGGAATGCACATGGAAAATACAGTATTTTAGGAGTGTTCGGCAGTTCTATCCGGAATTTCTATAAATATAACAGTCTGGAGATGAATAAAATGAAAACGTCTCAACGGGCAAGCAAACAAGCTTTTCACTAGGAACTGTTTAATATTCTGAATATGATTGTCCGGCACGAATAAAAAAAAAAAAAAAAAAGGGGGGGGCGGGCACCACAGTACTGCAGGGTTTAACTCCCTTCACAGCGAGGACATCTTGATGGAGTATAATCTTGCTACCACCAACTTACATGTATTCAGCCAAGGGGAATACCCTAGTAGTGAAGGGCTAAATGAAGGCATGACCTATCCCTTCAGTTTCACAAATCCATCCTTATTTGAATTCTATAGACTTGAGGTAACAACATATGTTACAACACCAAACTGAAGGGATTAACATTTTTATCTTAAAAGTTTTTTCCTAGTGTGGGTAACATGCACTGAAAGCAATAAACAAAAATATTTTAGAAATAGAAGAATAAATAATTTTATAAATCAATCAAACAATATATAAATAAATACCAATTCAATATTTAAGTATAGAAATAAATTAATAGATAAATGAAAGATCACCTTCGAGAAGGACGCGTTATTAGGAAATATTCATGCTTCCTGCAGATCATTTCATATAACTCAGGAAAGTCCCCCTCAGGTTCGACTGACATATTGTTGGAATGAGCGAGAATTAATTAAACATTTCCTATTCAAGGCAAAGATGTGGCTAAATTAATTCATTTGTCTGATGGTACTTTTCGCATTTCGTAAGAAGGCGACACACATGACATGCAAATTATATTTTATCTTACTCCGTCCAGACGATTTCATTCAGGTTAGGAGAAATCTCCTCCGTTAGAGAATCTACATGCAACGGTCTAAAGGCGGAAAGAACACAATCGAAAATAAGTCATGGGAATGAACTGGTTAACCTCTGAAACACGATAATGATTTTTTTTCCATGTTTTCTAATCTATCATTTTCCAATTCATTCAGCTTAGCTATGCCTCTCCAATTAACCCTTTGACTAACGTAAGTTTCTATTAGCTGAATATGATTGTCTGTCGAAATTTTGAATAAAATACGAAGCTGCTTATGCTTAGCCACAACGATAGTTGTGATGAAAATTAACTGTCATAGTGCTCGAAGTTTCAAATGAAGTAATTCTCTTGAAGTCCAGCCACCTACAGTTCATCACTGATACCGTATGTTCCTTTATGAATACGTAAACTGAAGTTACAATAAGAAACAGTAATTGCACAATCCTACAGTGGCAGGAAAGCACAATAAAAACTCGTGACGCACAATTCTGAGGTTGTCATTATCGTACCCTGGCAACCTACCCGTCAACTGCACTTCTGATTTCGGTTATAATATGATACGCTGTGATTGGTGTATAATATGTGTGTGTATAATAATATTCGTGTATGATATATTTGTGTATGATATGATTCGTGTATAATAATTATGATACGAAATCGGACGCGCTGTTGACAAGTAGGTTGCCAGAGTACGATAATGACAACCTCAGAGTCGTGCGCCGCGACTATAGTTACTAAAATATAGGAAAAAGTACCGAAACGCGAGAGAATTAAACTATAATGTGATTGCCACATTAGCTTACAGTATTCTACAAATTATGAAGAACAAGTCAACCAGTATCTAAATATGGGAATGAGATGGCTGGGATGAGGAAGAGCGGGAAGCCCATGAAAAGAATGAAGTGATGAGGTGTGAAAATATTTAAGGGATGGTTGTCTGCTGTGGGAGGAAGGGTCATTCCTGAGGAGAGACGGAAGAGTGTGGAGGTCCTTTTATTGAGGACATCCCTCATACGATGCGGCGTTAGGTAACTGATAGATTGCCAGGTAACTGATAGATTAATAAATAGACATAACCTCTGCCTCGGACAGCTATAACCATTTACTGTAAAGTGTTAGCACAGCGACAAATTAACTGATTTTTTTTTTTTTTTTTTGTCACCATAAGACGATTTTATTCACTGTAGGATGAGCGTCAATTGCTGAAGGTACTAATTAAGGCTGTGTTTACATTGTTCAGTTCAAGGGTCTATCCTAGTGGATATCAACGCCTGAAGGCAGCAAAAACAGAAATAAGTCACCGCATTCAAAGAGCTATTATACAGTAATCATATAGGAATCCAAGATGTTGTCTAGAACGTCAGAGAGACGGCCAGAGACTGAGACAGTTAGGGCAAGACAACAAGAGACAGATGAGAGGCCATTCTGTTCAGGCCTACTGTAGCAGTTGGAGCTTGACATCTGAGATTACTGAAGCCCCAAGTCTGTACCGGATGAAGGTGGCAGTGTCGGCCACACCGTCACCCATGCCAGTTCACTCCTGTCACTCCTCTGCCTCAGGAAAATATTCGCTGGTTGGGATGCAACTATCAGCTGAGAAACAATGTGGAGCAATCTGTTTTTAGAAGTAAAAATGTAGCATTTTTTCCAGCATGGAAAACTCGACCATGTTCTGCAGTCAGAGTCTGCATTTTATTATAATTTCTTTCTACATGCCTGAAGTTTGCTTGGATAAATTGTGTCTACTGTTCTACTCTCTCTGTCTTTCTGACTGCTTGCCCTCCTATCTGCCTGCCTGACTCCCAACCTCTTTTCCTGCCTTACTGTCTGCGTCATTCTGTCCGTGCCAGTCTGTTTGCTCATGTTTCTCTCCCTCTCTCTCTCTATCATCTCATCAGCCGTTTTAGTGTCCACTTCAAGACCGGCCTATCCCGACCGAAGTGGGGACGATACAGCCAATGTATCTCTACCAAGTAACTTAGGCTGTCTGGTAGAGATTGTATGTAGGGTGAGAAGAGCTTGTAAGTGTAATTGTAGTGTTGGAGTGGCTTTGGATGTGTGTATACTCTGTGAACCAAGTGTAATCGGCCCGCGCAAGCCGACTGGGTGCAAGCATACTTTATAGTATGCGACACTGGTTCAACCACAGCACCCCTGATGTCCGCGAAGCAGTATGTGGCCAGAAGTTTATTACCCTGGCGGGGCGCGAACCCTCGTTCTTCAGTGTACGAAAACTCACACTCTACCACTGAGGCTCCATATATATATATATATATATATATATATATATATATATATATATATATATACTGTGTGTGTGTATGTGTATACATATATATATATATATATATATATATACTGTGTGTGTGTATGTGTATACATATATATATATATATATATATATATATATATATATATATATATATATATATATATATATATATATGTATATATATATATATATATATATATATATTATGGGTATGTGGGGTGCTCACCGTCCACTCACTCGATGTAGTGCTGCTTTGGGTGTCTGCCCTTACCTCTCTTCTTTCTTTCCTCATCTGTCCTTCCTTCATTCTTACCTCTTTCTTCTGCCTTCGGGTGACTTTACACTCCCTCGTGTGTCTTTCTTTCCTCTTCCATCTGCCTATGAGTGACTACACTGAGTGACAAGCCAAGTGGTTTCCTGTACACCATGAAACCATTTACTTTGCTGGATGGTAACTATATAACCAAATTACGGTGCCTGGTGGTTTAGTGGGTAATTAAGGTGCTTCAATCGGATTGAGCATGTGCAGGTTTATATCCATGGGGTGGTTGGTGTTTATTGCTCACGTAATGCTACTCAGGGATGAGTGAAGCTGGTCACTCATCTTAAATGTCAGGACCAACTTGCCTAGCCCCATGATTCTACGCTCCTCATGAGGCGACAAAGGATTGGATGATGGATGGATGGATGTGTGTGTGTGTGTGTGTGTGTGTGTGTGTGTGTGTGTGTGTGTGTGTGTGTGTGTGTGTGTGTGCATGTGAGGGTTGTGGTAGGTGAGTGACCCTCATTTATTACGAATACACCACCTCCACAGTGGACACTACCTATTTTCCTGTGTCAAGCGGAAGTACGTACAAAATACTTGTAAGTGGAAATGAAAAGCCATACTGTGTGAACATACTGATGTGGTCCGTCATGTGTTAATACCTCCGAGGGTCTCGCCCCCTTCTTGTCCTTATAAGATAAACAAGGAACAGATACGTAAGTAACCTACCAGATCCTACCAGACAGATGCAAGTTCATTACAGGCCTCACTAGAGTGAAGCGCCTTACAAGACGTCCGGTGAATCAAGTATCTTACTCCGGAAATCCTTAGGGAAGTACAGTGAAGCACCATATAGGGTTTTGCCATAGTGTAACACAGTGACTGAAAATCCTTTGAGAGATAAAATGAAACGCCGTATTGGGCTTTGCTAGACTGAATCACCTTGCCTGTGAATATCGTTAAATCTGATTTAGAGACCAGGCCACTGCCAGATATGTTCTTACATCTAAAAATTAATGAAGGTATCGCGTGAAAATCACAAAACTACGCTGATAGTTTGTCAGACATCATCTTCCCTACCTGCAGTGCTAAGGGAGTAGGTATGGGTGAGGAGTGGGTGGCTTGAGGGGAGTACAGGTAAATGTGGGTTGAGGCTCTTTAAGTGTATGTCTTGCCTGCAAGTGCGTTAGAGGCGCCTCATCCCATAATTCAGGTTGGCTCTGTGTGCACGCCCATAGCTTGCATTAGCCGCTTACGTCAATTGAAGATTTTTTTTTTGTTTTTTCTTACTACAGACGGACGATTAAACTTAGAGTACTCTGACTGTGAAATGGTTAACTAACGAAATGTATATTCCCTCTGCTTTTAAAAATACAGCCAGAGTTGAATAAAATCGCTTATAGCAAGCAGGAGAAAAGTGAATAAACAGATATAAACTTATTGAAGAGATTATTACTTACGTGAAAACAGAATATGTAATGGAATAGGAAGAAAAAAACATGTTTGGCGAAGCATTACTTCTGCTGAATTGGCTAAGCGATTCATTAATTGGTCTTCTTCATAAGCTTCAAAATTTCATCTGATAGTTCGAATGTAATAAAATTAAATCATAGTGCTGGAACTCTTAACTCGTTCCTTCGTTCTCAGTGTGAATTCATGGTTGAACAGCGCAGATGCCATAAATATTATCAATAAAACGAGATTCAAGTTGCCTGCATGCAAGAAATTCTGTTTCTACGATATATATATTAAATGATGATGCCTTGGATATCCCCCATCGTGGTGATCCATCGCTGGAAACAAAATATTTTATAAACCCGGGATATTCAGCGAGCGACGAAAGTGTTAGGCACAATACACATTTCCCAGAGCTGAGGAACTGAGGCACGAGGAAACGAAGACAGTTAAATATCCACGCAGGGCAAAGTATATCTTGTGCATTTCCCTTCTCCACCAGCATGTATTTATATCTATTTTTTTTGTTTCGACGTTTGTATGGTAACATTTATCTTCACATTTACTACCAACAAACTAATTTCTTATACTGTATAGGCTAATGTCCCGTTCTCTACTGACTGGTAGCTCTAAGCAAGTGTTGGCAGCCTTTAAATATGATATCTTTTTCTTTGAGTGTTTGCAAGTTAATGTCTTGTTCATTCTTACATAATAGTGCATTTATGAATTAACAGCTTGTTCTGAGTCCACCAAGGATAAAATGTATCCGGTGTGTTCTTCCTTTCTCCATCTGCTTGTACTCATATCCACTTTCTCATTTATAAGATTATATCTTCTGTCTGTTTTAGGAAGGCAATCTGTTTTACCTTAATTACATTCTAACTTTAATATCATGTTCGCTTATAAGTTGTGTTGTTATGTGTTTGTACTTTATAACCTAAAGTTATACAGTACTTGTCAGTAAATATAAAGGGTATTAAATGAACAAAGCGACACCGTACCTGAAAGTTGACCTTGACTTGTAAACTTGACCTTGATCGATGTGCACTTCAACTGAATCACTTCTTCTTGTGGCCACACATATGTGGTAATTTTGATCCAGACAGGATCAGACATTCGTGAGATAAAGCCGCACCAGGAATTTATCCTTAACCCATCACCCTTCACTGATCTGCACCTAAAACGGACCACTTCTTCCCAGACCCAGTTTTGGTCCCTATCGGATCAGACACGGGTGATTTAATTTGTTAGTAGCCAGACAGACGGACAGACACCGACTTGATCGCACTACCAAAGCCTTTGGCATTGCTAATAAAAGTCATTGGAAGGATGACCAACCTCACATACCAGTACCACATCACTGATGAGATTTTGTGCTGTTGGTCATCTGCACTGTGCCCAAGGTTTCTTGCATTCGATGTTTGTATAGTCACGATTAGTTACGGTGACTTATTTACCTGTTTTTTTTTTTTTTTTCATCTAGTTATGTCCTTTCTGCCAGTAAACCATAACAGGGCAGAAGGGAGGTAGGGGTGGGAATGACTGGTCAGGAGAGGAAAAGCGAGTTGAGGTAAGAGTAGACAGGGGTAGAGTGAAGGAGGAGGGTAGGGTGGAGTAGAGCCATCCAGTGTTATTTATGTGTTCAGTTCTTCCTTCCGTCGGGTTCAGGGACATAAACTAGACTTTGGTTGGTAATGTCGCTGTGGGACCTGTAACAGGGTAGTAATATATCTGCATAGTAACTACATGTTGATGGTACCGGTACGTCTTGCTGTAGAAATTAATAGTTTGCTAGACCCACACTCAGACATTTCAACAGAATTTGGCTCTGCAATAAAACTGGGATAATTATAATCAACACTAATTTTTTTTTTTACACTAACTTGGCCAAGAAATTCGTCATTTTGTAGCATATTTTACATAGTTCAGTGGCAGAAAAAGCATTCTACAACTCTCCATCCTTTCCACGTTTTCGTGCCTATTGCCACATTTTGGTTTTAAACTAATATTACAACTCGGCAATCATCATAAATGGAAAAATTAGTCCAAATTAGAGTAAAAAAAGAACGCCTGACTCGTGTATCCAAGTTAACTATGTTAACTATATGCTAAATCACAGTGAAAAAATCAAGTACATAATTAACAGAGAGAGAGAGAGAGAGAGAGAGAGAGAGAGAGAGTAAAACTCAGCATGGCCTCAGTCTACGTGCAATATTTACATTGATTTAGGAGACTTCTTTTCGGGTTTTCCTATCCTTGTGTATTTCTGTCGTATTGCGGAGTCAACTAGTATGGAAGGGGAGCTGGAAAATCTCCTAACCCCACAAAACTGCCACCCAAAATGTAGAGCTGCCAGTTTGTGTGGAACTGATGCCAGTGACTTAAATCTGACGTAAAACAAGGAACGACTGTTAACCGATAATACTTTAACATGTGTTCCATCTTATTCTTCCCAGCTACTCAGATCAATTATAGATGAAATGCGAAAACTACAGAAATTACTTTGAAGAATAACTCGGAAAGAAACCACAACCTGTTATCGTGGGGAAAGTCACACACACACACACACACACACACACACACACACACACACACACACACACACACACACACACACAATAATAATAATAATAATAATAATAATAATAATAATAAATGAACAAATGAATGATAAATAATTAAAAACACTGATTTCAATTCCTTAGCTATGGAGGCGTCTTTTTCAGTATTTCCTGGCTATTACCAGACCTATATATTAACCTCAGGATTTTTATTTCTAACTGGAGTGGCTAGGTGTAAGGTTCATTAAGCCAGAAACTAGTAGCGGATCCTTCTAAGCTAAATAAATCTGTGTAGCGACTGAAAGAATGTAATATGAAAGCATGATGTCAACACACATGGCGTCATTTCTCGTGTACGATACTCCACGTCAGTCCAGACGATTATACAGGATGGCCCGTAATTAGCGTTCCACTAGCAACTCACGTGGCAGTATCTGTGTGGCGTGGACGGCTCAGTCGGCTGGTGTGGGTATGGTTGTGGCAGTGGGAGTAGGGAATGACTATATAAGGCAGGACAGCTATTGACAACACTGGGTAAGCCGTCCCCACAACACACAAGAAATCGCCTGGAGGAGTGGACATACAGCGTTATATATGAGCCACCGTGTATTGTGGTGACAGTGAATAATGAGAAACTCAGAGTGCTGGTACTGTCACTATTAACTCCCTCATGGTCGGTGCATCATCATTTTTTTTTTTCTCGTGGTCTACTCAGGTCCTCTTACGGTAGCTGCTTTGTACAGCCCCCGTGACCTAAACAATTTTTTTTTTATTTATTTATGCTCTTATCATTCCAGCTAACACCAGACCACTTTATTTAAAGCTAAAACTGAGTTATCAGAGCCAGCCTAAAAGTCAAATCTAAATCCTCTCATGCTCGTGACAGCCTAGCATTCTATTCCAGCTATAGGAAGACTGTGTTATGTGGCTGAATCACAGAAGGTTGCGCGTGTTAATGAAAGGGGATAAACTCTAATTTTCCGGTCTGAGTAATGCAACGGTGACAGCAACACAACCTGAAAATGCACATACTGGTAGCTGGAGCTAAACTGTGGTTACCGTTAGTAATTTAATATGCAGATTACAACACCAGAACCAAACCGTGTCCGTGATGTGGGGTGGGCAGGGTAGAGGCTGGGGATGTAGTCAAAAGGCGTTAATGCTTGTAATTATGGAAAGTTAATCTGGTAATGCCTTTGTTTTTGTAGTCATTGCTGAATGACGATGATAAATTGTCTGGCTGATGGCTTACACCTCACAAAGAGTTAATTCTCCTTATCATCATCATCATCATCATCATCACCCTTCTTGCATTTTAGAATTTAGGGAGTAGAATGTAATATAAAAATGAATGTATCAATGTAGTGGTGCATATTATTATTATTATTATTATTATTATTATTATTATTATTATTATACCAGGATGGTAAAATTTTAGGCAACTCGCCCTATATCGTTGCCCTAGATTCAGCCTGTGTGTGTGTGTGTGTGTGTGTGTGTGTGTGTGTGTGTGTGTGTGTTTTAATTCCTCCTAGGTTATCTGATGGATTTGATGGAATCTTTCCTGGTGAGTTCGTCGGGTTCCTGGAAAGGTCTTCCACCATATACAATTTTACCTCCATGATTTTTAAAGGGGGGGGGTCAGCCCCCTCGTCATATTAAAAATTCTCAGAGATAGCGAAAGGGGGGCATATATGACTCTGATATATTAGTAAATGTTGTACAATGGGCTGTCGTGCGTCATGCAACATTTGGGAAGTGTAATACACCATGATGCTTGGAAGGGGGGTAAGCCCCTCGTCCAGAAATTAAAAAAACGATCACAAATAGGGGAAAGTGTACAGATGCCTTTTAACGAAGTTTCACAAGTCAGTTCGCCTGGATTTTGATAATGTATTCCACTGTTTAAAAATTTCCATCCTTACTCTGGGGGGTCAGTCCCCCTCCAAAACTTATAAAGGATACAAAATGGGGGAAGGGGTGCAGATATAACTTTGATAACTTAGTACATATTGTGTGATGGACTCTCACCCACCATGTGATATTTAGAGATCGTGAACCCCAACGATTCTTGGAGGGTCAGCCCCCCTTCTAAAGGTAAATCAGACATGGGGGGAAATGAGCACTCGGATTTCAACGAAAGTGACATACATATCACAGGAATGGTTATGAAGTTTCATGACTTCTCTGAATGCACAAGAAGAAACTGCTCAGCGATATTTGAGGAGCATGACCCCCCAAACCCCGAGGATTCTGGGGGTGGTCAGCCCCATCGCCCCCCCCTCCACAAAAAAAATAATAATAATAATAATGATAAGAAGTAGAAAAGTTTTTTTTTTTTCTTTTTACGTGTCCGACTCTGGGCAAATGCTTCAGAGCCTATTTCTTGGGGGCACTGACCTATCCCAAGACCCAATAGTCCTCCTACATCTCCACATGTCACCACTTCGGGGCTAACACCCACCATCCACATTGAATACATGCTAGGGCTGTCTCATACAGGATTGGTGTATTGGTATTAGAGGGGGTATTTTTACGACATGTCGGCGGGTCATCTGGTAGTTCAGGAAAGTCTGCTTTTATGAAATTCAAATTCTTAAAATGGTCCCTACCCCAGCCGGGATTCAATCCTGGGTCCGTTAGGACTGCAGGCCGCCTCTCTATCGATTCACCCACCGCCTTCCCAGGTGATTTCGTCTGGTTGCTGCGATGATATTTCAGTATATACAATTTTCTGGCCACTATTATTAGGAGGGCCAGGTGCGCCACCCAACTGAATACTCTCAGTAATAGTGAAAGGAGGACAGAAATGGCGTTATCTTAGTACATGTTCTACAATGGCATCTCATTCGTAGTGCCATATCTGGGGAGCATGAACCCCCAACATGATTCTTAGGGGAACCAGCCCGCTCCCAAAAATATGAATGACCAGAAATGGAAAAAAGATCAAAATAACATTCCCCAGGTGAGTACGTTTGGTTACTAAAAAAGTTTACGATCATACTGTATATAGTTTTACATCTGTAAATTTAAGAGAGGTCAATCTCCCCTCAGGAAATAAATAATCTCGGAAATTGTGGAGTGATTGTAGATATGCTTTTGGTATATTAGTTCACGTTGTACAATGGACTCTCATCCGTAATGCGATATTTGGGGAGCGTTACCCCCTAATATTTCTTGGAGGGGTAAACCTCCCATCCATCATCCATCATCCAATTTTATGTTGCCGTATGAGGAGCGTAGGAGCCCGGGTCTAGGCAAGTTGGTCCTGACATTTAAGATGAGAATGACCAGTCTCACTCATCCCTGAGTGGCATTACGTGAGCAATAAATCCCAACCATCCCTTAGATATAATCCTACACAGGTTCAATCAGATTGGAGCATCTTAATTACCCACTAAACCACCAGGCGCCATAATCAGTTTATATGGTTACCACCCAGCATAGTAAATGGTTTCCTGGTGTACCGGAAACCCCCTACGAAAATAAAAACGATCGGAAATAAGGGAAAGCGAGTTCAAGAATTTCAACTAACTCGGCATACATATCACAAGACTCTGTATGCAGTTCCATGTTTTCTCGAATGAACAGGAAGAAATTAAACATCTACTTTATTATTAATAATATTATTTTTATTATTATTATTTTGCCTTATCAGTATTTTTTCATACACTCATTTACCATGTCTACCTTTCCAGCATTCAGCAGTTTCCCTACCACCCTACACATACACAGAGTCTACCGTTAACCCCTCCTGTTTATTCAGCTAGTTGTGTTTTCAACATCAACTGATGCGTAAATAACTTGAACCCTTCATACGTGTTCTTCACGGCCCAGCTTACTGCAAGTATTTAGTTTTCACAATTTTCACACTCCAATATCACCCAGTTCGTTGCTTATTTGACAGTATGACAATTGTGCTACGTTTTCTATCACTATACATTCACCGAGTACTTAGCAGTTACTAAAAGATTTATTAACTAAGGTCATTTTTACTTATACAAAGGAACTCATCCACAGTCTCCTTCAGCACCACTGATAGAAACATTTATTCAGTGTTTTGTGCATTTTTTATACAAACAGTTCACTGCGCTCTCTCCACTACATTTAATTACTTCTGCAAGAACCACATCACACTTGTTTTCCTGTTCTTCAGCCATTTACACTTTTTTTTTCTTCAACCATTCCCACACTCTCGGCAACAAGGTTCCTTTGTTGTGCTACTCCCAACCCAATCTTGTATGCAGCCGCTCTGCTTTCGTCATTCCAAGTCATCAACTTCTAATTTCCATATTCTGCATTCCTTCCACTTTTTAACATCATACCACATTAATGACTTACAGTTTTCACTTTTTTTTCTCTCTTTGATTTCCACATTTTCGCTCTTCTTTCCAAAGCAGTTTCGACTTACTCGGAAACTTGTATATGTTTCCTTATAAGGTCATCACATGCCTTTTTCCCTTTACACAAATCTTACTGAAATCACACTCCCTCTTTCTTTGTCAACAGGATTTTTATTCTGCTCATATTCTTCTTCTTTATCACTGCTGCATCTGCTTTCACTTCCGCCATGATGTTCTACTCTTACTAGCTGACAAACTTCCACTACAATACTTGCTCTAAATAATGCTAACCAAACACTCTTTGTATGCTCTCCACCTGCATGGATTTTAACTTACCCTCAAGAAGCTCATATTCATTTAGCATTGTTCAGTTTTCAAGTTTTCTCTCGCTCTGACGCTTGACTCACATTCTTCCATATACGTCTCTGTTTCGCCTTGTATACTACGAGTACACTTATTATGATACCGTACCGTTCTCTCTTGACTCGGTCAAGGACTCATCCACACACTTAAGCAAATTTGCTTCTTCTTCACTTATTTCATTGTTTATAATGTAAATGAAGAATGGTGGACTGGTGAAGAGGGCAACCTTGGTCTGCCATCCTCCGTGTTATATTCTGACTGTTGCTTAATGCTGCTACTGGTGTCTGTAAGCATTCCTTTGTGTTAAATATATGAAGGACTTATTTCATTCTTATTGCAACTCAACAACTGTGTTCAACTTTGGAGGGATTTCTGGCAGTAACGGGTTTAAAAACACCGAAATATACTAATATTTTATTCATGCGATAAAATATTACAAGGGTGAAACCAAGTACTTCCACGGCATAAATGAAAAGTGACATGATGTAGGGCTCGCTTAACTAGTCACTGTGCTTGCTTCACCCCCCCCCCCTCAGCAGTTTGATAATTTTCTTTTCTGATCCCATCCAACCCATAAATTAATAGGAAATAGGAAAAGGTTCAGGACGATTTTGATGATAATGATGATGATCATGATTTAAGACGATAACGATGATGGTGTGAATGATAAAATACTGAATTATGACCTCCGCCAATGAAGTTGGAGGAGGCTATGTAGTACAAGTATTCACCCGTGTCTGTCTGTCTGTGGACAGGGTATCTCAAAAAGATGTAACAGGATTTCAGTGAAATCTCGGGGATATGTTGGAGTTCGGTCAAAGATGAGTTTATTCGATTTTCAGGTGGATCCGGTTCCAGATGTAGGAATTATTCATACAGTAGATTGGTGTAGGCAGAGCATTGTCTTGTCTCGGATTGTGTACAGAGGGCAGATAAGACGTAGAATTCATTACCTCCGCAAATGAAGAAAGAAGGAAGTTGATTAATAAATCAGAAACTATACTGCCTGTAGTGGAGGCATGTGGTCTCTGAGTGCATTCTGGTTTAAAGATGTGATGTTTTCCATTTATATACCGGTCATTGATTCTGCTTCATCTCATCGCATCCTGGCTGTGGGTAAGTGTGCTCCAGACTCAAATTTTCACCGAGCTAACAAGGAAAACTCGAACTTAACTTTTCTGCTAACTTGACAGGTAATGTAATGAGAGAGTGTTTCGTAAATACTGCTGGGAGGAAGTAATGATTATGGTAACTTTGTCAACAGGATTTTGCCAATGTTATTGTAAGTCCTCGAGGGAATTATTTCATCTTCCCTGTGATATTACCAGGCTCTGATGGAAAGCAAATTATAACTTTAACGCTAAAACACTAACGCATTTTCCAGGGAGAATAATTAACCGCTCTTTGGGAAAAATTATCTCCCAGAAGATAAGAAATTTACGATCGAGAGTCTTTAAGGCAGGCAGGTAATTTTGTAAAGCCCAATACTTCCCGTACTGGCCACCAGTCACATTTATATACTGTATGTGTTGCCAATTATACAGCTGCATGAGAAGAAAGGATAAGAATTTAGACCGGTCCTACAATCAAACTCTGAATCTTCGAGTTGTGAGCTACGATGTTTGATTTCTTAATTACATTTCCTGTAGCACCAGACGTACTTCTTATTTAATCGTGCTGTCTTCATTAGATTTTACTTACCTAACTTTAAGAAAAACTTTTAACAGTCTTCATTAATATGAACTATCGTTCATAGGTGAATTTAACTGTCGCAAGGTAGCATCAGTACGCTAAACTCAGACGTCATCCTACCGACCGGGGCAAAAATTCCGAATTGCACTCTTACACCATATGTTTGCAAGGAATTCATTAAGATGCGAAACATAATATCTATCCATCCATCCATCCTCTCATCCTCTACTCGCCTATCAAGAGGTAAAACTCCCTCATTTTTGGCGACGGTAACCGACCACTGGCTCTCGAGCAGTATTATGTGATCAGTAATCACCATCCACCTGTCATATTTAAACCCTAATGTTCCACATTCGGTTGGAGCGTCATAACCCGCTAGACCACCAGGCGTCCATTTGTTATGGGAAACCACCTGACCAGGAGAGTGTGAGTATGAGTGAGGACATGAAAGGGTGTGAGCTGACGGAGCATTAGTCTTAATGAGAGGCGAGGTGAGAAAGTGTGAGAGGGCGGCTATGGGAAAGTGTGAGTGACTGAGAGCGTTAGGCACGTTAAGTTTAGAAGGTATGAGTGTTAGTAACAGAGGAATTGAGACAGTGTGTGTGTGTGTGTGTGTGTGTGTGTGTGTGTGTGTGTGTGTGTGTGTGTGTGTGTGTGTGTGTGTGTGTGTGTGTGTGTGTGAGGGCGGGGGTGCTGGAGTGAATGTGTGAGCCAGTGTGCGAAAGTGATAGTGAAAGGCAAGAATAGATGTTTATAATATACTGTCAGAGCAACAGTAATGCTTCCAAAATTTACGATCAACAGGTGAAGAGAGCAAAAAGAAAGAAAAAAAAAAGAAAGCACATATAATTGCAAAATTTTTGTCACAGATTATTGACCTTTATTTTGTGTTTTTTAAATACTTTTTTCGGGCAATATATATATATATATATATATATATATATATATATATATATATATATATATATATATATATATATATATTATTACGACGGTGGGGGCCAAAGTTCTATCTGACTGCTTGAAGATTAAGCTGCGCATCGGAAACTGTAGCCAAAGGGAAGCTTAACCACACTACGTCGTTACGCTCAAAACGGGGAAAATGGTAATAAACTTTTAAACAAATAGCAGTGATCAAAGACAGGGGAATGAAATAGGCAATTAAAAATACTAAAGGCAAAGTTAACTTACAGTAGGCTAAAAAGAACAAAATTATACAGGTTCGAACAGGACTGTCAAACAGAGACTGGCAGAAATTATCCTAAAGTTCCAAACAGCAGTAATAATGGTATACAGGAACACTGAATCTAGCCCCTGGGTTCTTAAACCGCTGGCGGGCGCAATAAAGACTATAGAATTAAAGAGACAAACTCTTGACACTTGAATAAAATGGATGACATTAGCAGCAATAACTAGTAACTAAAAACTGGCAATTCTCATATAGCAAATAATTGTAATATCACTAAGTACAACCTAATGTGTACATCATGTGCTGACACTGTTGATTACTAAACAACAGCTCATGTGTAGCAGATATGCACAACAAAATCTTATAAACAAAGTCCCAAAGCACAGGACACACTCTCTCCAGCTTAGACTTCAGTCGCTGACTCCGCTTGGTAACACTATATTTTTATTTTATTTTATTTATTTTTTTGCCTATCGACCATTGGGGCCGAAGCCCCTGGTCATTAATAGAGAGAGAGAGAGACAGAGACAGATCTCTCTCTCTCTCTCTCTCTCTCTCTCTCTCTCCACAGTATATACACCTTCATACACACATACAATATATATATATATATATATATATATATATATATATATAATTCCATTGTAATTTTTAATTTTTGTTTTTATCTTTTAAGAGAGTACATTATTTACTGAAAAGAAAAATACCTATTCTAAAAACCCTAAAACTAATAACCTAACAGACAAATCGCTAACCTATACTAAATCCTAAAGAGACAAACTGCTGAACCTACAGTAATGGTAAAAATTACTCGACCAAGAGAACACCATCGACTGGAGATAAGTAATGCCCCTCTACATTACACACCTGTACTTATCACCTGGTGACCGTCAGTTGAGGCACAAACTAATATTGGATAAGTCAATATATGAATGAGAACCAGAGGAGTTAGGAATTTTTCCATATACGTCAAATGTCGTTCCTAATTACTATAACTTTTACCAGATGGTATAACGAATTTACATATACACAAAAAGTGAAGTACCTCATCCAACAGAACACCACCCACTAAAAATGACCAATACCTTTCGATACAGCACACTTGCATTCACAGTTGTTGCTGTTGTAGATTTGTCTCTCAAGAGATAAGGGAAGACACGGGCAGAGAAAGCCCGTCAGAGTTGATGGATTATTTAGTGGATATAAAGCGGGTGACGATGAAGTGGATCACCGCCGTGCTCTCTTGCTCAGAGGTGAGCTGGTTGGAGGTGTAGGCCCGTACCAGCTCCTTGCGCAGGGCATTGTAGCTGTCAGCCTGCTTGATGGGCTTGGTATAACCGTCGATGATGTCGAGGAGGTCTGCTTTGGGTTTGGCGCCAAGTTGGGAAGCGGTCCTCTGATCTAGCGGCTGTATAATGGCATCAATACGCTCTCCCACGGTGGCGGTATCTTGGCGTTTTCCCCGACGCTTTCCCTTCTTCTTGGGTGATGCAGAAGAGGCAGGAACATCGTCGATGGCTGGCTCACCCTCGCCGTCAGCAGCCTGGATGGTGAAGAGGGAGGGTTCTCGGATCTTGGGCCTCCCGACGATCGTGGGTACGGACCCGTCTCTCCTCGGCTGTTGCGGTGGTGGGTTCGACTTCCTTATCCGGTGCCGGGTCGTCAACAGTGGTAGCGGTAGTGGTGATGGCCGTCGCCCTGTTAAGAGGAGCGTCCAGTTGCAGCCGTTTCTGTGGTGTCGTGAGGGGTTGGACTGGCTGCTGTGGCCGGGGCCGGCGCTCCTGACGAGTGGCGGGACGGACGAATGCGGGCGAGGCTTTTGGGGATGGCAAGACGAGGCAGACCATTCTCCTCAAAGATTTGAGGGAGGAGAATGCGCACAGCCGCCACAGAAAGCCCTCGCCGTCACTGTAGGCAGGTGATTTTACACTCCCTCTTTTGTCTTTCTTTCCTTCATTCTTTCCTGTTCCTTCTGCCTATGGGTGACTACACTGAGTGACAAGCCAAATGGTTTCCTGTTCACCAGGAAACCATTTACTAGGCTTGGTGGTAACCATATAACCAAATTATGGCGCCTGGTGGTTTAGTGGGTAATTGCAGCACTCCAATCGGATTTAGCCGGTGAAGGTTTATATCCAAGGGATGGTTGGGGTTATTGCTCACATACAGTGATGCCACTCAGGGATGAGTGAGGTTGGTCACTCATCTTAAATGTCAGGACCAACTTGCCTAGCCCCGGGTTCTTACACTTCTCATGGGGCAACGTAGGATTTGATGATGGATGGATGGACTTGCATTGTAACATCATGCTTGCCCCTTGTGTGAACAGAGAAGTTTTATAAGTATTCAAACCGTGAGATAATAAATACTCTTAATAAATCATATGCATACAACAAATTTTATTGGCCACACAAAGTACGCCCGCACCTAAGAAATTTCCAGAGGAAAATTCGTTCTTAAGAGCGCGACAGGCAATCTGCAATCACGTTATCAACACCTTTGATATGCCCAATGTTCAGGTTATACTCTTGCAACAAGAGGCCTCAGCGGGTCAGCCTTTGATTCATACGCCTTAACTGGTTTAGAAACTTCAAGGGATGATGATAAGTGTAAACAGTGACTGTCGGCCCAAAAGCAGTTATATATACAGAAAAATTCCGCAGGTCGAGGATCAGGGCAAGTAGCTTCTTTTCCATAACTGAATAATTACACTCAGCCTTAAAAATTTCTTTTACTGAAATAGCAAACAGGTTACTCTATGCCCAGATTGTTGTCTTGTAGGAGTACAGCTCTTGCTCCTACATTGCTGGCATCTACGGCCTGTTTGAAAGGATTTGAAAAATTAGGAGCAAGCATCACAGGGTAACAACACAAAATTCCCTTTTCAGACTTGAAAGCACTTTCACAATCCTCAGTCCAACAGGATTTGTATTCTTTCTTTAATAAGTCTGTCAGTTGTGCCACAATATTTGAAAAGTTCTTTAAATAGCCTCCACCTTTGAAGAAGGGGGCAGACATGACCGTGACCAACTATATAGCCAAGGTACTGAACTTGAGTCTGAACAAATTGGCAGTTCCTTAATCATGCAGTAACAGCCACTTAACAATTCAACTATAATTCATATTATTTGTGTTTTCGATATTGTCAAGAACTTGCTTGCAGTTCGTATCTGTTCCCAGTATATGGTATTGAAAGTCCGCACAAATGTGGTATTTCACAAATGACTGGGTAGTTGTAAAAATCTTATATATATATATATATATATATATATATATATATATATATATATATATATATATATATATATATATATATATATATATATATATATATATATATTGTATTACGATGAAAGACTGAATATCATATTCCACTGCTTTTGGGAGATTACAATACTATTAGTAACTCAAAAAGTCCTAAAAAAAAAAAAAATCTTTCTTCATCGGAAATGAAATGGATAAAAAAATTTGAGGGTAAGCTTAGAAATAAATGGATCGCCGCACCCATGCCGACGTCCTCTTAGGTTTTCGTGTTGTGAAAGGTACTACAGTACACGGTGTTGGTTATGCTTACCCTGTGTTATGAGGATATCACAGTGGAGGTTAAATTTAGAAACATAAGTGTACAGGGCAATTTTTGTTTCGGTAGTGACATCCAGCCTAACCATTCTACGTATAGCTTCGTATTATCAAGCATTGCCTGTCATAAACGACGTAGACAATCATAAAATCATAAAATGGCTTAAATAATGCCGAAAATATCTAAACTCATCAAATTATTAAGTAATAGAAATGAAAACAAAAATGATGGAAATAAATTCAGGGGACAGCAGAGCTGTTGATCTAATAATGGGAGAGGGGATGGGAGGCAACATGGTGCCTTGTCGCCAGTTGTCGCAACAAGTGGTTGTTCATAAATGAAATATTGTCACCCACACTTTCCACTATAATTCTTCGCTGTCCTCTCCCTCGAACATTTATATTCGCCATCTTGTCCTGAGGTACATACTTTTTCCATTCTCCTGAGAAAAGTATATTCCAACTGAGATAATTTCGTTTGAAGAAACCAATAAAAAAAAAAAAAAATCGTATTGACAAATGTAAAAAAGTTAAAATTGTCACTCTTGCAAGTGCCAGACGACTTTACTGAGCTTAAGAATGCTCTCTCGTGGTCTAGCTTTTAAAAAATGTCCACTAATCGTCTGACGTCAAGAGAAATTTTAACTCCAGTCTTCATTTTCTCAATCACTGGCTCAGAAATACATAGCGATGATGGATAAGAGATGCAATATTTTTCTAACAAAAATCAGTTACGCTCAGCTTCTGCCACTAATATTGCTCTCAGTTTCCGCACCTCCCCGATCCTTTCGCCTTACCCCTGTCCTGTTTAGAAATACGAAAGGGTGTTTCAGTGACCTTTTCCACCCATGAGATTGAAAAGCCCATCTTATGCTGAATAAAATCATATGAGGATAACATGAATATATTCAGAATGACGTCCTCGGGCTCCATACACACCTTACCCCTCGGTCGTTCTACTTCCATTACCTTTCTATTCAGAAATACACAACGGTGAACGGCAGATGACCCCTTCTTCCCCGGGACTTGATCATAAATTCTTGCAAGACATCCGTAGTTCAATACGACGACGGTTGAAATAGCGTTACTTGTTTCTGCAGACGGTTATAATCTGTACAGGAGCAACTTTTCGAAACGAAGGGTTTCGATATAGCCATTGAAAATCTCTTTGACTAAAAGAGGTCTCTCCCAGACTAAATAATATTGTACCTGCATGGTGGCATCCTTGGTAAAATGAATAATACGTCATCTGTGTACGGCAAAAGAAATGTTAAATCCCCATAGCTATTACCTTCTCCTTCTTGTTCAGAGACATATGACTGATGGTAAGGTAACCGGTTATCTTTATCCATCGGCTGTTCTTACATCCACACGTCAGGCGTTCATTAACCAAACGGCCGACAATGTTTCATTATGTAAAATGCGTATGACAATCGAATATTGGAAAGAACTGAAGACACTTGTTAATAACATCGTCTCGTAACTGAGCAGGAAGAAGAATTGGTCTTTCTGTGGTGACAGACACTTGAAATACTAAAGGAAGTACTTTTTTAGAGCACTTTTCCCGAGTTTAAGGTGTAGCATCCCTTTTTGAGAGATAATCATAGTCATTTGCTTAGTTTTTCTCATTTTTTTCTTTTGTCTTTTCATTTAGGTATGTTGTTTTCGTTCGTTCTTTGTATATTTTTGCTTTTCCCATATACTGGCGGCTTTTTCATATTTTCTTTTTTTCTCTAGTTTTCCTCGAGTTGGAAGACAGCTTTTATCGAAGAGTCTCAGTTTGAATCTAAGAGGTGGCTGAAGTACACGACACAGAAAACTATACTAGCATGATATAGGCAGATATGGAGACTGACTAGAAGGATTTATGAAACCGGGGTAGGTGAGACAAGATGAGAAAGTGGATCGGGAACCAGGTGAAAGGACATGGTGGTGAAGTAAATGAAGACTGCTGGAGCGTCCTGGGAATATGGGTCGTTACTGCCTAGGAACTAAGACGCCAAGTAGTTTTTTTTCCTAGAGTCATACATAGCAGAACGCGACGTGAGGCAATAAATCTAATAACAGAGAAGCAAGAAGTGTAGTGACAGGATTAAACCATACATCAGAGGGGCCTGGTTGTTGATAGTTTAAAATTGCTTTGGCATGGACCATTACATGCGACAAATGGTGAATTGCACCTGAGTGCTTGAGGCTAAATACTCTTGTTTTCAGACGTTACCCCGCAGTTTAAGGTAACAGAGAACGTGTATTAAATGATAAAACGATAAAGGATTAGTAAGATTTAAAGGACAGTAAAAGAAAGCAGAGAATTAATGAGATCAGGTAAATGGATATGATGGTTATAGAAGACATATGTCGAAAGGACGGTAATTCAAATCCTAGGAACGGTCTGACAACTTCAGCTTTCTTATAAACGACACTAAGGGTTTGATTCCTGGAGTGATTACCTTTTTGCTTCTGATATAACTGAAAAATTCTTTTGATTCGATTTACTAGAACTGCAAATATGAACACTACCTCAAGGCTTTTCTTACTTGATTAATTTTTTGGCTTTCTGTCGGTCGTCATATTTGTTGTTGTCACTTTGACTCTGTGGTTTTATATCTATCTATCTATCTATCTATATATCTATCTATCTCTATATATATCTACCTATCTATCTATCTATCTAACTCTCTCTCTCTCTCTCTCTCTCTCTCTCTCTCTATGTGTATATATATATATATATATTATGCCAGATTATTTTGTGAACATTGCTTAATATCGGAAGTACACCATTTGGGTTTAGAATTTTTGGCAGGCCTTCTGTTCCACATTGGAATAAATAGCTTGACTGAACTGCTGAGGGATTCTGTAAAAAATCTCAATGCATCATTAATAAGTAACGTTTCAACAATAAGACGCCAATCACTGGCACCTACAACTGCCTTGATTAAAATTAGCCCTCTTGTAATTGGGCACTTTCTCATAACTGGTCTTGATGTTGTTTTTAGTAATTTAATGTTAAATGTAACTCTTTGATGATCGCTACTACTAAATTGCTCTCCTACACTAAGGTTACTAAATTTTCTGATGTAGCTAAGACAAAACCTAGGATATTAGCTCCAAGTGTCGGGTAATCTACAAACTGATTATATATAGGTCTAACCCTGTGTGCGGGGATATGGCTTCTCCCCATTTCGGAAGTTACAGTGCTTTGCCTACAAGGGATTTCAGCAATTTGATTTTAGATTCCATCGTTGTTGTTTAAAGCTTGTCTGTGTGGACGATAAATTAACACGTGTGATTTTATGACAAGATTAATTTCTAAACTGTAGGTGAATTCTGTCAAGGGACAGGGGGACTGGAAGAGGCAGTGAGCAATGTTGTGAGGGGTAGAGAGGAAACGTAGGTAAATAGCGTTGTGAGGGGGACGGGGTGTTTACATGAAGGTGTTGTTAGAGAGAGAGAGAGAGAGAGAGAGAGAGAGAGAGAGAGAGAGAGGGCAAGGGGTAAGGGGTGCCGTGCGGAGTACGGTTAATTTCAGTAATTAACCCTGAGTTCGGTAAAATGGTGCTTTCTTCGAAACGAATTGCCCCCGTCACGCCAGTCAGATCCGCCGCTACGTGGTTTGTCCTAAATTTCTTCAACCCGAGGACATCATTTCTATTTTATTCTTACTGTCTTCAGCCTTTATTTTATTTTTTTCTGTTCAAGAGGGATTTTAATTGGAGATGTATACTGCCTTTAATCTCATTATTTGGTGTCCTCCTAAGCTGAATTATTTGATCGTAGGGAGAAGAAAAAAAAATATTGTCCTAAAGTTAAAGCAGAACTAACATCATTTAACATTTCAGTGCTTTGTTTAAAGTAAAGCAATTTCTGAAAGAAACATCCATTCACAACTGGCTCCTGGACTTAGACTTATAAAATATTAATATACCGGTATATTTTCGCTACGGAGAATTATATCCACATATTGGAACGTGGAGGTATCTTTTCAATAACATTTCTTTACATACGTATAATTATTCTCTCTGATTAGCATAAAACACCGTGAAGTCAGTTCACTAAAACATGCTTTTTTACAGTTTCTTTTTTCCCTTGGGTGTTTTGTATTCTTCCCTGCCACCTCTCCGCTGCCCGGTGTTCCTCTTGGGTGTTCACTTGTCAGTTTCAGATGAAATTTTTCTGCCTC
The DNA here is from genome assembly GCF_032717465.1 of Coenobita brevimanus. Taxonomy (NCBI): domain Eukaryota; kingdom Metazoa; phylum Arthropoda; class Malacostraca; order Decapoda; family Coenobitidae; genus Coenobita; species Coenobita brevimanus. The sequence goes on along the minus strand of NC_136987.1, from coordinate 22,906,219 downwards.
ATACCAACACACTGAAGCTCGGTTTTCCCAGTTTAATATTCTTTCCTATCCCATTCATTCTTTTCAGTCCCTTCCCCTTCTGGTTTCAATTACTCTAATTCCACTGGTTTACAAAAAAAAAAAAAAAAAAAAAAAAAATCTGAGGCATGTGAATAGGTGTTTTTGACTAATTTGGATATGCTTAATTCAAATTTCTAAACAGTTTTGCTCTATCACCTCTAGTTTTTTTGCTTTCACATATCCTTTTTTTTTTATTATAATGCATATATTTATAATATAATGAGTTTTTTTCATATATTAAAATGGCATATTACAGAACGAAACAAAACAGACACAGAACACTGATAGAACTAAATATTACCATTACTTGGATATAAGCATATATACCCTGTACACACCATAGTACTACAGACAGTCAGAAGTGAGTTTTTTTGGACGATCTGGTGTACTTTGCCTCCGGGATGTCGCGCAGGAGCATCCAGCAGAAGTCCCCCATCATGCTGGGGTTCCACTTGCTTTGGTACTTGCTCTCCATCTTAGTAATATCTTGGTGGAACCTTTCCCCATGTTCGTCACTTACTGCTCCGAGGTTCTGGGGGAAGAAGTTGAGGTGGGAGTGGAGAAAGTGAATCTTGGGAGACATTCGGCACCCCATATCCTGATAAGCCTGCAACAACTTCTCGACACGCTCTTGGGAATCTAGTGCTCGTGTGTTACCAAGGAAGCCATGGCAGACTACCTTAAATGCTTCCCATGCTCTCAATTCCTTCAAGGTGAGCTTCCCCTCGAATACCTCATCCTTCAGCACCTCCCGGATCTGAGGTCCGATGAAGATGCCGTCCTTGAGCTTAGTAGAACTGAGAGCTGGGAACAGAGTGCACAGGTGCTGGAAGGCAGCGCCATGCTTTTCCATGGCCTTCTCGAAATTCTTCATTAGGCCAAGCTTGATATGAAGAGGGGGAAGAAGCATCTTGTTCATGTCCACCATTGGATTTTCTTGGGCACTGTGTTTCCCAGGCACGAAGGTGCTCCTAGACCCCCAGTCCTTCTGTGTGTAGTGCTTGACATGTTTGAGCTTGTTGTGGCGCGCGTTTTAAACCAAGTTTCAAGAAAATAGGACGGTAAATGGATTTTTGGCGAATATTTTGGGTCTAGGCTTATATGTATACATTTACATACATGTATATCTCAAAAACTAGAGGTGATGAGTGAAAACGGATTTCGAATCTGAAACCAGCACCCCAAAATTAGCTTAGAACGCCTACTGTAATTTCATGCTTGCCTCAAATTTTTTGAAACCCAGTGTTCTCTTTCTGCTCCCCCTTTCCCTTCTCCCCCCCCCCCTCTCTCTCTCTCAGCATTCCTTTTCTCCCTTTGTTTCCCGCCTTCCTCACTACTTCCTAATTCCTATTCGTTGTGTCTATAATTACCTCATATCCATCTGTCCCATCTTAATTTCTTCATCCATTTCATTTTGATAATTCAAACTCCCTTTTAGAAACTATGTGCTTCTACTTTTTTCCAGTCCTTTTCATTCTGCGAATATCTGTTCCTCCTGCTTGGCTTCCCATACTTTATTTTCTTCACCTATTGTACAATTCTCCACCTCCATTTCAAAAATATCAATTTTTCTTTAATTTTCCGATCTCTTTCAGGCACTTTAATCACTTTCTTTCTTTGTGTCTTTAATCCTGCATCTTTCTGGCTCGATTTCTCGAATTTTCTTCGTTCTTTCTATTTTTTTTTCTCTCTCTCACTCCCTTTCATATAGTCCTTCATAATACTTTTTCCCGTTCTTCCATCCTTTCTAATTGTGCTTTTGTTTCTCCCGTCACCTCATGTTTTCTTAATTCTGTCTATTACATCTTCTATTAACCAGACTTCCTTCCGTATACCTCTTTTTCTTAGACATTGTCTCCATTCTCTCCAGTCTCTCGCAACGCTCCTTCACTGTGTCTATAACATTTTCTTTTATTTTTTGTTCCACTCTTCTCCTACCACCTCTCTCTCTCTCTCTCTCTCTCTCTCTCTCTCTCAGATTTCCTTTTATATTCTCACAGTCTTTAATCTTTTCCCCCTTTCCCTTGACAATTTTTCTTCACTTTCATCCCTTGTGGCTATAATCCTAACCTCAGCCCATCTTAGTTCTTTTAACCTGCCCTGTCTATCCATCTTACCCCTTTACCTCTCTCCCTCCTTACATTCTCTCCTACTCCCTTCCTCCCTCCCCGCTTCCTACCTGCCTTCTCCTCTCCTTCTGTCTATTTTTCCTACCTCACTTCATATACTTCTTGCTATCAGATATCTTCCCACTCTTATTCACACCCTATCCTTGCGTTTATAACCCCCCCCCCCCGTTCGATTCTTCTCATTTCTTCATCACTGCTCCGTCATGTCCTCAATTTCTGTGAGTATCCCTCCGTTCCCCATACTTCATAACCTATTTCCCAGTTCTGTCCATTTTGTCTCCATTCTCTCTCGGTATTTCTGTAATCCTGGGGTATATTTTTCTGGTTTATCTTCACATCTGATATCCCACATCCTTCTTTTTCTTCCCCTCCCATTCATATAGACCTCATTCTCACACATTACTCGGAACTGTTTTATTCCTAACTCATATTTGCGGACTCCCTCCTTACCCATCATCTTCCTTTCCCTTCTCCATCTCCCCCTTCATTCTCCTTCTCAGTCCTACTCTACAGTTTGTCTTTACCCCTCCTTCTTTATTCCCACCTCTCTTTTCCTCTCCATTCCCCTTCTTCTCGCTCACCCATTTTTTTTCCATGCGTCTCCCCCTTGTCTTTATTGCCCTCTCGTTTCCCATCTGCCTTCTCTCTGTCTGTCTCTGTCTGTCTGTCTGTATCTCTCTCTCTCTCTCTCTTTCCCTCTCACTCGCTCGCTTGCTCGCTCTGTTGCAGACGACGTTTAATGACACAGATTTGCCAAATTTTACAACTCCTTCCGGGTGAGTTAGTGACATGAGCCTCACACCAGCCGCCAACCACTGACCTCAGTCAACTTAATTTCTACTCAGTGTTCAAAGGGGTTTCTGTGCTTTGAATATTCCTGGCCCATAATTTATCTTTGCAGGCGATATTCACGGGAAGCAGTGTGTAATTGTGTGGAGTATCGTTGATTTTTAAAGACTCTTCTTACGCGAAAAGATACAGGACAATACTACCGAGGTAGATAGCAAGGTGTTGACAGGGAGAGCTGGATCTCCCGTTTCACCCGCTCAGGACCTGTTCCTGACCATCTCCCTTTGCTGAACCTTTTCAGTGATTTCATTAACACAGGGAGTAGACCAGCATAATCTTACAGACCTCTTCCTCCAAGTGTCTACACCACACTACATGCACATTAGTTATCACATCCATTTCCATCAACCCGTATTTTTTTAATGAATGACACCTGTAATCTGGTGTATGGAATATTTTTATATTACCTCCGTCAGCGAAGTTGGAGGAGGTTATGTATTCACCTATGTTTGTCTGCCTGTTGCTTGCCGGAATCGAAAGATTCGGCAAGCACGTTGGTAAGCTCCGTATGTTTGTCTGTTTCTTTGCTCTCTATAGGTCACAATTTTCCACCAATCGTTCTGAAAACAACAACAAAATAAATCAGATGGTAGACATCCGTAAACACTGGAAGCCTATTGTTGTCACCAGAATCGGACAAAGGCCCTGGGCAGCAGTGGTCGTGGATCCGGAAATCATCGAGACCCAGTGGTCAGCCCAGACACCATTTTTTTTCAAATTTCGAAAATATATATATATTTTTTTTTTTTTTTTTTTTTACCGAATTGATGAGGAACGTTTGGCACACCTGGCAATGCTATTTTTAACTTCCTAAACCAATCGTGTGCTTCCCAATGAAGAGCGAAAAATGCCGCCAAATAACTGTCTACACGCCGGTGAAAACTAAGCAGACAACCCGAGCCATCCTGAAGGCGCTCTACTGCCCACACGCCGGTGAAAACTAAGCAGAGGAGAGGGGTGGGGGGGAGGAGAGAGTGAGGGAAGATAGTGGGAAGAGGGTGGGGGATCCATCAAACAAGCGCTCTGCCTATAGCAGTTTCAGTTGTCTGTCAACACGATATCTCCAAAAGTTCTCAATGAATTGCAATGAAATTTTGTGGAATAGTGGGCCATGGACCAAGGAAAAATTAATTAAGTTTTGGGGTAGATCCGAATCCTATGTATTCCACACCATATATCCACGGATCCGGATCCGGTTCCTTTATAATGACAATGACAGTGGTGGATGTATGCGCGCTCTGAGCGCTTTCTAGTTTAATCTGTTTTCCTCCCTCTGTTCATCTTCCGCTTTAAGAAATGTGCTTTGTTGTTTTTTTCTTTTCCCATACACTTGTCTTTCCAAGCTACATTCACCTTGAGTATTGTGATGTATTGAGGAATTATAGTGAGTACTGGAAAGCACTCAATAATTATATTTTTATAGATTTTTTGCTTTTCTTATGTTGTGCTGAAAAGTTCTTGAACTGCTTGTAACCATACGGCATCTGTCCAGGCTACGTTCACAGTCAGTGTCGTAGAGAATTGCTCAGTAAAGTGCAGTGTTTTGAAATATGGAATGTGGATGTGTGCACAGAAAAGTTTGAGAGGAGTAAGAGAGTGCTTTTGATAGGATATATATATATATATATATATATATATATATATATATATATATATATATATATATATATATATATATATATATATATATATTTATTTATATTTATATAAGGAAGAAGGAACCAAAGGCCATGAGCCCGCAAAACTGTTCCTTCCAAGAGAAAAACAAAATACAAGAGAGAGCCAAATTCAAGATTCATTCGAGATGCATGGACACACTGCGTTTGAAAGACTGGAGATCATAGGAAGCAGGAAATACAGACAGAGGGACAAAGTTCCAGACTTGACCTGTTGCATAAATGAAGGACTGGGAGTAACGATTAACTCTTGCATTAGAGAGTTGGACAGAAAAAGGGTGAGAGTTTGCTGCTAGACGGGTGTTACGCGCCCGTCGTAGTAGTGGAGGAATGCATGCAGACAGTTCAGAGGAACAGTGACCATTGAAGTAGCGATAGAAAAGAGATAAAGATGCAACATTGCGGCGAAGAGACAGAGGTTGAAGGGAGTCAGTAAGAGGGGGAGAGGTAATGAGATGAAAAGCCTTTGACTCCACCCTATTGAGAAGAGCTGTATGTGGGGAGCCTCCCCACACATGAGAGTTGTACTCCACACAGGGGCGGATAAAACCCCTGTATAGAGTCAACAATTGTGCAGGGGCAAAGAAGGAACGGAGTCGGCTTAGCACACCCAATCTCTTGGAGGCAGATTTTACAAGACATGTAATATGATCTTTCCAAGACAAGTCCTGAGCAAATGAAATCCCAAGCATGTACAAGGATGATGCAGGATTAAATTGAGTATTATTAAACATAAGTGAGTATAACTGTGGAAGATTTTGTCGGGTTGATAGGTGCAAAAACTGAGTCTTTGATGCATTAAAAACAACCAGATTATTTTTACCCCAGTCAGAGATACGAGCTAAGTCAGACATTAGGTGTGCCATAGCCTCATCCCTTGCCTGTTGAAGTAACTGCTGAGATGGACGCTGTGGGAATCGAATGGAAAGGTGAAGGGTGGAGTCATCAGCGTATGAGTGGATAGGGTTAGATGTACAGCTTAGAAGGTCATTGATGAATAAAAGGAAGAGAGTTGGTGATAGGACAGAGCCCTGAGGAACACCACTGTTAATAGATCTAGGAGAAGAACGATAGCCGTCTACAACAGCGGCTATAGAACGACCAGAAAGGAAGCTAGTGATGAAGACACAGAAAGAAGGCTAGAAACCGTAAGAGGGCAGTTTGGAAATTAAAGATTTATGCCAGACTCGATCGAAAGCCTTTGAGATGTCAAGTGCAATGGCAAAGCTTTCGCCAAAGTCCCGAAAGGAGGATGACCAGGAGTCTGAAAGGTAGGTGAGAAGATCGCCTGTGGAGCGTCCCTGACGGAACCCATACTGACGATCAGAAAGAAGGTTGTGATAGGAAAGATGCTTTAAGATTTTTCTATTAAGAATAGACTCAAAAACTTTTGAAATACAGGACGTTAAAGCAATTGGGCGATAGTTAGAGGGTTGGGAATGGTCACACTTCTTTGGGACTGGCTGAATGAGAGCAAACTTCCAGCAAGAAGGAAAGGTACAACTTGACAGCCAAAGGCGAATGAGTTTGCCTAGGCAGGGTGTAAGCACAGAAACACAGTTCTTGAGAACAACAGGAGGGACTCCATCAGGCCCATATGCCTTATTAGTACTGAGGCCAGCAATGGCAGAAAATACATCACTTGAAGAAATTTTAATGTTAGCCATGAGGAAGTCAGAGGGGGGAAGTGATGGAGGAACAGCATCGGAATCGTCTAAGGTGGAATTGGAGGAGAAAGTCTGAGCGAAGAGACCTGCTTTATCAGTTGAAGAAATAGCTACAGAGCCATCAGAGTAGAAAAGAGGAGGGAAGGATGATGAGGTAAAGTATGCACGGAAAAGTAGGGAATGTGAAGGTGGATGAAGTAGTTGGTGAGTGGTGTGTGCCTGCAGAAGTGGATGAGAATGGTAGTGCTCTAGTGAACATTAATTTGTGCGGGGAGGGGGCTGGTGATAGCCATTACCCTCTGTGCTGCAAATGAAGAAAGCATAATTATACTGACTGGGTGGGAGACAGAGGCATCTGGGAAATTGAGAGACGAAATACAGACTTATGTAGAGAAGAAAGAGGTGAAAAGATTAGTAAGAGATTATAAGAAGAGAGTGGATGAGTTTGGAACGAATTTGACCATAAAGAGAAGGGAATGTAAGAAAGTGTCATGCAAGGAGGTAAAGAGAGTTGGACAGGATGATAAAGAAGGTAGTACGGAAGTGATAGATAAAAACGGTAGATTGGTAGTGAAGGGAGAAAAAGTGAGCAGATGGACAGAACACTTTAATGAATTATTAAACATTGAGAATGGAAGTAACGTGAGTATAAGTGGTCGGAGAATGGCTGGGAGGAGGGAGATGAAAAGGTAGGAAGAGATCAGAAGGATGGAAGTAGTGGAAGCCATGAGGAAAGTCGAGATGGGGATAGCCCCAGGAATTGATGGAGTGTGTGGTGAAATGATGAAGCGTGGAGGAGAGACAGTAGTACAAGTAGAATGGATGTGGAAGACGTGCAGATTGGCCTGGGAAGAAGGTAGAGTCATGGAGGATTGGAAGTCAGGTATAATTAATCCCCTGTTCAAAGGAAAAGGGGGGAAAGAAGCAGGCTATTCTGTAATCATAGGGGCAATTGACTTTCTAGTGTAATAGGAAGTGTATATGGCAGAATACTTATTAACACAGTTGAGGAAATAACAGAGGAATTAGTTGGAGAAGAACAGGGAGGTTTTAGGAAGGGAAGAGGTTGTGTAGGTCAGATATTCATCCAAAGGTCTGTAATGGACAAGTTTCTAGTGAGGAAAAAGTAGTTGGTTGCGGCCGTCATGGATTTGGAGAAAGCATATGACTGAGTGGATAGACAAAGAATGTGGAAAATATTAAAAATATATGGAGTCAATGGTAAGCTGTTGAATGCCGCGAAAAGTATGTATGAGAGCCATAGGGCTGCGGTACTTGTGGACGGTGAACTGAGTTACTGTACTTTTTCTGTCTGAATGTTGGATTGAAACAAGCATGTGTCATGCCTCCATGGTTGTTCAGTCTGTATATGGATCTGGTTATGAAATAGACAAGGTGGGCAGTGCATATTGGAGCGACCCTAATGAGAGAGTGTTCCATTTGGAAACTTCCCATTCTGTTGTTTGCAGGTGATACTGTATTGATAAGTGATAACGATGAGGAACTGCAAGGCTTGGTGAATGAATTTGGGAGAGTGTGTAGGAAACGGAATCTAAAGCCGAATGTTGAGAAAGGTCAAGTGATCTTCGAGAGAAATTAAGTAACTGAATGCACAGTGAGGCTGGATGGTTAGGAAATGGAAAATGTGAGTGCAATCTAGTATTTGGGTAGTGTGATGAGAATGGATGGAAGTTAGGGAATGAAATCTTGAAAGGGCAAAACAGGGAAGAAAGGTTGCTGGTTGTTTGAAAGCAGTGATAAGAAACAGGGAAGTGATCATGGAAGTAAAAAAGTCGCTGCATAATACTATTGTGATACCAGCTATAACGTATGGATGTGAAGCTTGGACTTTGTTAGAAGGACACAAGTCAAGAGTGAGAGCAGTAGAAATTAGTTATTTGGGAGGAGCTTATGGAGTTACACGGGGAGACAGACTGACGAAAAAGGAAGTGAAAAAGAGTTGTGGTGTGGATGTGGATGTGACAGAATGTGTTAATAGAAATACACTGAAGTGTTTTAGCCATGTAGGAAGGATTTAGAGACTAACAAGAGTGTATGTGAATTATGTTGAAGAGGGGAGAGGGAGGAGGAGACCGAGGATGAGATGGAAAGATGGAATGGAGAGGTATATGAGAGGAGGGGAATTGTAAATTGGGGGGAGGGTAGCTTAATGGCAAGGGACAGGGCGACATGAAGGCGGTTTGTCTGTGACCACCCTTCAGGGGATTAAGGCATCTGGCTAAGGATAGATGGACAGAAAACAATACTCACACAGTCGTTTTGTTAAGAAAATGCAACAGTCGATTCATACCTCTCTTCTGAATAAAACAAGATGCGGGTATAAACTCCCAATATGAACAAATACAGGCGCTGGAATGAAGATGCATTTTGGATTATTATTTTTTCTTTAATTCAAGAAGATCCAAAGCTTTGAAATCAAGATATAGCATGGATTTTTTTATTCGATTTTTTTTTTACATAGTCCTGGAGTGGATTTTGTGCTTCAATGATTTCTAGCTATACATCTGTGTTCGCTAAGTTACATAAGCTGTAAATATTGTGAAATAATGTGTAATGCTCCTAAATAATGGGAAACATTCTAGAGTACTGAGCAATGTCTGCATCATTCAAGACGCTATTAATTATCATTTTTTACTCAGTGTTCAAAGATTTTTCTGTGTTAACTCTTTCGTTATACTCTTACCTTTGCAGGCTTTGTTCAACATGAACTTTTTGGAGTAGGCTGTTGCAGGTATTCAGCATTCTCTTTCACTGTGCAGAAAGTGTCTTCATGCATTGACTTTTTCCGACCATACTTTTATCTGCGCAGGCAACGGTCCCCAGATTCTCGGAAGCATTGAGAGATCGGCATTGTTGTCTTGTGTCATGGTTTCTTTTTACTCTGTCTTTTACGCTGTTCAGAAAAGATTTTTGTCCTATATCCCATTTCTGGTTATACTAATATTATGGGAAGGATATGTTCATCTTCACGCTTATGAAATACTGTATTCCTAAGTACTGTAGAATACTGAAGACAGAGTAATTAGCATATATATATATATATATATATATATATATATATATATATATATATATATATATATATATATATATATATATATATATTTTTTATGCTTTCATGTTCTAAGATTTTTGTGTGTGTGTTGCAACAGCTTTTGTTCACATTGTTGTGTGTGCACACGTTCACCCTGAGTATTGTAGAATGTTGTGGAGTACAGTGGGGCACTCAACATTTGTTTCTTTCCTTCAAAACCTGCTTTTACTCTTTTCGAAGAGCTGAGAGGAGTTTAGTGATTTACATATTACTAACAGGCTACATGCACCCTGTATATTGAATCTCGCGGAGCATATTTTTCTTTAATTCAAGACTTTTATGACACTTTTTATGTAATATTTGGAAGGGATCCTGTGTTTTCCCAGTTCCTTGCTCATACACACATCTGTGCCAGTTACGTTCACCCTGAATGTTCTGCAGTATCCAGAACTATTTCTTTCGCGTAATATTTTTCTTTGAGCCAGGTTACAACGAGATGCTTAATTTAAGACGAATTAAAGTGTCAGGCAACAGCAAAAATAACATGCAACAAAGTTTTTGAACCGTTATGGACCGTTATGGACCGTTTCTGACTCCTTCACTAAGAATCTTTCCTATGATGGATGAATCGTCCATCGGTAGAGGAATGCATTATGAGACGACCACGTACTGTAAGTTGAACCCCTTCAACTTGAGGACTCTTCTAAAATTTTATTCTTGCTGTCCCCAAACGAGTTTATTTTGCTTAGGAAACTGTTCGAGGTGGGGGGTGAGGGTTAGATATAACCTCCACTAACACCATCAGTACAAGACATCTACCCCCTATTAAATATAATTGTCATTCAACATCAACTATAAAATATATAAGACGTCCTCGAGCTGATGGTGTTAATGACAAACGCATGCTCCTAGACACTACACATTCCAAGCCACCACAATCATGCAAACTAGTATAGATTCTCTCTCCACTAAGCTGGGTAAAACCATGTGTCGATAGCGAGAATATATTAAAACTGTCCCAGTAGCAAAGGAGGTAATGCAGAAGTAGCTTCAACACCTTCAGCTGAAGGACGACTTTTCTTGACACCAGATGTTATTACCGAGCTTAGGATTTGTGTTACTTATTTCCTTTATTTATTCGTTTTTCTTTCAATGAGTCTTAGATATAGCGTTTATTAACCCTTCCGACACGAGAGGTCTTTCTTATGTTGTATACAGTCGTTTTGTAACAAAGTATAAAAACCATACTCCAAGATATTACATTCTCTAAACCATTCCTTGCGTGCTATGTGCTATGTACTATGAATTCCCTGGCAAATCTACATTGAATAATGTAGGCTAGAGTATTAAGCTAAAAAAGCCACTGTATCACTAACAAGAAGCTGTGTCAAGGCACAGCAAACCCGTCCCCGACAGTCACTTTAGTGCTGACGTATAAACACGACAGGATATCTAATCAATGATGTCACATATCGAATTTGAAGTAAATCGGGTGAAAATTGACGACTTTATGCCCATTTGAAACTTTAGGCCCGACCCACCTGACATTGACCCGACAACTGCTAACTGAGAGGTGACCCCCTTGATGTAATGAGGCATGTTATAGGATGCAGATTTGAAAGATGCACATTTAGGTTTTGGTTTCATGTCGGTATGACGAATGTGAACGGAGTTATGGCGAAAAATTAATATTTTCATCAGTATATAAATATATATTTTTTCATTTTTATGGGTCTACAGCCTGGGCCTTGGCCCTGATTGGCGCAGAATTTAACCATGTGATCAGAAGATCATAGACCATCATCCCTGTAATATTAGTCAAAATCGCATCAGTATTTATCGCATAAAGTTGTTAACAGACGGATAGACAGACAAACAAACAAACAGACAAACCGAGTGAAAACAATTCCTGTCCCCGGGCCCCTCCGGGGAGGGGACGGGTAATAAAGCAAGTGAAGAGAACCGTTCGGTAATTATGTCAGTATGTGAGTTCTATCTTGTCACAATAGTGCAATAGTGCATCCTGCTCGTGTTACCCTTCTAGAAATGCATAAGGTCAATACTGAACTTTGCTGGAAACCCATAGTTAAGGAGTGAGAAGAGTGGAAATTAGTTGAACAAAGACGGGCGTGGGTAGCTACTCGTACTTTGAGAGACAGACAGATGCATAAGGAATTCTGGGACTGTTGATGATGTGGACGAGGTGGACAGTGGTTGGAAGAGTAGGCTACGATGGTTTGGCCATGTGGACCGATTGGGAAGCGAGGTACTGACTAGGAGACTGACTGTAAGAGAGGACGAGGGAGAGAGGAAAGGGAAATCGAGAATGAAGTGATGCAACTCGGTGAGAGTGTTGTGGGACTGAGGGAACACTATGTGATGGCTGAGGGTAGGGTATCGGTGATACTGGGACTTGTTTGTGGTCAGTTGCGCCGTGATGAATGCGTCTGGTTCTTCCCGACAGAAAGAATCTAGAGTATTCCCTGCAGTACAAGGCGAATTAGTCCACCTAACAGCAGGGACAATCTTTGGTGTAGTTTAAGGAGACTATAACTTCACTGTAAGGGACTACAAAGTAAGATTAATAGAATCGTTTCGTGTTAGCAAGGATATACGAGAAAAAAAAATAAAGAAATCGTAGTAAAGAGATTAAAATAAAATCGTATTTTCGACGGCATACTCGCGTCGTGGCGGCAAAACCATCGGCTGGTGTAACTGTCGGCTGCGATAACAGTCAGAACATTAACCTAAATTGCCTCTTACACTCTTGTATGGCCTAATAGGACTAAATCAATCCAGTGGTCAATATAAACTACCGTAGCTCCCATTCAGGCCAATTATTAGCATTCCAGTATGAGCAGGTCAGTTCACATCCATTTCAGTCGCTTCAGGTGGTTCCCATCAATTCTTTTAGGTACTTTCAGGAAGGTTTAGAACAAGTCAAAGTGAGCCACGCGAAACTGAGTCCAGTCAGGTCAGTTTTGGTCCACTGACCCATTTGCTGCTGTTGGTGCACTTGGGTATTATATTCAGGTTATTAACTGAAGATTTTGTGCAACTGAGAGAAATCTTGGCAGTCAGGGGCTTCAATGACTACCTCAAGTTACTCTTTCTCTTCTACTGGTTGTTGTTGATGTTGTGGTTGATCCGACACGCGAACCTGATGGACTGTAGCTTAAATTACCCCTCTTATGCAGTCCAATATCCTCCTTTAGATGGATAAAGAAGTGGCTGAAGGATGTTTTTTATATCTAGACAATTATGCAGCTCGGTTATATCGGTGCCAAAAAATCAAGAAAATTTTGTTCAGTTAAAAGAGATCCCACTAGTCAAAAGGTGAAGGCAGTTCAAGTTCAGTTTGGCCCACTATGGCCCTTCACATCCAGCCAGACTCAGATCATTTCAGGTTTGTTCAGATCCATTAATGACCGTTAAGTTAATTCACCACCGAATCAGGCCATATTTACGTCCATTAGCCTCTCCTGTCAGATGACATACACTTTTATTTTATTCGTGCTATCTTCATTTTATTTTACTAAACCTTGTTGAGGTTTTTGAACTGTAAAAGTTAGACACAGCTTTAATAGACCCCTCTCTATGAAAACTTCTTCCTCATTAGAATGAAATTGTCTGATAGTATGAATAATCTAAAAAAAAAAGACGTCCTCCTACTGCAAGACTTGCATCACGTCATATCTGTTGCAGCCCAGTCAGGTAATTTTACGTCAGTCCAAGGTCATGCAAGGACTGTTAGGTCCCATATATGTTTAATTAGGATTATCAGAACCGCCTCAGGTCATATCAGGCACTTCACATCATCTTAGGCTCAGGTCAGGTTAACTGAGCCTAGGTTCTTCATATATATTGCGACAGTCAGGTCAGTTAAGGGTCACTCTGTTCCAGTAATATCCAGTCAAGTCCAGGATGGTCCAGGAAGAGGTTTTACATCCAGTCAGGCCCGCCCATATCAGTTCAGGTACATTCAAGTCTATCCGTGTCAAGTTTGCTCCATTCACCAATACCAGTTCAGGTTCATTCAAATCTATCCGGAACAACTTAGATCCATTCAACCATATAAGTTCAGACCCATTCATATCTATCTGGTTCATGTTAGGTCTACTCAGCCATATCAAATCGGATCAAGTTGGATCCAATCAGTCAACTTCAGGTCCATCTGGATCATATTTAGGGCAGCTTAGATGCGTATTAGTTTCCTGTTTCCTTTAAACTATGTTCTGACTCAGGATAATCATTTCAGACCTGTTTCAGTCAGATAAGGTCATATTAGGGATTATCAGGTCCGTCTTATCGACAGAACAGTACATATCGATTGGAGATGTTGCTATGAACGGATGTGCCAAAACCAGCCAAACTGGTGCAGTGATTTACGATGCATGACAGAGCAGGTTATACAAGTTTCTTTTCACATGCCGTTGAGTCCATCAGACTGATTCAAGACAAAACCGATCACTTCCATGAGCTAAATATGAGCCTCGTCGGTGTATGGGCTTTTGGAATACACTGATTCAGGTGTACCAGGCCTGAGTAGGGTTGGTGGGAAAATGTGGGATTGATGGACTGGGATGGTGGTGTGTGGATGAAGAGGGGCGTTCTGTAGTATGAACGCCAGTAGTGACGATGGAAAGCTGCGCTACAAATCAAAGAACTCTTCTACAGTTCTAGAGACGGCGAGAGGGAGGGAAAATGTGAGGGGGTAGGGGAAAGGAGTAAAGCATTTGGGCAGGGATGGTGGCGAGTGGCAGGGCAGGGCTGAGATAATAAGTCTGTAAAGGTGGATGTTGTAGCATATGGCAGAGAGGAAGAGAAGGAAGTTATAAAGGACCCAGACAGGGGAATGAGGTACGGGGCAGAGGCAGAGGGAAGGAATGGTAGGGGCAGAGGCAGAAGGAAGGAATGGCAGGGGCAGAGGCAGGAGGAAGGAATGGTAAGGGCAGAGGCAGGAGGAAGGAATGGTAGGGGCAGAGGCAGGGGGAAGGAACGGGAGAGGCAGAGGCAGAAGGAAGGAATGGGAGCGGCAGAGGCAGAAGGAAGGAATGGGAGGGGCAGAGGCAGAAGGAAGGAATGGGAGGGGCAGAGGCAGAAGGAAGGAATGGGAGGGGCAGAGGCAGAAGGAAGGAATGGGAGGGGCAGAGGCAGGGGGAAGGAATGGTAGGATCAGAGGCAGGGGGAAGGAATGGTAGAGGCAGTGGTAGGGGGAAGGAATGAGAGGGGCAGAGGCAGGGGGAAGGAATGGTAGGGGCAGAGGCAGGGGGAAGGAATGGTAGGGGCAGAGGCAGGGGGAAGGAATGGTAGGGGCAGAGGCAGGGGGAAGGAATGAGAGGGGCAGAGGCAGGGGGAAGGAATGATAGAGGCAGAGGCAAGAGGAAGGAATGGTAGCCGCAGAGGTAGGAGGAAGGAATGGTAGGAGCAGAGGTAGGGGGAAGGAATGGTAGGGGCAGAGGTAGGGGAGGGAATGGGAGGCACAGAGGCATGGGGAGGGAATGGGAGGGGCAGAGGCAGGGGGAAGGAATAAAGGACAGAGGCAGGGGGACGGAATGAGAGGGGCAGCGGAAGGGAGAAGGAATAAAGGGCAGAGGCAGGGAGAAGGAATAAAGGGCAGAGGCAGGGAGAAGGAATAAAGGGCAGAGGCAGGGGGACGGAATGAGAGGGGCAGCGGAAGGGAGAAGGAATAAAGGGCAGAGGCAGGGGGAAGGAATAAAGGACAGAGGCAGGGGGACGGAATGAGAGGGGCAGCGGCAGGGAGAAGGAATAAAGGGCAGAGTCAGGGAGAAGGAATAAAGGGCAGAGGCACGGGGAGGGAATAAAGGGCAGAGGAAGGGGGAAGGAATAAAGGGCAGAGGAAGGGAAATGATAAGTGGGCAGATGCAAGGGAAAGGGATAGGGGCAGACGAAGGGGAAAGGGATTGGGGTAGAGGCAGGGGAAAGCAATGGGGGGCAGAGGTACGGGAAAGGATGAGGGGAAAATGGCAGGTGGAAAGGATGAGGGGGCAGAGGCAGAGGGAAAGGATGGGGAGGGGCAGAGACAGGTGGAAAGGATGAGGGGGCAGAGGCAGGGGGAAAGGATGAAGGGGCAGTGATAGGGGGGAAGGATGTGACAACAGAGACAAGGTGAATGGATGAGGGGGCAGAAACAAGTGGAAAAGGATGAGGAGCAGAGGCTGGGGAATGGGCTGGGGAAGGGGCAGGGGAAAAGGGATAGAGTCAGAGACCGGGTGGAAGGGATGGCAAGGTAGTCCAGGGCTTTTTGTTGTAATGAATACGGTAATCCAGGATTGACATTATTTATGTTTGAGTGTGTGTGTGTGTGTGTGTGTGTGTGTGTGTGTGTGTGTGTGTGTGTGTGTGATACAGAATATAGGTTATCGATCAACAAATTGACAGTGAGTAATTTTAATGTTCAGTATCTCACTAAACTCATGGGGATACTGTACATGCTTGAAAAAACCTTTCCATCTGTTAAGCTGGTCGGATAAAAGTTCACATTAAAGATATTATCCATCGACCCACGCAACAAGGCTCTAACCTAGTGTGATACTATACTTGGCCTACCTCTATCTCCTCAGACCTTCCAACATCACACCCCCTGACACTTAATGATAGAAGGACCTAACCTACTGGGAAAAGGAACGTCCCAGGTGGCGATGAACAACAGCCACTCGACAAATGAAGCAATCCCTTGCAATCACTAGAAGGTTATATATGTAAAACTAGAGGCAGAGAAACGCAGGAAAATGCTTAACTTTGATCAACTCATAGGCTCTGTGTAGTATTAAATGTTAGAAACGTCAAGAGCTTAAGCTCTTTTCAGAACGACTCATACTGTGGCTCAGGAGCCCAGCAAAGAGAGGTCTCTCTTCTTTTCCCTCTCCCACTCCCCGTTTCTCCCTTTCCCACTCCCCTTTTCTCCCTCTCCCTTTCTCCCCTCTCTCCCTCTCCCACTCCCCTCTCTCTCCCTCCCCCACCTTCTCTCTCCCCCTTTCCCTCCCTCCAACCCTCTCGCACTCTCCTTGTCTCCCACTCTCTCTCACTCTCCCGACTCCTCTCTCCCTCCTTCATCCCCTTTTCTTCTCTCTCTCTCTCTCAGCCACCTGATACTAACACATGGACCATCTGTTTGTGGCACCACTGAGCGCATCAACATGTCTCGATGGCCAGCCATCCGCGGTACACGACTTGCAGCTTCACATTCAGGCCAATTTAACATCCAAATTCCTTTCATATCACCCGCAAAAACTGCTTTTTCTCCCACCTTGCTCATCGAACCACTGTATGACTTTTCTCTCAGTGTACGACTTCACGTCCTCCTAAGTTTCGTATTCAATATGTGAACCTCAGTGTCATATGCCCGAGTCTTTGTCAGGATGTGCTTGCTTCTAGAGACGACCCCCTCGTTACCAGATGCACAGAGGAATCTGTCAGTATGTCTCAGTTTTCATACTGGAGCCATACTGAGGACAGCAGTAGGAAGTGGAACGTCATCCTCGAAGCAATGTCAAGGTTAGAGCCAAACCTGCACGAAGGAGGAATCTCTGATCTGTTTGTAGAGAAGTTACTGCCTCTACGTTAGTTCTTCCTTGTTCACTTAGGTTAATGTCCCTTTATTATTTGTTTTTAATTGTATAAATCACACATAATTCAAGGACCTGTGTTTTTAACAACAGCCTATTGTTTATCAACCACGAAATTCAATTGTAACAGGCTAGTATTTTGTCGTGAGTAAAACTTGACTTCAGAATCCTCTCTGCACCAATGAGCACATCCACCTACATACCATTAACTAATACGATGTAAGTTGAACTGATCTGTCTGAAGGCAACAAAACTAAGTCATCAACAAATAAATAAACAAATAAATAAAAACAACAAGCGAGAAGACGGAGGGGGGTGCAAGGAACAGCGTGGTGGACTGAAGAGGTGAAACAGGCTGTGGCACAAAAGAAGAAAGCATACAATGAATGGATGAGAAATAGAGGCGTGGAAGAAGTTGAGAGGCGGAAGAGAGAGTTATATGTGGAAAGAAAGAGAGAGGTGAAAAGATTAGTAAGAGAGAGTAAGAAGAGAGTGGATGAGGAATTTGGAAGGAATTTGAGTGTAAAGTGGAGGGACTGTAAGAAAATGTTCTGGAGAGAAGTGAAAAGAGTAAGACAGGGTGGAAGTGAAGTTAGCAGGGGAGTGAAAGATAAAAATGGTAGATTACTAGTGGAGAAGGGAGAAAAAGTGAACAGATGGAGAGAACACTTTAAGGAATTGCTGAATGTAGAGGATGGAAGTAATGCGAGTATAAGTGGCTGGGGAATGGCTGGGAGAAGGAGGGAGGTGAGAAGACAGGAAGAAATCAGTAGGATAGAAGTTGTGGAAGCAATGAAGAAAGTTAAATCGGGGAAAGCCCCAGGAATTGATGGAGTGTGTGGTGAAATGCTGAAGCATGGGGGAGAGATAGTAGTAGAATGGATGTGGAGGATGTGCAGATTGGCCTGGGAGGAAGGTAGGGTCCCGGAGGATTGGAAGTCAGGTATAATTATTCCCTTGTACAAAGGAAAAGGGGAAAAAGAAGTGTGTGGTAATCATAGGGGCATTTGTCTTCTTAGTATAATAGGAAAAGTGTATGGTAGGATACTAATAGACAGAGTTAGAGAAAGAACAGAGAAATTAGTTGGAGAAGAACAGGGAGGCTTTAGGAAGGGAAGAGGTTGTGTAGATCAGATATTCATTCTTAGATCTTTAGTGGAAAAGTTTCTAGAGAAGGGAAAGAAGTTGTATGCGGCTTTCATGGATTTGGAGAAAGCATATGACAGGGTGGATAGACAAGGATTGTGGAAAGTGTTAAGAATATATGGAGTAGATGGGAAGTTGTTGAATGCTGTGAAGAGTATGTACGATGGTGAGAAGGCTGCAGTGCGTGTGGATGGTGAACTAAGTGAATTTTTCTCTTTGAAAGTTGGTTTGAAACAGGGATGTGTCATGTCTCCATGGTTGTTCAATCTGTACATGGATGGGGTAATAAAAGAGGTACAAGGTATGGTAGTGGATGTTGGAGTGGCCCTGGTGAGAGAGGATAGTGTTTGGAAACTCCATGTACTGTTGTTTGCAGATGATACTGTGTTGTTGAGTGAAGACGAAGGGGAGCTGCAAGGCTTGGTGGATGAGTTTGAGAGAGTGTGTAAGAAACGGAATCTAAAGGTGAATGTAGGGAAGAGTAAAGTGATGGTTTTTGAGAGAGGTGAAGTTAGTGAATGTACAGCGAGGTTGGATGGTGAGGAATTGGACAATGTGAGTACGTTTTAGTACTTGGGTAGTGTGATGAGTAAGGATGGAGGTTTGGAGGGTGAAGTGCTTGAAAGGGTACAGCAGGGAAGGAAGGTTGCTGGTTCTTTGAAAGCAGTGATAAGAAACAGGGAAGTGAGCATGGAAGTGAAAAAGTTACTACATGACAGTATTGTGATACCAACTCTAACGTACGGAAGTGAAGCTTGGACATTGTTGGAAGGACACAAGTCAAGAGTGAGAGCAGTGGAAATGAGTTATTTAAGAGGAGCCTGTGGAGTCACGTGGAGAGACAGGCTGATGAATGAGGATATAAAGGAGCGTTGTGGTGTGGATGTGGATGTGATAGGAAGCGTTATGAGGAACACACTGAGGTGGTTTGGCCATGTGGAGAGGATGGAGGGTGAAAGACTGATGAAGAGAGTGTATGTGAGTGAGGTGGAGGGGGGAAGAGGGAGGGGGAGGCCGAGGATGAGATGGAGGGATGAGGTGGAGAGGTATATGAAAGAGGGGGGTGTGAGTTGGGAGCAGGGCAGTGAAATGGCTGGGGACAGGGCGACTTGGAGGCGATTTGTTTGTGGCCACCCCAAACGGGATTGAGGCGTCTGGCAATAGATAGATAGATAGATTTTCCACCTGCAAGAATCTGCTTCAAGCAGAACAATATAAAACAGGCATCGTACCCAGTGTAACCTCACCAGCAGTGAACACTGTAACCTACGATATCATCTAACTCCTGCACGCTGTCACTCACAGATTACCACTCAACAGTTAATAAAAATTCAAGTTCAGTTGTACTCCCTGCCTAGTGAAGGGACCCGATGCTAGGCTGATAAAATCTGATACTTTACATTTAAGGATAAACAGCCAGCTTATTTCCACTCATTACAACGTGACTGTAAAACCCCAGGAACCTCTTGGGGATCGAACTCATAAGCATGGCGTAGACTTTACTCCAACTAGGGGGTTTTAACAACTGGACTACCAGACAGTAGAAACATTAATTTTAAAAAGTCATTAGAGAGGAATGTGCCTCAATTAAAAAAAAAATCAATAATGAAACGTAAAGATACAGGAAGCTCAAATACAAATAAATAGATCCTTTTCCATTTATATATTATCACATCCAATAGTGGAGGGACTGTAAGAAAATGTTCTGGAGAGAAGTGAAAAGAGTAAGACAGGGTGGAAGTGAAGTTAGCAGGGGAGTGAAAGATAAAAATGGTAGATTACTAGTGGAGAAGGGAGAAAAAGTGAACAGATGGAGAGAACACTTTAAGGAATTGTTGAACGTAGAGGATGGAAGTAATGCGAGTATAAGTGGCTGGGGAATGGCTGGGAGAAGGAGGGAGGTGAGAAGACAGGAAGAAATCAGTAGGATAGAAGTTGTGGAAGCAATGAAGAAAGTTAAATCGGGGAAAGCCCCAGGAATTGATGGAGTGTGTGGTGAAATGCTGAAGCATGGGGGAGAGATAGTAATAGAATGGATGTGGAAGATGTGCAGATTGGCCTGGGAGGAAGGTAGAGTCCCGGAGGATTGGAAGTCAGGTATAATTATTCCCTTGTACAAAGGAAAAGGGGAAAAAGAAGTGTGTGGTAATCATAGGGGCATTTGTCTTCTTAGTATAATAGGAAAAGTGTATGGTAGGATACTTATAGACAGAGTTAGAGAAAGAACAGAGAAATTAGTTGGAGAAGAACAGGGAGGCTTTAGGAAGGGAAGAGGTTGTGTAGATCAGATATTCATTCTTAGATCTTTAGTGGAAAAGTTTCTAGAGAAGGGAAAGAAGTTGTATGTGGCTTTCATGGATTTGGAGAAAGCATATAACAGGGTGGATAGACAAGGATTGTGGAAAGTGTTAAGAATATATGGAGTAGATGGGAAGTTGTTGAATGCTGTGAAGAGTATGTACGATGGTGAGAAGGCTGCAGTGCGTGTGGATGGTGAACTAAGTGAATTTTTCTCTTTGAAAGTTGGTTTGAAACAGGGATGTGTCATGTCTCCATGGTTGTTCAATCTGTACATGGATGGGGTAATAAAAGAGGTACAAGGTAGGGTAGTGGATGTTGGAGTGGCCCTGGTGAGAGAGGATAGTGTTTGGAAACTCCCTGTACTGTTGTTTGCAGATGATACTGTGTTGTTGAGTGAAGACGAAGGGGAGCTGCAAGGCTTGGTGGATGAGTTTGAGAGAGTGTGTAAGAAACGGAATCTAAAGGTGAATGTAGGGAAGAGTAAAGTGATGGTCTTTGAGAGAGGTGAAGTTAATGAATGTACAGCGAGGTTGGATGGTGAGGAATTGGAAAATGTGAGTACTTTTAAGTACTTGGGTAGTGTGATGAGTAAGGATGGAGGTTTGGAGGGTGAAGTGCTTGAAAGGGTACGGCAGGGAAGAAAGGTTGCTGGTTCTTTGAAAGCAGTGATAAGAAACAGGGAAGTGAGCATGGAAGTGAAAAAGTTACTACATGACAGTATTGTGATACCAACTCTAATGTACGGAAGTGAAGCTTGGACATTGTTGGAAGGACACAAGTCAAGAGTGAGAGCAGTGGAAATGAGTTATTTAAGAGGAGCCTGTGGAGTCACGTGGAGAGACAGGCTGACGAATGAGGATATAAAGGAGCGTTGTGTTATGGATGTGGATGTGATAGGAAGCGTTATGAGGAACACACTGAGGTGGTTTGGCCATGTGGAGAGGATGGAGGGTGAAAGACTGACGAAGAGAGTGTATGTGAGTGAGGTGGAGGGGGGAAGAGGGAGGGGGAGGCCGAGGATGAGATGGAGGGATGGGGTGGAGAGGTATATGAGAGAGGGGGGTGTGAGTTGGGAGCAGGGCAGTGAAAAGGCGGGGGACAGGGCGACTTGGAGGCGATTTGTTTGTGGCCACCCCAAACGGGATTGAGGTGTCTGGCAATAGATAGATAGATAGATAGACATCCAATAGTCCTTTGTTCTGACTGGGGATCTCCTGCCAAATTATTGCTAGTTTTGTGAACGTGCCTTCCTTAATTCCTATAATCTGATAAAGTTTTTATTTTTTAATTTCATAGAGTTATCTCCAGACATTAATTTTTTGATACGAGGCACTTCCTAAGCTGTGTGAAATCGTCTGACATTAACAAGAATATAATATAAGATAAAGTCACCATATTGCAGGGGTTAAGGCACCACAAATACAAAGGAAATTCTTTGACCTATCAGTGGGTAAGGAAAGACCTGTCGTAATATCACCACCCAGATCTGAGACTGTTTTGGTTCCTGGGGGAGCATATATTCATACATCCAGACTTATGAATAATTTCATGCATCGATGACTAAACAACTCACGTCCCGCATCAACTTCTTAACATGATCAGGTAGGTAATGTATTTCCGAGGAAAATTTCATATCAGCGAGAGCATTTTCTGTATACATTTCTGAGATCAAGAGAAAGATTATAGGATCCTCTTAATGATCTTATTCAAAGAGGGGGGGGGGGGAATGTTTGGCCCCCTGAACTGCTTTACACATTTTACTGCTTTATTCTTCATATCCCTAGAACGTTTTTTTTTTCTGCTTGGGAAATACTCTTTGTAGTGAAGGGGGGATGAAGGCAATAAGTAATCAATATAGTTCGGAAAGTTTTTCCTTTCAAAGTCATATGGAGATTCCAAGACACGTCATCGGATTGGAGAGTTTATTTTCTGGGGTGACTTTCAGTGATCACACTATACTAAGATGAATTAATACCTATACAATGAGATGTCTTAACTACGCTGAATAAAATCGTCTGGCGATGGCAAGCATTGAGAAGTACTCGCCATTGCACCGAGGCGGTTAAAGATATCTCTGCCGTCCAAGTCCAATCACATACAACATGTAAGCAAGAGTCTTATCATCCAGTCCATTCAGTTTACAAAGTTTTTTTCTTATGCTTCTTGTGATCTGCACAAATACGCAATTTTGCAGAGTTCTGGGAGAACCTAATGTCAGCTCCAGGACAAAAAAAAATCTGCATTCACCAAGATTTTACTCTCTCCAAATATTCCCTGGTGTCATTGTTTTCAGTTAAAGAAAAATAACAGAATAGCAAGAAAACAGCTGTCATTTACTCCCGGTGAGGGAAAACTAGTCATAAGAAAATATAGACAGAAACAGGATCCAACACCAGTCTCAGATATCCAGACATCAGGGAGAGTGAACAGAGAGGTCACACGTGGTGGAGTCTGTGGCAGTGATGGCTCCAACAAGGCATCTTGATTCAGTGTCAGGTGTACAAGCCTGGGCACAAGAAACTTTCACTGTGATGTCCAGTTTCCAACTGAGATGAGTTAAGAGAGCCCCAAAGACGGTGGGGTGGAGGTTTATTTACTTGATGATGGTAATGTTACAAATATTGCCAGTTTTCGTAACTGGTAACTGTTATTAATAACACTGCACGTGCATAACATTAGTTTCAGCTTGAGACACAAGTGATGAAGAAAATGAATGAAGATACTAGCAAAGCATTGATTTAGAAAGGAAGTAGGTGATCGATAGTTTGGTTGCAAGTACGTAGGAGAATAAGCCGCCTACCTGCATTGTAACTGCCGGGTCCTTTGAAGGGATTAAGAATAATAAATGCTGGGTGTAGGATATTTGGTGCTCACCACAGTCTGAAAATCGGTAAGTCTATTTCACTGATGAATGCTAGGCACCACCCTGCAAAACTGCTGCCCGATCCATATCATTCATTCCCCTCACAGAGTATAGTTCAGAAGAATGTGTTTTCTGTCTTCATTTTTCCTATGGGTACTTCAGTATACCCCGCCGACTTCGGTTAGGGAGTCTCGTGGGCGAGGGAAGCTATCTACTGTGCTATACTTTTTTCATGCAATTAATTATTTTCACGTCTTTAACATTCAATGACAAGAGTTGCTTGATGCAGGCCAATAGTACCTACTACACGTAACCTGTCTTCATATATTCTAAGGTAAAAGAGATTACCAATCACCCCTATACGCACACACATACACACACACACACACACACACACACTCCAGTAAGAATAGAAGATAATCATTTGGTCTCTTAAGTATAATACAAGGTACTTGGCCTTTGAAATAAAATTACCCTGTGCCTCGGAGTAAATGGTAACAGACTGTCTGCGCTGGGTGTTGGGAATTACAGCCCAGCCCACCACTCGTTCCTGATGTGGGCGGAGTATTTATGGCTGCTGGTTTACCTACTTACTGTGCCTTCACCTTTCACACAGTCCCTCATACGGTGCCTCTGTTTTGTACGCAGTGCCTCCATCTTTCACACTAAACCCTCATCTCTCACATTTCAACGTTGCATCTCAAACATCTGTCATACTTCATCTCTTACACTGCTCCTTCACGTCTCATAATTTCTCAACTGCACCTTCATCTTTTACAGTCTCTGACACTCAACCTTCACCTCTCACACTCTCTCACACTTCATTTTCATCTCTCACACTATATCTTCGTTTCTCCCAGCCTCACACATCGCACCTTCATCTCACAGTTTCTCACACTGCACCTTCACCTCTAACAGTCACATTGCACCTTCACTTCTCACAGTCACACTGCACCTTCACCTTTCACAGCCTTTCACACTTTATCTTCACTTCTCTCAGTCTTTCACACTGCACATCTACCTCTCACACAGTCACTCATACTCAGCCATTATCTATCACACTGCCTATATACCAAGAGTTGAACAGTGAAGAGGAGTCAGATTTATCATCATCCCACCAGATTTCAAGCAGCTGAGACACAGTCATTAGCGGTAGTTAATCTCTTGCTATTTATAGATGACTCAAATAAAATGTGAAGGAGTTAATTAGTATATAATGTAAAAATGATAAACTCAAATATTACCTACTAATAATAGGTATAGCAATCATTCCAGTAGCAAAATCTCTTTACAGTCTTTTCACGACACTATCCCGATGCCTCTGATTACTAGGATCGTAAGGTCAAAACAAAATTTAGAAACTGCTCACACTGCACGGCGATGCTCCCACGGTAACTAACTCGGTGAATGACAAAGGAATACATCCAGTCGGGATTCGGCTTCACTTCCCTAGTGTGAACTTTCACAGTAGAATTATACACAAATTAATGAACGCTAGAACGGAAAGTCACATGGACATATGAACAACCACCTTTGATGTGCTGGTAGTATTCTCTCTCTCTCTCTCTCTCTCTCTCTCTCTCTCTCTCTCTCTCTCTCTCTCTCTCTCTCTCTCTCTCACACACACACACACACACACACACACACACACACACACACACACACACACACAGATATCTAGTCCTTTCACTAACCTAAAATCTTTCATTCTTTTCATCTCGCCACGTCCTGTCTGCCTAAGCTGACGCCTGATCACTCTCATTTAGGGCCACACCTGATTTCATCCCATTTAAATTTAACATACTTAGCGAACAAAAGGGAGGGTTGCCTAAATGCGGAGAGAAGACTTAGAGAGTAATCTGGGTGAGAGACAAATTAGGTAAACTGGTGCAAGAGGGAAAAGTAGGAATTATATGGAGTTCAAAAATTTGGGTATTAGATTATTATTTTGGGGCGTGGAAAGAAAGTTGGTAGCCTGTATGTGTGTGTGTGTGTGTGTGTGTGTGTGTGAGAGAGAGAGAGAGAGAGAGAGAGAGAGAGAGAGAGAAGCAGTGGCTTGAGATAATAGTTACTTAACTATTTGTCTACACCCTCACGTCTTTAATTCGGAAGGGTCGGTCACGAACAAACTGCCTTCATTCCACAATGTCCTTTGTCATCAATCGGCCTTCCCTCCAACCTACGTCACTCTCTTCGTTGTTGGTAGTGAGACGTGTAAAGGGCTAGGTTGTCTTCAGTATGCAATGATAGATAAGATTATCCTGAAATATAGTATTGTAACATTAACCTCTGGCTGGGGTTACAGAAGGACTTGGATTAATTACAAAAACTCAGAGTTAAGCGCCACTGTTTCAGGTTCCTATCACTTTCTCTCGACTGAGTAAAATCGTCTGGATTTAGTTGAAATAATATACTACGCTAGTCTCATCTATGAAGTTGTAAATTGTATCAGTAAAACTCTCATAACCGCACTCTTCACTGCAGTAGACCTACGTTATATATTTACAAGGATATCTCATAATAAGTCGCCATGTAGCAAGACTGCAACTTGAGTCTGGAGGTATGGGCTTAAATTCACAAACATACAGTACATACATTCCTGTAGCACAGCCTTGGTTTCCCAGGAAGGGCAAGGAAAACGAGAACCCAGAATTTTCCCCAGCTAAATTTTTCACTTTTTTTGAAGTGTGGGATCACATACAAGACATTGCCTCCCACCATAAGATTTGTATTCCCAGGAAGGAGAAGGAAAAGGGTGTTGAATATTACCTTAAAGTGTCTTATTCTTCCTGCAAAGATATATCTCATTTGCGACAATACCTGATTTAAAGTTTAAATGAGCATCAAACTCTTGGTCATAACCTCAGTAGCATTATTAATTTATCCCACTATAACTGTCTTATTTTTATTTATCTTATTATATTATTAAACTTCGTTCAAATTTACTGTTATATGAATGATTGCAGAAGGCACCATATTCAGAGACTGTTGCTGGCTGATGTATCTTATCGATAATGACTATTGACAGTATGCACGTCTGCGCTAAAGAGGAAGAACAAAAGGGTTTAAATTTATTCCTATCGTTAACTCCATGAATATTAAGGCAGGGTATCAGTTTTCACAATCCAGTCTTCACCCCCCCCCCCCCCAAAAAAAAAAAAAAAGACACGCCCATGCACACCGGCTGCCGACACTGAAGGCTGTCTTGTCTCTCGGGTGTGGATGGTCCTGCGGGAACTCTATACTTTGCTTCCCTGCCAGGGCACCAGAAAATAATGAACCTCGGAACTTAAGATGTACAAAGTTTTGGGTCATTTGCATAATCATGACAAAACATCCTTAGCTCGCTTTTTGTGACACTTTACTACGGGAAAAACCACGGTATTTTGAGTCTGTGAAGCTGCCGTGCATCGACGAATGCAAGAGATCCTGAGTCAGTATCGTAGCTGGTAAGAAATATATAAAGCTGCCTATAAATATTACTACTTTTACACTGTTCCGACTACATCTCCCACTTGTATTCCGTCCCTGATCCAAGAAGCTGTCTTGCTGTTTAAAATACAAGCTTATTACAGCTCTACTGGGACTGAGGAATATACAGCAAATGCAGCATTATGTTTTTTACATTATAACTATTACTGATTTGCACAGGTTAATACAGTATTTATGAAAAAGTGTGTAAAACGAAGTCAGCGGTGATGAGTGCTCAAAATATGAGTTGTATTGTGATACTTAGCCTACAAATGACTGGACTATCATGGCGGGTGACTACACATATCATCAGATTTAACAATATACTAGACAGCAATATTTACATACAGTTTTATAGATAACACTGTGAATGATGACATAGTAAACAAGCACTAGTGAGGTCCAGCTATGTAATATCTTAAATGTAAGTACCCAGTCACGAAACAAAACACATGTACTATTTTTTTTTATAATAAGAGACAAAACTATGTATTTAAGAGTCCCGTAGCTTGAGCCATAATTAAAGGCGAATCAGTAGTTCATAAGTGACCATATCCAGCTGGCAAATATTCAACCAGCAGTATTATTTGGGACATGGATGTAAGCAGCCTATTATAGGTCGTATTGTAGGACAAGACGGGGACCTCGATATATTGTCCAAATGGTCTCAAACTTGGCACATGGAATTTAACGTTGAAAAATGTAAAGTACTTAACGTAGGCAAGACCATTGGAGATACTAAATACAACATAGATAACAAAGAAATTAGTAAATCGGAATGAGAGAGAGAGATCTAGGAGTTATAGTTAGTAAAGACCTAAAACCTAGGCAACAGTGTACTAATGCAAGAAATAGGGTCTTTGGATTTATTTCGAGAACCGTGAACAATAGGTCATCAAAAGTAATATTGCAACTTTAACTAGCTTTAGTAAGGCCACATTTGGACTAAGCAGTGCAATTTTGGTGTCCTTACTATAGAATGGATATAAACTCGTTAGAAAATGTACAGAGAAGAATGACAAAAATGATACATGATGTTCGGAATCTGTCATATGACGACAGACTAAGAAGACTAAATCTGCACTCACTTGAGAGGCATAGAACAAGGGGAGACTTAACTGAGGTGTTTAAGTGGACGAAGGGAATAAATAAGGGAGCTATTAGCAAGGTACTTAAATTGAGCATACCGGATAGAACTAGAAATAATGGTTTGAAACTAGAAAAATTCCGTTTTAATAAGGAAATAGGAAGAAATTGGTTTGGCAATAGAGCAGTAGACGAATGGAATAAGCTACTTAGTTTAGTAGTTGCTGCATCTTCCATTGAGAGTTTCAAGCATAGGCTTGACAAGTTAGGGGTGGATATAGAAAAAAAATAAAATCTTATAACCAGCACTAATTCATTCTTTTTCCTTTTCAGGTTACACTAAGATAGTTTCTATTCTCCTTTCACACCTTCATATAAAATGTCCACGCCAGTTTTTCTATATTGCGTGATGTTGTTTCTGACATTTTCCTCCTCGCTTCGGCTGGAAGGCTTGGAGGGAGGGGGAGAGCCTTCTTTGCTGTCCTTATCTCATTCTAGTAGTTCAGTTACTCTTCTAGAAGCTGCCTAGCATGGGCCAACCGGCCTACAGCAGTTATCCCCTCTTCTTACGTTCTAATGTTTTTAAGCAAGGTCGTCTTTACCCTGCTCTCTTCGTACCTAGAACTGTACCTACAACTGTAAATAAGGCTGTTAACTGTCTGGGGGGAAGACTGAGATTTACCAAAAACTGCATGTCTGCCTTAATGACCATCGTGTAGTCGATTAAAACTAATTTAAGCCTTCTTTTTATAGTCAAGGGAGACATTCTGGTCATCTCTTAGTGGTTCAAGAACACAATCGAGTCTCAGATGGTAAAGATTCCTCTGACGATGACGAGGATTCAAAATAACGAGACAAGGAAGAGAAGGACAGGGATAAGGGAGAAGCGGACGACAACAATGAAGTTGGCTGAAGCACGGGGCAGCTCGTTATCTTAAAAGGTTCCCAAAAATATGAGGTGGCTTTTTTCTTCAGTGTTGGGGGACTTAGAATGGGTAAGTTCTTAACAAGAACACTGCGGGGATCGTTAATACAGCGTTGGGTGGCTGACAGCAATTATCTTAGTAGTGGATGACTGAAGTTAGGTTGGGTTAGGTTACGTTTTTTTTTTTTTTTTTTTTTTTTATGCGAGGAAGAAGGAACCAAAGGCCATGAGCCCGCAGTAACAGTTCCCTCCAAGAGAAAAACAAAATACAATATAGAGCCAAATTCAAGATCCGATCATTTTGAGATGCCTGGACACACTGCGTTTGAAAGACTGGAGATCATAGGCAGCAGGAAATACAGACAGAGGGAGACAGTTCCAGAGCTGACCTGTTGCATAAATGAAAGACTGGGAGTAACGGTTAACTCTTGCATTAGAGAGTTGGACAGAAAAAGGATGAGAGTTTGCTGCCAGACGGGTGCTACGCGCCCGTCGTAGATGTGGAGGAATGCAAGCAGACAGTTCAGAGGAGCAGTGACCATTAAAGCAGCGATAGAAAAGAGATAAAGATGCAACAGTGCGGCGAAGAGACAGAGGTTGAAGGGAGTCAGTAAGAGGAGGAGAGTTAATGAGACAAAAAGCCTTTGACTCCACCCTATTGAGAAGAGCTGTATGTGGGGAGCCTCCCCACACATGAGAGTTGTACTCCACACAGGGGCGGATAAAACCCCTGTATAGAGTCAACAGTTGTGCAGGGGTAAAGAAAGAGCGGAGTCGGCTTAGCACACCCAATCTCTTGGAAGCAGATTTTACAAGAGATGTAATATGATCTTTCCAAGATAAGTCCCGAGTAAATGAAACCCCAAGCATGTTCAAGGATGATGCAGGATTAAGCTGAATATTATTAAACATTAGTGGGTATACCTGTGGAAGATTTTGTCGGGTTGATAGGTGTAAGAACTGAGTCTTAGATGCATTAAAGACAACCATATTATTTTTACCCCAGTCAGAGATACGAGCCAAATCAGACATTAGGTGTGCCACAGCCTCATCCCTTGCTTGTTGAAGTAACTGTTGAGATGGGCGTTGCGGGAACCGAATGGAAAGGTGAAGGGTGGAGTCGTCAGCGTATGAGTGGATAAGGTTAGATGTACAGCTTAGAAGATCATTGATAAATAAAAGGAAGAGAGTTGGTGATAGGACAGAGCCCTGAGGAACACCACTGTTGATAGATCTAGGAGAAGAACGATGGCCGTCTACAACAGCGGCTATAGAACGACCAGAAAGGAAGCTAGCGATGAAGGCACAGATAGAAGGATAGAAACCGTAGGAGGGCAGTTTGGAAATTAAAGATTTATGCCAGACTCGATCGAAAGCCTTTGAGATGTCAAGTGCAATGGCAAAGCTTTCGCCAAAGTCCCGAAAGGAGGATGACCAGGAGTCTGAAAGGTAGGTGAGAAGATCGCCAGTGGAGCGTCCCTGACGGAACCCATACTGACGATCGGAAAGAAGGTTGTGATAGGAAAGATGCCTTAAAATTTTTCTATTAAGAATTGACTCGAAAACTTTTGAAATACAGGATGTTAAAGCAATTGGACGATAGTTGGAGGGTTGGGAGTGGTCACCCTTCTTTGGGACTGGCTGAATGAGAGCAAACTTCCAGCAAGAAGGAAAGGTACAAGTTGACAGACAAAGGCGAAAGAGTTTGCCTAGGCAGGGTGTAAGCACAGAAGCACAGTTCTTGAGAACAACAGGAGGGACCCCATCAGGCCCATATGCCTTGTTAGTACTGAGGCCAGTGATGGCAGAAAATACATCAACTGAAGAAATTTTAATGTCAGCCATGAGGAAGTCAGAGGGGGGAAATGATGTAGGAACAGCACCGGAATCGTCTAAGGTAGAATTGGAGGAGAAAGTCTGTGCGAAGAGATCTGCTTTATCAGTAGAAGAAATAGCTACAGAACCATCAGAGTAGAAAAGAGGAGGGAAGGATGATGAGGTAAAGTTGTTAGAAAGATTTTTGGCAAGATGCCAGAAGGAGCGGGAAGAATTCGAGTCGGAGAGTTGAGAGCATTTGGTATGGATGAAATTATTTTTAGTAGAGCGAAGAACAGACTTAGCACGATTCCGGGCAGAAACGTAAAGATGATGTGATTCAGGGGTGGGTTGGCTCCGGTACCTTTTGTAGGCCCTCTCCTTGTTGCGGACAGCATTAGAACAAGCGAGATTAAACCAAGGCTTTCTTGCATTAGTCAAAGGATATGAGAAAGGAATGTATGCTTCCATGCCCGAGAGAATAACCTCCGTAATGCGCAAGGCACACTCAGATGGCTCACGGCCATGGAAGCAATAATCATTCCAGGGAAAATCAAAGAAGTACTGCCTGAGGGCCTCCCAGTCCGCGGCTCCAAAATGCCACAGACGACGTTTCACTGGAGGGTCCACAGGCCGTACCGGAGTGATAGGACAGGTTAAGGTAATAAGGTTGTGATCGGAGGAGCCCAACGGAGAGAAAAGATTAACAGAGTAAGCAGAAGGATTAGTTGTAAGGAAGAGGTCAAGTATGTTGGAGCTCTCTCCAAGGCGGTCAGGGATACGGGTAGGGTGCTGTACAAGCTGCTCTAGGTCATTAAGGATAGAAAAGATGTAGGCTTGTTCACCAGGTGGATCCGTGAAAGGAGAGGAGAGCCAAAGGTGGTGGTGAACATTGAAATCTCCAAGAATGGAGATTTCAGAGAAAGGAGAAATGGATAGAATGTGTTCCATCGTAGAAGTAAGATAGTCGAAGAATTTTTGATAGTCAGTAGAATTAGGAGATAAGTAAACAGCACAGATATATTTAGTCAGAGAATGACAGGAAAGCCGAAGCCAGAGTGTAGAGAATTCAGAAGAATCAAGTTCAGGAACACGAGAGCAAGATAAGTCGTTGCGTATATATACACAACAGCCACCTTTGGCTTTGAAATGAGTATAGAGAAAGTAGGAGGATACAGAAAAGGGTTTGCTGTCAGTTGCCTCAGACAGCTGAGTCTCAGTTAGAAAAAGAAGGTGAGGTTTAGTTATGAATTTCGGCGTTTAAGCCCAACACATACATATCTTCACGCAAGGTGCTTCTCTTGTGTTTGTTACTCAGTAAGAAATAATTTAAAAAATGCATTCACTCCATAGTTTAAATAACAATTATCACATAAGTGTATGTGTATATTATCGTGAAATATTATCTTCGATGATACCCAGCCAGGATTAGGGTGTCTCTTCAAGAAGCCAGTTATTTTGTTGTACCTTCTTATCAGTTGCAAAGAAAGAATTATCAACAGAAACTGCACAGTAATCAGTCGTTCGGTTTTAACTTTTGACCTAGTTCTACTGAACGAAGGCTGCGCTCGCAGATCCTCAGCTCCTCATACCTGAGGTCATTAACGGTTGTCTGAATGACCATTGAGCAACTGACGAAAAACCGTAACAATGTAAATAGGTGAAATTCATTTTTTCTGTAATAAGTGAATAGTTTTAATGACATTGTGGTCTTCACTGTGTAAAACCTCTGTTTTTTCCGTATGTATGGCGTCTTACGGAAATTCATTATAGATAAACAGTATCCGGCTCAGACCCGCTGGATACATTCGAAATATGGGTAAAAATAAAAAAGAAAAAATCCCGAAGTTGTGTCACGTCCCTGATTCCTTAAACACAATTTCTGTCGTACCGGACAATGGAAGACAATCTTGCTAGAATATTTTAATGGTACCACTTTCATTTTCAACTGAAAAAAAAAAAATCTCCAAGAAAGTATATAATGGAGATCTTACCTCTCGTGTTTGTCGTCCTACCTTACCAGCTTAATAAGAGGAATGCAAGCTTGTCGTCTTCACATTTTTGTCAGATAAAACACTGAAATGTTACCTAAAGCATTAATCCAACAGCAGCTGTTTTCACCGCCTCCACATGACCAGTTTATTCCACTCATTTCTAGTCAAACCACAAATCCTACAGCATCCAGTTTCACAGGGTATACTTTCATGCACCAGACCCACCAACCACCAACATTCCAGCCCATCCTACAAGTGATTTTGTTCACAAGACCCATTTCTTTTATTATCCCATCCCATCCTTATTTGACAGTTTCATCAAATGATGCAAGCTGTGCGATCGACGAACGCGTTCCTTTTTCTTTTTAATGGAATCACTTCCATGTAGCCTAGTTAATGGGAGAATTTCATCCAAGCCAACATGGGGCGAGTCATTATGAGCCCTTCAGGGTCGGACCTGCCTGGAAACACATTTGCCTAAGATGTTTTCACGTCACTGTCAAGCGACATAACTTAAAAAAGCAAAGCCCCGCCAAGGATAACATGATGACCCTCTCCCGACACAGGGACAGAAGAATGAGTAATTGGGGATCGGTTTTCCCCTGTATCTGTGCAGAGTATTAGGTTAAAATGAAGACTAATAATGGAAAATAAATGCTAACTGGCCAAGGCACCGAACGCTGCACCAAATCTCGGAAACTGAAATGTACTGAATTCGATAATTTGGTAGACGGTGAAAAAGCATCTGGTGCTTATGACTCGGTATCAGTTGAATAATATCAACTAATGTTAGTCTGAATGGAAACTAGAGTTGTCTGTATCATGCCAATTAATGGTATCAGTATTAACACTCAAAGACTCCAATTCCCATTCTTAGTTTAGGTAATTATCGAACATTAACTGGAATAATATTGTACATTGACTTCATCAGGAGAGTTAAATGAAAACAGAGTGCAGTGTACGGCTTAAGGGATTACTTATATGCTATGGTATTCGTTGCATAAGTACACACTTTATATCTGTACTCTATGCAGGGCAGCATTTTTCCAGATAGTTCTGAATATTTGCATGGGTACAAATACGGTCCAGAGACGAGGCAAGAATATCATAACGACTGCACGCAGGTCTACAGGTGGAAGCCTGATCAAAATGCCAAATATGCTGCACGTACAGAGATGAAAGATACGGTGGCTCAGTGGTTAGCGTAGTCATCTCGTGATGCATGTGCCCCGAGTCTAGAGTTCAAGCACAAAGGTGGTGGACATGTAAAATGGGCGCTGGTAGTATGTTCCTTCATTATACTTGCATATGCTTGCATCCTGTCAGTTCTAACCATGACACATTTATACAGACTCTGACACATACAAACATAGCCATTACAAAATTACCACTGCCACATACATTACTTCTGCTGCATAAACCCCTTCCTAAAATTTTTTCCCCATTCTGACTATCATTCTCGCTTACGGTGTTAGCGAGCGGATGTTTGTTTCTTATACTTCATGACTCAAAAGTGGTGGAATCTCGTGAATCGACGAGGCCAGTTGCCTTCTTACCAAATCTGCTGAAGAGGCTGTTCTATGTGGAAACAGTATTGTAGTGACATTGGGCAACACACACAAAAGAAATCTCTACCTGTACCCTGAAACACTGTATGAGAGAGATCAACTACACTCCCAGTAAAGCATTCAGTAGCAATGCGGTGTCTTTAAGATATAACCTGAGATCCTTGTGGTAAATCTACGGGCCCACGTCTCACAACGGTTTGGTGAAGAAGTGAATGAGTGGTGGACGATGTGTCAGTGAAAGGTGCTGGGTGAGGCATAGGTGACGGGTGAGGGGTGAGTAACGGGGTAGGTGGGGTGGTGGGTGTAGGGTGGGTGAGATGTGGTAGGTAAGGTTTGGTGAGTGAGGGGTGAGGAGGTGTTGGATGAGGGATAGGTGACGGGTGAATGAGGGGTTGCACAATAGGTGTCGGATGGATCAGAGCTGATGGCTCAGGGGTTGTGGGTTGGTGAATGATGGGTAAGAGGTGCTGGGTGGGTGTGAATGCGTGAAGGCTGGGGGGTGACGGTGGGTGAGGCCCGATGGGTGACGGTGGGTGAGGGGTGGTGGGTGACGGTGGGTGAGGTCTGGTGGGTGATGGTGGGTGAGGGCTGGTGGCTGAGGCCTGGTGGCTGATGGTAGGTGAGGGCTGGTGGGTGACGGTGGGTGAGGCCTGATCGGTGACGGTGGGTGAGAACTGATGGGTGATGGTGGGTGAGAATTGATGGGTGACGGTGGATGAGAACTGATGGGTGATGGTGGGTGAGGCCTGATTGGTGATGGTGGGTGAGAACTGATGGGTGATGGTTGGTGAGAGCTGATGGGTGACGGTGGGTAAAGGTTGGTGGGTGACGGTGATCTCGAACTTAAAATTTTGTCAATGAATCCATTGTGACCAAGTCCGGCAAAAAGGTAGGACTCCCGATAA
The DNA here is from genome assembly GCF_032717465.1 of Coenobita brevimanus. NCBI lineage: Eukaryota > Metazoa > Arthropoda > Malacostraca > Decapoda > Coenobitidae > Coenobita > Coenobita brevimanus. The sequence goes on along the minus strand of NC_136987.1, from coordinate 22,871,120 downwards.
CCATCCCCAACGGGTGGGGGAGGGAGGCGCCCCCAGACTAGACAATGCCAATCTTTTATTTTTATTTTTTTCTAAAGAATATGAAATTTTGCATAATGGTAGATCTACGACTACTACTACGACCATAACCAGAACCACCACCACTTCTACTGTTATAACCACCACCAACACAATTATTATTACTACGACTACTAATGCAAATCTCTGTTTACCCGAACGTGTCCCAAAGTTAGCGTTGAGGATAAGGATGAGCGAAAGAGGGGTGAGGATGTAGGATGTTGGATTTACCTGAAAATGGTTTTAAAAGTTATTCGGCATTGTTTTTCCTTGGTGATGATGATAATGATGATGATGATGATGATGATGATGATGAGTGGAGGTGCTGGGTGGTGGTGAGCATGGGGATACTGACGTAGAAGAAAGACAAAATGAGGATGATGGGGATGAAGCTGATGGGGACGAGGTTGAGGATGATGGAACGGAGGCTGACAGGTATTGGATTTTTACAAAATTGATTTTTTACAAGTTTCTAATCACGTATTTTATTATTTCTTTTTCAGTTTCTTATTTACAAGCTATATGTTCGACGTTTATGTAATAAGGGCAGGCCCACAGGCAATTCCATTTGACAACATGACACGAATGCAACTCGTTGATTACATCCGAAATTCATCACAGTGACGCCCCACGCGTATGATGCGACACGTAATTTTAAAGCGCTGGAAAATTAACAACAACAAAAAAATGCGAAAGATCTAAAAACGAAAACGCTTAGGAACATTGCAACGACTGCACTAAAAAGTGACATTCCAGGTCTTAACCTACGCCGACCTAAGTGTCAAAGAGCCAACCTACGCCGATCCGACCTACACCGACCTGACCCTCAACGACCCTCTCAACTACACCAGCACCGCCTTCAACGTCCCTCTCAACTCCATCAACACCGCCTTCAATGTCACCCTCAACGTCCCTCTCAACTCCACCAACACCGCCTTCAACGTCACCCTCAACGTCCCTCTCAACTCCACCAACACCACCTTCAATGTCACCCTCAACGTCCCTCTCAGTTCCACCAACACGTACTCCAACGCTTTCAACGCCACCCTCAAGCATCCCCACAACTCCAGCTCGGACTGGAGTGAGAGGAACGGGCGGCGGAGTAGCCGGAGTGGCTGGGGAAGAGTTAGGGCGTGGGGGGGAGATGAGGGGGAGAGAGGATGAGGGAGACGATCCCGGGAAATGGATACGCCAGGGGAAAAAATCGCCCGGAGGCAAGAAGACCTAGGGACAGGAAGACCCCAGGGGCAAGGAGATCAAGGAAGCAAGAAGACCCGGGGGCAGGAAGACCCGGGAACAAAGACAGCCGGGAAAAAAAACTATCGGGGGCAAGAAGACCCTCGCTGCAAGCCAGAAATATGGAGCTTCGAAGCCAAAAAAAAGACCCGATGCCAAAAAAGACCCTAAGCCCAAAAAGGACCAGAAGCCAAAAAAAAAAGACCCAATGTCGAAAAAGAAGAAAAAAGACACCCGGGTAAAAAAAAAAAAAAAAAAAAGACCTGGAGTCGGAAAAGAAACCGGGTCGGAAAGAAATACAGAGACCGGGGTCAGAAAAAAGAGACCAGGTTCAGAAAAAAAAATCCGAGTCAGGGAAGAAAAAATACTGATAAGGAAAAAAAAGAGACACGAGTCAGGAAAAAAGCCCAGAGTCAAAAAAACGAGACCTAGGTAAGAAAAAGACCCTGGTCAGAAAAAAGGGAAGAGACCCGGGTCAGAAACAAAGTAGATACCACGGTCAGAAAAAAAGAGACCCGGGCCAGAAAAAAAGAAGAGACTCGGGTCAGTAAAAAAAAAAAAGAGGAGACCCGGGTCAGAAAAAATAAGAGACCCGAGTCAGAAAAAGAAGAAGCATTGGTCAGAAAAAATAAGAGACCCGGGTCAGGAAAAAAGAGGCACGAGTAAGAAAAAAGAAGAAACCCGGGTCAGAATATAAAGAAGAGACCCGGGTCAGACAAAAAAAAAAAAAAGGTCAGACAAAAATAGAGACTCTAATCAGAAAAATAAAACAAGAGACCCGGGTCAGAAAAAAGGAGAAACGAAACAGAAAAACAAAAGAGACCCGGGTCAGCGAAAATAGAGACCCGGGTCAGAAAAAAATTTAAGAAGCGGATCATAAATAAAACACGGGTCCGAAAAGGATAAAAGACACGTGTCACACACACACACACACAAAAAAAAACACGGGTAAGAATAAAGACATCAGGTCAGAAAGAAGAGAACCGGGTCGGACAAGAGAGGAGACCCAGGTCAGAAGAGAAAACCAGGGTCAGGAAAAATAAGAAAAGACCCGGGTCAGAAAAAAAAAGAAAAAAGAAGAGGCCTGGGTCAGAAAAATAAGAGACCCGAGTAAGAAAAACTAAGACCCGGGTGAGAAAAAAATAAGAGACCCGGGTCAGAAAAAAAGGAGACATTCGGGTCAGAAACAAAGAGACCCGGGTCAGAAAGATAAGAAGAGATCCGGGTCAGAAAAATGAAGGGACCTGGGTCAGAAAAAATTTGACTCGGTTCAGAAAAAAAGAAGAGATCCAGGTCAATAAAAGAGAGAGAGAGAGAGAGAGAGAGAAGACGCAGGTCAGAAAAAAAGGAGAGACCTCGGTCACAAAACAGAGACACGAGACACTAAAAGGAGAGCAGGATAAAAAAAATAAAAACAAAGACCCAGGTGAGAGAAAAACGAAGAGACCCGCATCAGAAAAAAGAAGAGACGGTGATAAGGAAAAAAAAAGAGACCTGGGTCAGAAAAAAGACCAGGATCAGAAAAAAAAAAAGGAGACCCGGGTCAGAAAAAAGACCAGGATCAAAAAAAAAAAGAGACCCGGGTCAGAAAGAGGGGAAGAGAGCCGGGTCAGAAAAAGAGAGACCCGGGTCATTAAAAAGAGACCCGGGACAGAACGAGAGGCACGGGTTAGAAAAAGTACAGAAGACATGGGTCAGAAAAAAAAGTAACCCTGGTCAGAAAAGAAGAGAAGGCCCGGGTCAGAAAATAAGAGACCCTTGTCAAAAAGAAGAGAAGAGACTTGGGTCACACAAAAATAAAGAAACTCGCGTCAGCAAAAAAGAAGAGACCCGGGTCAGTAAAAAAGGAGAAATGAAACAGAAAAAAAAAAAAAAGAGACCGAGGTCAGCAAAAAAAAGAAGAGGCCCAGGTAACCAAAAAAATGACCCGGGCCAGCAAAGAGACCTGGATTTAAAAAAAAAAAAAAAATGAATAAATAAAAAAAGAGGCCAGGAAACAAGGGACACGGGTGAGAAAAGAAGAGACCCGGGTCTGAAAAAAAGAAGAGACCCGGGTCTGAAAAACAGAAGAGACCCTGATCAGAAAAACAAGGAGAGACCCGGGTCAGAAAAGAAAAGAGACCCAGGTCAAATAAACGTGACCCAAGTGAGAGAAAAGAATAGACCCGGGTCAAAAACAAAGAAGAGACCCGAGTCTGAAAAAAGAAGAGACCCGGGTCTGAAAAGGGAAGAGACCGGGTCTGAAAAAAGAGACCCGGGTCTAACCAAAAAGAAGAGACCCAGGTGTGAAAAAAGAAGAAACCCGGCTCTGAAAAAGGAAGAAAGACCCGGGTCTGAAGAAAAAAGAGACTTGTCTGAATAAAAGAAGAAACCCGGGTCTGAAAAAAAGAAGAGACCCGGGTCTGAAAACAAGAAGACCCGGGTCTGAAAAAAAGAAGAGACCCGAGTCTGAAGAAAAAAAGGGTCTGGAAAAAAGAGACTCGAGCCTGAAAAAACGAAGAGACCCAGGTCTGAAAAAGGGAAGAGACCCTGGTCTGAAAAAGAGATCTGGCTCTGGAAAAAAGACGAGACCCGGCTCTGAATAAGGTAGAGAGACCCGGGTCTGAAAAAAAAGAAGAGTCCCGAGTCTAAGTAAAAGAAGAGACCCTGGTCTGAAAGAAAGAGGAGACCCGGGTCTGAAAACAAGAAGAGACCCGGGTCTGAAAAAGAATAGAAAAGACCTGAGTCTGAAAAAAGAAGAGACCCGGATGTGAAAAAAATAGGAGACCCAGGTCTGAAAGAAAGAGACCCGGGTATGAAGAAGGAAGGAAGAGACTCGGGACTGAAGAAAAAAAGGAAGAGACCCGGGAGTGAAAAGAAAAGATTCTCTGTTCCGAAAAAAAGAGGAGACCCTTGTTTGAGATAAAGAGACCCGGGTCTGAAGAAGAGAACAGACCCAGGTGTGAAAAAAGATAGACTCGGATCTGAAAAAGAAAAGACCCGGTTCTGGAAAAAGAAGAGACCCGGGTCTGAAAAATAGACGCAGGTCTGAAAAAAAGATGAGACGGGTCTGAAAAAAGAAGACCCGGGTCTGAAAAAGAGAAGAGACCCGTGTCTGAAAAAAGAAGGGAGACCCGCGTCTGATAAAAAGGTGGAGACCCGGGTCTGAAAAAAAGAAAAGACCCGGTTCTGAATAAGGGAAGAGACCCGGTTTTGAAAAGAAGAGACCCGGTTCTGAAAGAGACCCCGTCTGAAAAAGAGACCCGGGTCTGAAAAAGAGACCCGGGTCTGAAAAAAGAAGACCCGGGTCTGAAAAAAGAGACCCGGGTTGAAAGAAAAGATCCTGTTCCGAAGAAGAAAGAGACTCTTGACTGAAAAAAAGAAGAGACCCGATATGAAAAAAGAAGAATCTCGGGTCTGAAAAAAAAAGATCCGGGTCTGAAAAAAGAAGGGAGACCCGGATCTGAAAAAAAAAGAAGTGTCCCGGGTCTGAAAAAAGGAAACCCGGGTGTGAAGAAAAGAAGAAACCCGGGTGTGAAAAAAAGACCCGGGTCACAAAAATGAGACCCATGTGAGAGAAAAGAAGAGACCCGGGTCAGAAAGAAAGAAGAGATCAGGGATCCTCCCAGGCTCTGTAGCAGATTATAATCGACATAACAAAAACCAATCATGCCTACCAATTTGGACTCAAAAGGATGCGATTTAATCAACCATAACAACAACAAACTCTTCCTCTCAATTACAACAACCAATTTACCAATTATACCACCAATTTAGACTCAACTGGGTGCGACTTAATCGACTATGACAACAACAAACTGTTCCTACCAAACTGAACTCCACTGGATGTGGCATATTTGTCCTAACTTTTCATAAGTGTGTGTGTGTGTGTGTGTGCATCACTACATCTGCCAGGCTCATAAACTCGTATATGTTATTTATGCAAACTCTGCCTATGTTGCACTGCTGTAACATATAATATTAATCCAATTAGTACGATGTCATCGTTGATTTATTTTCTTCATGCTTCCTCTAGATGAATTTATTCAAAAGTGGAAAAGATTACCGAGTAGTTAGTGAAGGTCCCTGAGCTCAGCGCAATAGTCTTGAAATAGCAAGAGGAAAAATGAAGTCTCTGTATTAAGTGCATGAGATGTTTAACTCAAGACTTATTTACGAAGGACGAGATGCATTGCGGTTTTCTCTTTAACTGTCATTACTCATCTTTTTCCTGAACTGCAAGAGGAGACCAACACTTGAACATAATGCTAGTTATGAAATGTTCTATGATGGGCCTGTCTTTTACTGTTAGTGTGTTACCTGAAGTAATCCTCAAAATGACTAAAACCTCCTCCAGCTTAGGTGGGATGAAGTACAGTAACCTTCCTCTGCCCAGATGAATGTTCCGCTCACATACAGTACAGCCTTCAGTATTCACATGTTCTTGTCTCCACACATATGCTTATTTCTCATTTATACTTGGCCAGAATGGAGAATTATCTATCCCTAAGCGCCTGCTGACGACTTTAAGTATTTTTCTCTGGGTGATGACAGACGATTTTATTTCAGACAGACAAACCTCTCGTTCTCCATGTGTTAAAGTTGACTATCAGCCACTCTCAGTGGTAGGTATGATCCTGCAGTGGATAATGTATGGAATGTGAAAGAGAATGATCGTGTCATAAAAACTCAGAGTACAACAGTGTGGACAAGTTCCCAGTTTTGACAAGCTTTCTGAAACATGTGATTACGGTAGAACATGACTGACCTGTCTCTGTCGCAACTACATTTGCAGCGTCCGGTCCAGACTGGTCAGAAATGACGGAGGTGTTTGGCGAACCATGGTTGTAAATTTGAAGCTAGCTTACATTTTCACGCACCCGATATTACTAATACGGTTTTAGTATACAGTATATTGCCATTCCATGTCAAAGACGACTATTAGCAGCATTATTATTTGCGTTATATCAATGGGAAATTGAGTCATTTTTTTTAATGCAAGAAAGAAGGAACCAAAGGCCAGGAGCCCGCAAACCGTTTCTTCCAAGGAAAAAAAAAAAAAAAACAATACAAAAGAGAGCCAAATAAAAGATCCGATCATTTCGAGATGCCTGCACATACTGTACTGCGGTTGAAAGACTGGAGGTCATAGGAAGCAGGAAATACAGACAGAGGGAGACAGTTCCAGAGTTGATATGTTGCATAAATGAAGGACTGGGAGTAACGGTTAACTCTTGCATTACAGAGCTGAACAGAAAATCGATGAGAGTTTGTTGCTAGACGGTTGCTACTCATTTGTCGTAGAGGTGGAGGGATGCAACCAGACAGTTCAGAGGAGCAGTTACCATTGAAGTAGGAATAGAAAAGAGATACAGATGCAACAGTGCGGTGAAGAGACAGAGGTTGAAGGGAGTCAGTAAGAGGGGGAGAGTTAATGAGAGGAAAAGCCTTTAACTCCACCCTGATGAAAGGAGTTGTATGTGGAGAGCCCCCCCACACATGAGAATTGTACTCAACACAGGGGCGAATAAGTCCCGTGTATAGAGTCAACAACTGTGCAGGGGTAAAGAAGGTATGGAGTCGGCTTAGCACACCCAATCTCTTGGAAGCAGATTTTACAAGAGATGCAATATGATCTTTCTAAGATAAGTCCCGAGTGAATGAAACCCCAAGCATGTTCAAGGATGATGCAGGAATCAGCTGGATATTATTAAACATTAGTGGGTATACCTGTGGAAGATTGTGTTCGGTTGATAGGTGTAAAAACTGAGTTTTTGATAAAGTAAAAATACGATTATTTTTACCCCAGTCAGAGATACGAGCCAAGTCAGACATTAGGTGTGCCAGAGACTCATCCCTTGTTTGCTGAAGCAACTGCTGAGATGGACATTGCGGGAACCGAATGGAAAGGTGAAGGGTGGAATCATCAGCGTCTGAGTGGATAGGGTTAAATGTACAGCTTAGAAAGTCATTCATTGATGAATAAAAGAAGAGAGTTGGTGATAGGACAGAACCCTGAGGAACACCACTGTTGATAGATCTACGAGAAGAACGATGGCCATCTTCAACAGCGGCTATAGAACGACAAGAAAGGAAACTATAGATGAAGGCACAGACAGAAGGATAGAAACCGTAAAAGGGCAGTTTGGAAATTAAAGATTTATGCCAGACTCAATCGAAAGCCTTTGAGATGTCAAGTGCAATGACAAAGCTTTCGCCAAAGTCCCGAAAGGAGGATGACCAGGAATCTGAAAGGTAGGTGAGAAGATCGCCTGTGGAGCGTCCCTGACGGAACCCATACTGACGATCAGAAAGAAGGTTATGATAGGAAAGATGCTTTAAAATTTTTCTGTTACGAATTGACTCGAAAACTTTTGAGACACAGGATGTTAAAACAAATGGATGATAGAGGGTTGGGAATGGTCACCCTTCTTTGAGACTGGCTGAATGAAAGCAAACTTCCAGCAAGAAGGAAATGTACAAGTTGAAAGACAAAGACGAAAAGTTTACCTAGGGAGGGTGTAAGCACAGAAGCACATTTGTTGAGGACAACAGGAAGGACTCCATCAGGCCTATATGCCTTGTTAGTATTGAGGCCAGTGATGGCAGAAAATACATCAGCTGAAGTAATTTTAATGTCAGCCATGAGGCAGTCAGAGGGGGGAAGTGGTAGAGGAACAGCACCGGATTCGTCTTAGGTGGAATTGGAGGAGAAAATCTGAGTGAAGAAATCTGTTTTATCAGTAGAACCAATAGCTACAGAGCCATCGGAGTAGAAAAGAGGAGGGAAGGACGATGAGATAAAGTTGTTAGAAACGTTTTGGGCAAGGTGCCAGAAGGAGCGGGAAGAATTCGATTTGGAGAGTTGAGAGCATTTAGAACGGATGAAATTATTTTTTGCAGAACGAAGAACAAACGTAGCATGATTCCAGCCAGAAACATATACAAGATGTGCTTCAGGGGTGGGTTGGCTCTGGTACCTTTTATAGGCCTTCTCCTTGTTGCAGACAGCATTAGAACAAGCGTGACTAAACCAAGGCTTTCTTGCATTAGTCAAAGGATATGAGAAGGAAATGTATGCTTCTATGCCCGAGAGAATAACTTCCAGAATGTGCGAGGAACACTCAGATGGCTCCTGGCAATGGAAGCAATAATCTATCTATCTATCTATAGCCCGACGCCCTGATCCCACAAAGGGTGGCCGCAGACAAAACGCCTCCAAGTCGCTCTGTCACCCCCCAACTCACTCCCCCCTCCCTCATACACCTCTCAACTCCATCCCTCCACCTCATCCTCGGTCTTCCCCTCCCTCTCCCTCCCTCCACCTCACCTACATACACCCTCTTAGTCAGTCTTTCCTTCTCCATTCTCTCCATATGTCCAAACCACCTCATTGTATTTCTCCTCATCTTCTCAACCACATCCACATCCACCCCACAACGTTCTTTCACTTCTTCATTTGTCAACCTGTCCCTCCATGTCACTCCACATGCTCCTCTCAAGTAACTCATTTCCACTGCTCTCACTCTTGACTTGTTCCCCTCTTGCAATAATCATTCCAGGAAAAATCGAAGAAGTACTGCATGAGGGCCTCCCAATCAGCAGCTCCAAAGTGCCACAGTCGACGTTTCTTTGGAGGGTCCACAGGCCATACTAGAGCGATAGGACAGGTTAAGGTAATAAGGTTGTGATCGGAGGAGCCCAATGGAGAGGAAAGATTAACAGTGTAAATAGAAGTATTAGTTGTAAGGAAGAGGTCATGTCTGTTGGAGCTCTCTCCAAGGCGGTCAGGGATACGGGTAGGGTGCTGTACTAGCTGCTCTAGGTCATTTTGGATAGAAAAGGTGTAGGCTTGTTCACCAGGTGGATCAGTGAAAAGAGAGGAGAGCCAAAGGTGGTGGTGAACATTGAAACCTCCTAGAATGGAGATTTCAGAGAAAGGAGAAATGGTAGAATGTGTTCCATAGTAGAAGTAAGATAGTCCGAGAATTTTTCATAGCAGAATAGGGGGATAAGTAAACAGAGCAGATATATTTAGTCAGAAAATGACAGGAAAGCCGAAGCCAGAGAGTAGAGAATTCAGAAGAATCAAGTTCAAGAACACGAGGGCATGATAAGTCGTTGTATACATAGACACAACAGCCACCTTTGGCGTTGAAATGAGTATAGAGAAAGTAGGAGGAAACAGAAAAGGGTTTGCTGTCAGTTGCTAAATTCATCCAGCCTTTCCTGTCCTACTTCCATTAGAGCTTCCGACCCCTAGACTTCCCCTCCATCTCTCTCGCCTAACCACTATTAACGTCTCCTCGAGTTTGGTCTGATGGATCCCTCTGCTCTCCTCCCCCTCTTTCCCTCTGGTATTCTGTTTCCCTCTGTCTGTATTTCCAACTTCCTATGATCTCCAGTCATTCAAACGCAGTGTGTCCAGGCATCTCGAAATGAACGGATCTTGAAATAGGCTCTCTTTTGTATTGTTTTTGTTTTTTCTTGGAGGGAACTGTAAATGCGGGCTCCCAGCCTTTGGTTCCTTCTTCCTCTCATATATATATATATATATATATATATATATATATATATATATATATATATATATATATATATATATATATATATATATATATATATATATATATATATATATATATATATATATATATATATATATATATATATATATATATATATATATATATATATATATATATTACCATCAACACCAGCACTAACACCACCATCACCAATACCACCACCATCACCACCACAATTGTCTGAATAGAGCAAGAGTAACAGACTACCATCTCAGAGGATTTAGTCAGGTTTTCAAAGCCACAAGCAACAACCACATTCCTTCATCTTTAACATCCATCTTAACTATCTCCCATTTTAAGTGTCTTTACTTTTAACCATCCATCTTTTCTTATTCAACCTCACTAGTCTCTGTGAATGAACCAGGATTCATCGCCATAATCATTCTGTATCTTATCCTTCCTTCACATTCACTAAGGTTCATCTTCATCACCCTCGCCACCATAAACAGGACCCTCACCATAGTGAAAGAATTAAATTACTAAAATAGACGTCGCTATCATAGAAAGTCTTTAACTTTGATAGACTATAAAGCAATACAAATAATTTTCAGACAATACTAACCGTGGTTTTCATTAACCGTTTTTCCTCTTAATTATCTTATATTTAAATAATTCTTCATCTTAAATACCCTTTAGCTTTATCAACTTTACTTCACAGTAACCACATAACACTACCTTTCACTGTATCAAAGCCAGGACGCACAATAACCAGGATCATAACCTGTCCGTCATCATAAACAATACCCCCTCTGCCTGCGCACAACGCCACCACCTCCACCATAAACTCCTTCGCCCCTCTATCACCCAACACCCCCACTAAAGCCTTTAATTAAATTTGTATGTCATTCCAAACGAGGCACAGCGAGTGATGCAGGTCCCCTGTTGTATGGCCCGGGATTAATGGCACAAGAGGTCCACCCACCAACTGTTAACGTTCATGACCCAAATATTGGCTGTATACCACGATGCTGACTGGCGGCTCCTGCTCATACCACTGTTAATATTAGGATAGGTGAGTTAGGCACCATTGTTAATATCAGGAAAGTTTAGCCTGGCTCCCCTCTTAGGATAGGTTAGGTTAGCTTTACACTACTGTTAATATTGAACAAGTTAGCTTGGCATCACTACTTGTTTAGATCATGTTAGATTCAGTTAAATTAGGTTATGTTAGTATAGTTTAATCAATACACATATTATATCATGTCGGCTTGGCATCACCATCAGGTAGGTTAGCTAATATTAAGGTAATGTTATGGGAACATGGTCTGGCCTAACAGTTACATTAGGACAGTATAGCGTGCACCACTGTATTTGTTAAGAGAGGAGAATGTGGCGCTGTTTTTATTAATAAAGGCGAAGAATGTGTCACTTCTGTTAATATTTGGAGGAGTTATCATGGCACTGTTGTTAATAATTGGTTAATTCCTTAGCGCTATTAATATTAGAGGAGCTTTGCTTGGCGCCTAGACTAATAATTGGACAGCTTAGCTAGGCAAGAAAGCCACTGTTAGGGTAGCTTAATTTGGCACCCTTGTTAATGTCTGGGTAGCTTATCTTGGCACCACTGTTAATAGTAGGGTAGTTTATCTTGGCATCACTTTTAATATTTGGGTAGTTTTTTATAGCTTCCCATAGGTAAGGACGACTGTTAATACTCGGGTAAATGAACGTGAACTACTGCCAGACTGGAACAGATTATCTTACCTTTGCTTAAGTTGTGATAGAAGCAGTTTGGGTACTTTAGGTTTGGCCTGGGTGAGTCATGCCAGGTAGGAGACAAGCTATGATAAAGTCATTGTTGCAGAATTACAAATAGATTTTCTTAACTCTTTCCTAACTGGCGGCAAGACCATGTGCTGTCTCTGAGCATTTTCAGCAGTTGGTAAGAGTGATAACCAAGATATCACCCTTGAAAATTAGCATAAGTAGCCTACCAGTATCATACAATACTTTTTTAAAGCATAGAGATTTTTAATGTTTACTTAGCCTCTTGACTCATTACAGTACAGTTAATTGACAATGAAAACATTTAAATTACAATTAATAACTTATGGAAACCATAGTGCTTGTAACCAAAACAAAGAGTTATTAGTTCTGCATAACACGCAACAGTCTCCTGTGCGTCAGATTTTGCCCTCGAAATTTTTAAAAAAGTTTTGATGAAGTCATATCAGAAACTATCTATCTCTATCTATTGCCAGACGCCTCAATCCCGTTTGGGGTGGCCACAAACAAATCGCCTCCAAGTCGCCCTGTCCCCCGCCATTTCACTGCCCTGCTCCCAACTCACACCCCCCTCTCTCATATACCTCTCCACCCCATCCCTCCATCTCATCCTCGGCCTCCCCCTCCCTCTTCCCCCCTCCACCTCACTCACATACACTCTCTTCGTCAGTCTTTCACCCTCCATCCTCTCCACATGGCCAAACAACCTCAGTGTGTTCCTCATAACGCTTCCTATCACATCCACATCCACACCACAACGCTCCTTTATACACAACATATAAACTCTGTGAGGGATGCGGTTGGGGGAGAGGGTGGCTGAGTCGGTAGAGAGGCGGTCTGCAGTCCTGATGGACCCAGGTTCGAATCCCGGTTGGGGCAGGGAACAGTTTAATGATTTGAATTTCATAAAAAAAACAGACTTTCCTGACTTACCAGATGACCCGCCGACATGTCGTAAAAATACCCCCGCTAATACTAATACACCAGTCCTGTATGAGACAGCCCTTGCATGTATTCAATATGGACGGTGAGTGTTAGCGCCGAAATGGTGACATGTGGAGGTGTAGGAGGACTCTATTGGGCCTTGGGATAGGCTACTGCCCCCGAGATATAGGCCCTGAAGCCTTTGCCCAGAGTCGGACACATAAAAAAAGAAAAATGAAGCCATCTCCCTCTGGATAGAGTCTAATCTGTTTTAGTTCGAACTGCGAAAAACAGTGCTTCATGCAGCTTCCAAGGCAGCTTCACTCAGGTTATAATGAACATCTAATTGTTAAAACTGAAAGTGCCAATGGATAGATAATCCCGCAGTTCTGACAATATTTAAAAAAATCAAGATGAGAATATGTTTTACCTCGCTGTTAAATGTACTCGTATTCAATAATGCCACATGGAAGATAACCACAATCATGTGATGCTTACAACTTCAATATCTATTTAACTCTTATTTTGGAGTTTTTATGTTATTCGTCATGACAGCTTTCATAATACAACTGTGAATATTCAACCTATTGACGGGCAGAGATTTTCCACACGTGAAGAAGACTGCCTAATGCAAGCAATAATATAATCCCGAAGTGTAACAATATCGGAATAAAATGGATCACAGTCAAACAGTCTACTCGTAATGATGTCACGTGTTGTCTTCACCATTTTGTCTTGATTTTACAGTGCAGAAATTGTTCAGATACAAGAACTATTCTCATTACTGAAATTCTTGTACTGTATCTTTTCAGTACCACACTTTTGGGCATGTGAACATAATTCCTCCATCATCATCGTCATCATCATCATCATCATCCCGACTCTTATTCCCATCTAAAAAGAAGTGAGGTATGTAAACCATCATTCAAAAACGCTGGGAAAAAAAGAAAAAAGAAAAAAAGAGAGAAGGGCAATAATGATTTCTATATCAACAAATAATAAAAAAACTTCCTGTATGTGCTTAGGTCTTGGACATAGCAAGAGAAGTTGTGGAAGGAGGAGAGGAGTAAAGTGGGGAGGCGGGCAATACGCTCCCCTAGGCCACTCTGCTCCCAGCCTCTCATTATACATGTATGTGGTTTGCATTCAGTCAGTTATGGCTCCTAAATATTTATCCCTCTGCTGCAGAATTAGAAACAGGTGTTTGGTTTTCATACAGAGGTAAGATCACTGTTTCATTTAATTTTTCTTCAGCGTTTTGTTTAGTAACGGAGCGTATCATCGTCATCATCATCATTCTTATTTCTATTTACATGATGTGAGAGGGATCCAGAAACAGGAGTAGATGAGAACAATGATGGGAGATTGATAAAGAGGCCAGTTAATATGGTTTACACATCTAATGATTCAATATTCAAGTGATAATTAATATTATTGCTGCAGTAATAAGGATATCCATATCTGGAAACGACAAAAAAGAAGATACTGAGAATGAATACCTGTCAACAAATCAATTATGCAAATATACTGTGCTTAAAAAAATAGTCTGAACAATCAGATACGAAGCAGTGAGAACAGGAACTTATAATGTACGGAACCTTTCCCAGATCTATATACTGTATATCTATTTATCTATCTATCTATCTATATACATATCTATCTATCTATATCTATCTATATCTATATCTATATATATATATATATATATATATATATATATATATATATATATATATATATATATATATATATATATATATATATATATATATATATATATGTATATATATATATATATATATATATATATATATATATATATATATATATATATATATATATATATATATATATATATATATATATATATATATATATATATATATATATATATATATATATATTGTAGGGTGGTCTAAAAAAATTAAGTTATTCAAATTTTTGGTGCTCGACTGTAGGAAGTGTGTATCGTCATTCCATTGGCCTGAATCTAATGAGAGAAATCCCATCCAGTAGCATGGTTCGAAAGAACCGACTGGTGTTCGTAGATTCAGGCTTTTTCAGCTCCAGAGATGGAATGACTTTTTGTCACCACTAGTATCTTTGGTGGTTCCTTCTCTTCTTCCTTTCCCAGCAAAGACTCAAGAATTTCTTTTTTCTCATCATAATAAAACACCATCACCGAACAGTGCCACAGCTACTAATGTAACTCCTCGCTCAAGCACCACAGATGTCGCTGGACAACTTTTGTGGCTGCTATTCCAGTTGCTTCATCTATCTTCCCCCCATAGTAACGAAGCTGTTTGGGGAAAGATACATTATTGATCGAGCTTCAAACACTTCAGGGTCTTGAACCACATTGGACCATAGACAGGAGCAACATAACGTACCCATGGTGTAAACAACATTTTCTCCTTGGCGGCACCTGGATCTGGTGTTCAAACATGCATAGGTGGAGACAGTATAATGCTTTAGATATCCAGCGAGCATGGTGTTCAGGACCGGGCTGTCCAAAACGAATCCATCGGAGAGGAGTCTCATCCAGGAAGATCACACAGAGCTCCATTAGTCGTAGGTAGTCGTCCCGGGGCTGAGTCTGCTTGAGAGCTAACATGGTAGTAGTCGAGAACGTTTTCCACCCGTACAGAATTTCCATTCATCACTGCACTGATATGACTGCTTGTGTTTCCCGTCTGGAAATCGAACTGGTTGATTTGATGCCACTTTTTCTTAAACCATTGGAACAAGAAAACATCTGGACCGCTTGACGACCCAAGATTTGTTTTGAAGACCTCTCTGAGAACAACCTCCAAGATATGGTGTCTGTAAGGAAAGTATAGGATATTTCTTCCTAACTACTCCTCGATCAATTTACAAGCTCCACGAACACAACCTGTGTCGGCGGCAGTGGTATCGAAGCAAACAGCAACAACTCGGCCGACGACGTTCTATTCCTTAAGGGTATCCTCTGTGGCATTAGCCTGGGACATTCCTGTTCCAGATGACAGTTGTGGAATGCCCAACAATTGGTCTTTTTCTCCTGAAGAAGATGCAGTTCTTCCCCGATATCATTACTGATACTCGTTCAGCAGATTCTTTTCCTGTCAGAAATGGTAGGAGCTCACCATCCCAGTGGATTAAAATTCCAGTTTTATTTCAAGAGGCTTCGACGCCAGGCTTCGTAGATGCAGAGTGTTTTTCGTGATATCGGATGAAGGCTCTCGTGATTGAGGACCAGTTTATGGGCAACTCCCGTATGTTCAATTCAAGATCTGCTCCAGTAGCTGCCACAATGTGAACGGCCTGTCGGCCACTCGTATTGTTTCTGTCCAAGGCAACTGCAAGAAGACAGGAAAGTAAATCTCCAACATTGTTCCCAGGTGACAGATGAGACATAGCGGTTGACAGGGCAGGAACCGTAAAATCTACATCCATTTCGACTCGAGGCTTCCTTTGACATGAATGTGTCCATCACCATCAGAGGTGCTAGCTGACTCCAACTGAACGGCTTCTACTCGTAGTTCTTCACGCATCCGCTTCCTTGTTTTTTTCCTGTAGAATTTTCATTTTTTTTTTTTTTTGATACATCTACTTCATTTCCTTCTTGACTAGGGCTATGTCAGGCCGTTCAGTGTGAAACTTAAATTTTCGTTCTTCATCCTTCAGGAAAACCAGGTCTTCCTTCAGCCGAATCAGTTTCTCGTCGTCGTAATGCTTTATGTTGAACAGATTATCAAGATTTTCTATGAACTTCTCTTTCTGCGTCTGTAGTTGATTCTTCCTGGTAAATCTCTTCTTCAACTTCTCCCAAGTGATCAGAATTCCATTTTAGGTTCTTTTGATATTCCGTACCTCTTGCGTGGGAATTCAAAACATTTTCCAGGTATTTCATTGTCTCCTTCACCACCATATTAACGCACTTTTTTGCAGGTGTTGGTGTTCTTATCTTCAGATGATGGAAAAAAAAATTACGAGTCTGTCTTAGAGCAAGTATACGTGACTCTGGGATGATTTCAATCGTACTTCCTATAAGGTAGATAGCTGTTTTCTTACGTAACGTAGTCGCCATTATTTCAGTCTGAGAAAACGAAATTTGATGAAAAATACATGATGTCATGCTACAAATGAAATACAGGTATGGGTTAAACCTGCTCATACACAGTATGTAACGAATACGTGAGGCACTAATTAATGACATTAATTCACGTGAATCAGTATGTATGATAGACGAAGCTCAGAGTTACAACTGAGCATCACTGAACACCTTATGAGCTACTGCTTTGCAGCCGGAAGACTGAGCCAAGCAGCTAGGAAGTTGCTATGTTATACAGTTGACAGATTGCAAGATGGTTTAACAGAGTAACCAAATATATATTACCTCTGCAGAAAGTGAGGAAGTTTTATTAGGGTCGTATAATGTCTTTCAATACAGAACTCTTATTGCCGGACATGAAATAACGGCTAACGTGTGCATACCCTAATTATCAATGGCTTTGAGTAAGAAATCACCTGAAGCGTTTTGTCATCCAGTGGACTGGTTTGATTGATGAGCACACACACAAAAAAGGGGGGGGGGGAAATCACCCATATATACTGGACCACCCTAAGGCATACATGTATATCTATCTATCCATCTATCTATCTGTCTATAGGCTATGTATATCTATCTATCTATCTATATCTATATCTATCTATCTATCTATATCTATATCTATCTATCTATCTATCTATCTATCTATCTATCTATCTATCTATCTATCTATATATATATATATATATATATATATATATATATATATATATTATCAAGGCCATCATAGCACCATCTACTTTCTTTCCTTGAGTCACTACTTTCCACTTCTTGCGCACATTTTCCGCTCTTTTCCATCACTGTACCCAGGTATCTGAACTCTCGCTCCAATTCCAGAATCTCTCCATTCACTGCAAAATCGCACTCGGAGTCACCTTCTCCCTCAATAACCCTCACTTTACCCTTTTCAACGTTTGCTGTCAAGGCACGACGCTCGTAGACATCTGCAAACCTCTGCACAAGTCTACCAAGTTCTTGTCCGGTATTTGCAAGTAATACTGAATCATCAGCATACAACAAATTTGAGACATTCCATCCATCACCATTCATTATCAACGCCATTCCTCTCTCCAGTAATCGTGTTTTTACTTCTGTCATCACCCAATACACATATACATTGAACAACCATGCGGACATCACACAAACTTGTCGCACGCCCACACCGATCGTGAACCATTTACTTAGATGCCCATTTACCCTTACACATACTTCACTACCTTCATAAAAACTCTTGACCGCACCTAGCAGCTTACCATCTGCACCGCACATGCGCAAAACCCTCCGCAATTCTTCTCCACGTACTTTGTCTTATGCTTTTTCCAGATCAATGAATGCCATGAACACCTTATGGTCCTTCTCACAAGCCTTCTCTGCCATCTGTCTCACTGCAAATATTTCATCCTCACATCCTCTGCCACTCCTAAAACCACCCTGTTCATCACTCACTAGGACTTCTGATATCTCTCTTACTTTCTTTATGTAATTCTTCTTTATATCTTCCCTACCACAATAAACTTATGCCACAATAATTCTTGCACTCACTTTGCTCACCTTTTTTTTTGTACAGGGGTACAATCACAGCCTTCTTCCACTCTGCTGGCACAGTTTCACTCATCCATGCCTTCTAACAAATCTCCAACAAACACTTCATTCTGCTCTCTCCACTGCACTTATCATCTCTGCATACACCTCATCAACTCCAGCTGCTTTCCCATTTTTCAGCCACTTCACAGCGTTCTTCACCTGTGCGAGTGTCACGTTTCCTGGCACTGCATTTCTTCTCTGCACACCTGCAAAACCAATCATGTTTACAGTGACTCTGCTCTCTCTGTTCCCATTCATCAGGCTTTCAAAATATTCTTTCCATCTGGTCCTTATTTCATCCCCATGGGTTAATAATCTACCACCTACATCCTTCACGCTTTCACATTTCTTTCCGCTGTCACTTCTACATATCCGCACTTCTTTCCAAAATAAGTTCCTATTTTCAATGTTATT
Organism: Coenobita brevimanus; assembly: GCF_032717465.1. Taxonomy (NCBI): domain Eukaryota; kingdom Metazoa; phylum Arthropoda; class Malacostraca; order Decapoda; family Coenobitidae; genus Coenobita; species Coenobita brevimanus. The sequence continues at coordinate 22,852,523 of NC_136987.1, read as the reverse complement.
TGCATTCAATTTCTTATATATATATATATATATATATATATATATATATATATATATATATATATATATATATATATATATATATATATATATATATATATATATATGTGTGTGTGTGTGTGTGTGTGTGTGTGTGTGTGTGTGTGTGTGTGTGTGTGTGTGTGTTATATCTGGGCCACCTGCTATATGTACAGGTATACTTTTGTTTATGGACAGACACATCAACAATTCTCTTCCCTCCCATTAAATGATTCTTTGTTTTGCGTCAGCCCCAGCTTTACCAATAAGAAAAAAAAAGTAAAACAAAGGGCAAATGTGCAATTTCTGTGCTATGAATAAAATAATTTTCATTCATTATCTCTCTGTCAGCATCAGTAAAAAACTTGTACAAATTTCATATATATATTTGCAGCGCTGGGCAGAAGAGATCAGCATTTAACGCTTGGACTCTCACATTTCACTGTTGTTTCTTTTATCTGAAACATTCTCATTAGGCTGTTGTTTGCAGTAATAGTCCGAATCAACGTGAAGAGAGATGAAACTGAGTGGCCACAGGAGGAATGAAATTATAGATGAACAGCAGTCAACACAGAAACTATCATCAGTGGAGAGAGAGAGAGAGAGAGAGAGAGAGAGAGAGAGAGAGAGAGAGAGAGAGAGAGAATTTGTGTTAGTGCAAATAATCTAGTTGTTGTAATTTGGTAACAATACAAATGTCTGAGTCATATTTACGCAGCTGTGGCAAAGTGAAAGCCTTCATTGCCAAAGACTTCGACAGGACGCTGTTGTATCAGTTTTTTCTTGCTTCTGTCAAATGACTTTGGCCTACTTAGGAGAGCGCCGTGCTATTGAAGGGAATATTGAAGAATTTGTCTGACTACTCAGGTGTGAAAAGTCCTTCCCAAGCTGAATAAGGTCGTGAAGAGATATCAAGTTTTTATTCTTATAACACAAAGGATGCCTTTAACAGCCGCACCCACTCAGGCAATACTGCAAGGAGAAAGAAATAATTAACCATGTGGAAGTGAGAGGAGTGACTCATGGGGTTCCAGCCTCTATAATATACTGCTCTGCAAATTTCGTGAACCTACGTAAGGACTATGTCACTGTCTCCTCGAGGGGCAGGCCCTCCTTCAGTGGCGGGTGGCAAATGGTGGTGCATAACACGTGGACCTCTACCTGTAAGGAAAATTTCGGGTTCCTGGGTTAAAAACCATGTCTGTATAGAGGCATTGGCCAGGACCCCTGGGGCTGTGCACCTCACCCCACTCCCACCGTGGGGTTGGCCTTTGAGGATTTCCCTCTCCCAAAAACGTGGCTTCAGTACAGCTCTACCCTTGTGTAAGGTATAATTTTCTTAGGTTAGAACCAATAATACTACTCCCCCTGGGGACTGCTGTCCACGCCCATGAGGGATTGGTTATCGGTAGTCCCACTGTCTAAAACGTGACCTGGTAAACTCCCACCAATATGCAAAATTTTGTGTTCCTAGGTTAAGATCTCTAGCCATCCATAATGGCTTTGCCATTAGCCCTAGGTGCCGCTCCCGCCCCATGAGGGGCGACCGCCATTGGTTTCAACCTTCCCAAAACGTGGCCGGAGTGAACATCTGTCTATATACAAAATTTCATATTCTATAGCTTAAAACACACGCTGTGCATAATAACTTTGGCTGAGACCAACGGTGACCAGTCCCTTTGTGAGAGCCAGCATGCCGGGGTACCACCACGTTTTTAACCCCTACCGTGCATATTTTATATGCATTGTAAACTGCACCTCAAATGAGGCTTGCAGCATGTCCCACGCAGTACTGCACTGTGTCTCATTATGTGAGGTCTGCACTCGGCAAGGTTTAAATTGGTGCAAGTGAACCTCTACCATTCTTGTCCTTTGGTATAAACTGGTCGAGTCGAATGGTTCTGAATGGTACCACCTTACCTCAAACCTGGCCTGGGTGGAGGTTTTGCAAAATTTCGTTTTCCTTATACTCCTCCCACAGGGCCTGGACACAGTTCTTCAAAGAATGTACAGTTAGTGAGTGAGTGAGTGAGTGACACAGGAACAAATACTTTATTTGACCGTTCCTGTGGGTGCACATCATCATACTGATGTGACAAGCCTTTCCACTGTTTGGGTTTCTCTTGATTGAGTTAAATCTGATGTCAACCAGGAATAAATCGTATGGTGTAAGTCTAAGTATAACTCCTATATATAGTATTGGCTGAGGCGGGATGATTCAGACCTTTGAATATTTGCGTTTCTCTTGCAACAACCTCTGCTGTTAGCCTGGGATGCATTTCTCTAACATATTTTCGATCGAGTCTCTGTTGTTACTCTGATTTGTTTTTACAGGAAGAACTAGATCGCTGGATGATTTCGAATTTACGTCGGTTTTCCTTCCTGCAACGCGAATTGCCATTAGATAATTTTTCTCACGTAACTATTTTTTTTTTCCAGGATGAACAAGAGACAGCGGACGTTCCACATTCTCCTTGCCCGTCCTGTGAAAACAAATGACAGTTACGACACAGACCTGATCATTAGTTTGCGAATCCGGGCCCTGAATACAAATACGTACAAATATGTACTGATAAATACGTAATGATAAAATTAAATGAGCTCTGGAATCGTGCAGATTATTATTATTATTATTATTATTATTATTATTATTATTATTATTATTATTATTTTATTTTTTATTTATTTATTTATTTTTTTTTTGCAGATGGACAGACAATCATACCAAAGTTACTTTTACCTCCCATTAAAATAATGACTATGTACTTCGTGTCAAGAACAAGTCATGAAAAAATTCTTTAGCAAAATAGCACACTGTACGTTCAATGGTATGAAAAAAAAAAAAATCTACTCAACGCTACATTTGTATCAGTAACAGAGGTGTATAATTTTTTTTTTCCAGCGTTGGGCAGATGAGGACGGATATTTACGTTTGGAGTAGAAATTGGTATTTTCAATATACAAATTGCATTTTGTCTGTAGCACTGTGCAAATGTTAAGATGTTTTATTATTATATTTAAAACATCCACATAAGGCAGGGGTCGGCAACCTCCGGCCCGCGGGCCAGATCCGGCCCGCAGAGTCCGAACTCATGGCCCGTCACCCTGCTTGATATTTATATAACAATCCGGCCCGCAACAGTGGGCAGTCACTGATTTGCATGTTTTTCAATAAATTTCTTGTAATCTAGTCACTGGTTTGCCTGCTTTTCTATAAAATTTTTGTATATTGTCACAAACTGTTTTCTGCAGTCAGTGATTTGCATGTATTTCAAGAAATTTCTTGTAATGTAGTCACTGGTTTGCCTGCTTTTCTATATATTTTTTTTTTTGTATATTGTCACAAACTGTTTTCGGCAGTCAATGATTTGCATGTTTTTCAATAAATTTCTTGTAATCTAGTCACTGGTTTGCCTGCTTTTCTATAAAATTTTTGTACACTGTCACTTTTGGGTTCTCTTTGGCACTCCGGCCCGCAGGCTACTCCTAGAAGCTTTCTCTGGCCCTCGCACTGAAAAGATTGCCGACCCCTGACGTAAGGTCACAGTACAAAGTCAACTCAGTTAATTTTAATTCGATTCTGACCAAGCTTTGTGAAATGGTTAAGTGTCAGATAAGAATGAAGTAATTCCATTTTCAGAGCAATTGGTCGAAGGTCAAAATCACAGGGCTGTCACGTGTTTTGCCCTTAGATCAATTGGTGGGTACGGGTGTTGCTCATCTCGAGAGCTTCTTTTTCAACTTTTTATTGTTTGTGCGAGCGAAAACACTGTCAGACTTGCAGCAGTGTGCTAACGCCTATACCACGCACAGAACAAGACGGGTGTCATTTCGGAGACGTTAGAGGTACAGGGGATCTACGCACATTGTTTGAAAATTTATGAAAAATTGGGAAGAGTTTAGTACGTGCCTTCAAAAAATTCGCCACCATATTCACATTAAAGAAACCAAAAACAAACAAACAAACAAACTGAGCTAAAAAAAAATCTTACACTGTTACTGCTACAGCACACTTATACACATAGATGGAAAGCTCACGGTAAAGTAATAGCGGTTACTTAAGTGGGCTTTCTCATAATTCGCCACCATATTTCTGAAAAAGCCCCAAAGTGCCAAATTGACCACCAGAAAGTACCTTTTGAAACTATACCAACCTACTGTGCTGTGCACACATGGCTGGAAAGAGTAAAGAAAAGTAATAGGTGTTACATTGTGTGTGTGTGTGTGTGTGTGTGTGTTATCAAAGTTGCCACCAATATACAAAGAGAAAGAGCAAGAAAAATGGCTAATCAAAGAAAGTATAAGAGCAGTAATGAATTTTGCTGAAATGACAGCATTAACAAGCTAGCTTGCTCGAAGATGCTGCACATTTTCGAGTGTGGACGCCTATAATTACATATTTTCTTAGTAACCCATCTATCACTCATGTTTTTTTCTGCCTCATCAGGAGCCTGTACGAGTATACCTAAGGTTAGATCACTTAGCCTAGATAGCTAAGACTAGAGTAGCCTTAGGGTGTGACTGACTGACCGGGACATGACTGGAGATGCTCGTGCATATATATATATATATATATATATATATATATATATATATATATATATAGAGTATATATGTAAGAAAACTTTTGTTTTACGTCATCTGTAATAATGGCTAAATTTCATAAATGTTCTGGTAAGCGCCTGGCTTTTAAAATAATTTATAAATCTGCTAGCATTGAAGGTGTGAAAAACAACGCACATTAGGTAATTATAATGTCCATTATATCTCATTGCCGCGCCTTCTCTGTTTTCATATTAAAGCCAAAACTGTTCTATTCAGCAACGTGAGCCATCACCACCTGAGTGTTACTGATGGTACCATTACCAGTCTCATGTCGAAACCCTTGCATTATATTCCAGGTAACATCAGACGGTTTTAATGGGCTAAGAAAATCCCACAGGACTCAGGTTTCCTGAGTGATAAGCTGGAATATATTCACTGGTAAATGAGTAGGTTATTCGGCTTCTCCTTGCCGCAGTATTGTCATCATCATCATTAGCAGCAGCACCACTGGCATAAAACGACTGAAATATTCTCGTAATTAACCTTGATTACTGAATGCACAACAAATATGTATATATGTTCAGACTTTCTATGTGTATTTCTACTTGTTACTCATCTGTTATAATATACCATGAAATTAAATTATGAACTGTTGAGCAGCTAAAATATACACCCTTGCCCCAATACAGGCTTCTATGGTACAGCAAGTGTCAGGGAACATACGCCCAGCACTGCCAATGTCACTTCTTAAAGGGCTGTATTTCTTGGAGATGAATGGAAACTGTGAATGCATAAATTGTGACGCGGCCCCGACGGGATGTTCTCCCTCATCTGGTCTGATCGGCTGATCGGGTCAGGTGCGGGAGGGGATGGATCCATTATGATGTGGCAGGGGGAAACCAGCTCTGTTGTCGGGCCCTGCTGCGGATGTCGCTGGATTGCACTCCGCAGTTGACCCTCCTGCGGTGTGGTGCGGTGAGGAGCGATCACTTCTCCCTTTAGAGGCAAAGACACGGGTAAATGTGTGTGTGTGGATGAGTATTCTGGAGAGTGTGTCGTTTTGTCTCGGCTAATTAGGGGGTAAAAGCCTTGATATATAGATTTCGGGGAGGTGGTGGTTAGAAGTTGTTTGTTGACTAGATAGCCTAGACGACAATTCTATCCCACCTTGGAGCAGGGAAATTTGAGTGAATTTTCTTAAAGCAGATTTTACTACTAATATATAAGTGCCACTGACATGTTATAAATCCTGCCCACGAATACCATTACACCAACACCGAATGGGACAGCTGTAGCATGTTTTCATTAGAGACGGTTGGTACTACCGTCCACGTGGCGACATGTGAAAGTGTGTGGAATCTCTCTCTCTCTCTCTCTCTCTCTCTCTCTCCAATTTAGAGGCAGTACACGATTTTATTTTAAATGTGTCCGATTCTGGGCATAGGCTTCACAGTCTGCTCCCGAGGCCCAGCAGTCCTCCTACATACCATACACCTCTACATGTCACCATTTCGGCGCTAACACCACCCGTCCATATTGAATGCATGCTAGGGCTGTCTCATACAGGACTGGTGTACTTGTATTAGCGGGGATATTTTTACATGTCGGCGGGTCTTCTGGTAGATCAGTAAAGTCCGCTGTTTAATAAATTCATATCCTTAAACTGTTCCCTGCCCCAGCGGGGATTTGAACCTGGTTTCGGTAGGACTGCAGGCCACTGGGTGGAGATTACACATTCATTATCCTTCCTGGTGGAAATACTGGCGGCAACGCAACACCCTTTTTACAGTGGCAAGGAGTTTAGAATATGAAATTGTATGGATCACTCAACCTAGCATACGTCCTTTACCTAGACCGTAATCTCGCTAGTACTTGAGAGAGAGAGAGAGAGAGAGAGAGAGAGAGAGAGAGAGAGAGAGAGAGAGAGAGAGAGAGAGATTTACACTGCGTTTGATTATAAAATGCACAATACGGTCACCTCCGCCATCGGAGTTGGAGGTTATGTATTCACCCCTGTTCGTCTGTCTGTCCACAAGATCTCAGAAAGTTAGTGATGGATCTCAGTAAAATATTTGGCTATGTAGGCTTAGGAAGAGCTGGTTAAATTTTGGTGGTGATCTGAGCTGAGTCCCGGTTCAGGACTGTTTTGTATTTGTTTGTCCACAAGAAGTTTCAAAAAGTTATGGATGGATTTGGCTAGATCTTGTTGATATGTGGGACATGGGCCAAGGCAGAGTTCATGATATTTTGTTGGTGTTCTGAGTTGTCTGGTTTCGGCGTTGGCGGGGGTATGCACTCTCTGACTGCTCAAGTTCTAAACTGCATTCGCGAATATTTTGGATTTTTTGTTTTAAATGTATGAAGAGGAGGTCCTATGGCTTGCTGAAACTAAATTAGTTACTAGTCAGAACCACAAAAAGGAATACATGTACTGCATACTGCTACAAGTTAACTAAAAATATTTGGAGACCAGCTAGGTGTTTGTTTTTCTGTCAAGAGATTGAACGAATTACAAATTCTTCCAGCATTTCACCTAACTGCAACATTAGTTGTTGTTGTTTTGTTTACAGATTTCCTGCACCCAGAGTGCAGGCCGGGCCATACATTAGCCCGGTCAGTGGGGTATGGGCTGATTAAAAATTAGTAAGCGGGGAGACAGGGCCTGGGGTTTGTCCAGCACACACACCCTGTCTTCTGGCTGGTTTTGTGGTGTGTCGCAACATTAGTCAATAATGCTGGGAGAAATAACAAGTGCACTGGGGACGTTATGGTCTAAAAAGAAATGTTACTTCTAGTAATAAAACACTTTTTATGCCAAAAACTAAAAACGTCGAAGAAAGGAAAAGCGAACTACACAGTGGAAAACAGAATTTTCATTTTATTACACTACTTTGAGGTTGCAGAACACTGACAACACTGTAACAATGAAAAAAAAATAAGATATAAAAAATGTATTCAAGGATAATGTAAGCATGTTTTCCGGAACGATTTTTTTTGTTTTTAATTTTTTTGGCCTATCGACCATTGGGGCAAAGCCCCTGGTCATTAAGGCCATATATATATATATATATATATATATATATATATATATACAGACATACTTTCAATCACACGTACATATATCTATATAATAACAATAATTTTTATTTTATTATTTTTTGTATTTTTTTTGTTTTTATTTATATTTTTAATAATAATAATTTTTATATTATTTTTTTGTATTTTTATTTTTATTTTTTATTTATTTTTTTTTCTTACATTATAAACAAAAGTGCCTAATCTAAAGAACCTGAAACTAATCATCTAACAGACAAATCACTAACCTATACTAAATCCTAACGAGACAAATAACTAAACCTACACTGATGGTAGAAAGACCTCGACCAAGAGAACACCATCGACTGCAGATACGTAATGCCTCTCTACATTACACACCTGCACTCATCACTTGGTGACTGTCAGTCAAGGCATAACCTACTGTAGGGGACATCAATATATGAAAGAGAACCAGACGAGTCAGGAACATTTCCATATATGTCAGCTGTCGGCCCTAATTAGTTACTTCAGAAACATGGTATAATGTATTTACATAATATGTACAAAGAGTGAAGAACCTCGCCCAACACACCACCATCGACAGCAAGTGCCTAATACCTTTCTATATTGTACACTTGCACTCATCAACTGGTGATTGTCAGTCGAGGAACGGGGTTTAATGTCGGAACGAAACAAGCTGCGAAAAATATAAATGAACAGCACTGAGGACTAACAGGCTACAAAGTGCAATGTGTGTGATATATATATATATATATATATATATATATATATATATATATATATATATATATATATATATATATATATATATATTTGCGAGAAGATATAGAACACTATCTATCTATCCATCTATACTGCGAGAGATAAGAGATAGAGCACTGTCTATCTATCTATATATCATCATCATCATCATCAGCCGTTTGAGTATCCACTGCAGGACCAGCCTATCCCGACCGAAGTCGGGACGATACAGCCAATGTATCTCTGCTAAGTGGCTTAGGCTGTCTGATAGAGACTGTACTGTATGTATGGCGAGAAGTGCTTACAAGTGTAATAATTGTAGTGTTGGAGTGGCTTTGGATGTGTGTGTAGTCTGTGAACCAAGTGTAATCGGCCCGCGCAAGCCGACTGGGTGCAAGGATACTTCATAGTAAGCGACACTGGTTCAACCACAGCACCCCCTGTGTCCGCCAATGTAGTAGGTGGCCGGGTGAACACTCCCAAAGTTTATTACCCTAGCGGGGCGCGAACCCTGGTTCACCCTTGTACGAAGCGCACTCTCTACCAATATACCACAGAGGCTATCTATCTATATCTATTTCTATCTATCTATCTAACTATATTGCGAGAGATAAGAGAATTAGAGCACTGTATATCTATCAGTCTTTATCTATCTATCTATCTACCTATCTATATACTTATAAAACCATTGTGGATATTGAAAACATTTTGCTCTACTAACAGGCGGTTTATACAAAGACTATTGATATTTTGCCCTTCACCTTTAATCGACAATGCGAGAATGCTATAAACTGCATCCGGATTGTATTTTACAGGTGATGAACAAAGGAAGGAAAAAGAAATAAAATAATAAAAATATACACCGGATTACTGGCGTCTTCTGTTTATAAAAAAATTCTGTAATAGCTGTACTGTCCTTGAGCTGCTGTAAGTTGACGTTTGGGGAGAAACTATCCTGGGAAAATGAGCTCCAAAGAAAAACAGTTCGGGGAATAAAATAATTGTGATAGGCAGAAGTTCTGCAATATGGCAGTGTGACAGTCCAGTCGTGAGCACAAACGGATACCCGTTAGCACGGGAGAAGGTGTGGAAAGATGGCACAATGGATGCAACTTCGTCTGAGCATTTACCAAAAATGTATCTGTAATATAATGCAAGGGAGGCAACAATCCTTCTTACTTGAAGGGGAGATAATTTGATTATAATTGCTGGGTTATTAATTATCACTAAAACTCTTCCCGTCTCTTCATCTATAATGAAATATTCGAAATAACTACAAGAAGTATAATGCAATATGAACTTGGGAATAGTATTCTCAGTGGAGGAAAAAACGCTCAATACAAACTATATTCATGGAGAATATATACATTTCATTCTACTGTCTGAAATTTCTCCCAGTTCTTCCCCTGTAATGAAGTGATAGAATAAAATTAAATGCGGCATCACTGCCATAGAAAGTACCATAGCCCTTTAAACTGCCTTCGACATAAATAAAATACAAGTATATTGCTATACAAACTTTGAACAAAAAAAGTAAGTAGAAAATGTATAAGCTACTGTACACTGCGGAATAATATCAATACGGAAAGCAGAAAACTGACGATAAGAAAATACACAAAACACTCGAGGATATTTTATGCATTTCCTTTGATACCTGGAGGAAGCTGGACGATCACTAAAGTTCCTCCCGATCTTTGAGGTTATATAATACTTCACCAGAGCTGCTAGGTGAAATATAAACTGCATTTGGAAATATTAAATTACTTAAAGAAATATACACGACGTTGTGAAAAAGACACAAGTTGTGTTATGATTACCAAGTTCCATCGCTCACAGAAGTTCCTTTCATTTCTTCACCTAAAACAAATCACTTACCAGAACTGCAAGAACATATACTGCACTCAAGAATAACCTTTTTAGCACCAACGTTCCCGTTTTGGGAGCATTAATATAAATATTAATTAAAAATCAGTTTATTGATGATTTTTTACCCTGAGTCCAAAAGCAACTTCACTGATAATTATTTAATTATATCGATTGAAATATATATATATATATTTTTTTATCAGCTCTATACCTCTTTTTGCTTTTCTAGTTTTCACCATTTTTCATAACTCTATGTATTATTGTTATTGAATTATTTGTGACTAAAATCTTTAATCTCTATTCAGCAAACATATATTGAGTATTTCCTTAGTAGTATAATCCCACTTTATATCATCAGTAGACTAAAAGCGTATAACTTTGTATAGATATACAGTATATTTTTGAAATTCTCCAAATGGGAACGTTGGCATGTTGCCCTATAAAATTTACCCATGTTCATACAGGAGTAAGGAGGTTTTAAGTCTACTACTACATCGCTGCCTTACAGGCTCAAACAAGCTGATACTTGAAGTAACTAGGCCTTCCCAAGATATAAAAGCTCACTGGCCCTGACCTGAGTGTTACTACATATTGTCTCGTCCTCAGACGCAGATCCCAAGAGTCTGCTGACAATGAAACATCATTTATATGAGTAACTGCTTATGTGAGTAACTGTTCAACTTGACTGATGTTTATTTATCTGTTAGTGTTTTGAAGAATACGTGAAAAGCTTCATTACTCCATTTCATTGTATGTGAATACTAGTAATGATATTTCTGGTATTATTTTAACTCGCATGTTGTATCAGTAGTCCTATTCATCAACTTTATAATTTATTCATATTGATGCTAAGGATGCTGTTCTTTTTTTCAGTTCTGGAAGAGCTATGTCTCGATTCAGTTATCTTCAAACAGCCAAAGATGCTGCTGAGAGAAGTAAGAGTCACCAAGCGGACGTGATCAGCCTATTGCCTGTGATGAGGAGGATGACAATGACATTCTAGGCAAGGAGTGGATGCCAGACGAAGTTAGTGGTGAACAAGAAGTTCACGAAGACGTAGAAGAGGAAGATACTGCAGACGAGAGTGATAAAGGAGAAATTCAGCGTTGGAAGAAGAATGAAAACCTGTCCCTACAATCTCATTCTGCTCCATCAAAGGTGGGTGAGGTGCACTGTGGCAAGGAACCATTTGAAATATTTAGAAAAGTTTTTGGGCCAGACATTATCAAACACCTGACTGAACAAACTAATCTGTATGCGTGAGCGACAACAACAGTTCAGCTACTGAGGAAGAGATACGCAAGTTCTTGGGACTGTTGCTTATAAGTGGACACCACAACCTGCCATCTGAAAATGATTGCTGGTCCACAAGTGAAGACATGGAAGCTCCAGTGTTTGGCAAAACAATGAGCAGGGACAGATTCCTCAACATCAAGATGTATCAGCACCTTAGATAATGGTAACTTGACTAAATCAAAGACGGCCAAAGTGTTGACTTTGCATGAAATGTTCAAAAAGAATTGTCAGCAGTTTCATGTATTCCACAAGTTACTGAGTATTGATAAAGCTATGATTCCCTGTCACGGTCATCTCAGCGCAGAACAAGAGGGGCACTCAGTGGAGCACATCTCTTCAACAAGGGCAACGTGATTTCCAAACCACTCTTCATAATGGGTTAGGTTTTCTCATCACTGATTAGGGTTTGGCAAAAAGTGTTTTCCGGATCCAGAATCTGTAATACGATCTGGATCGGTCCCAAAAGTTAACCGGTTGTTCCCTGGAACATGGGCTACCTGCCCACCAAAATTGGTCAAAATCACACTTTTAGTTTTTGAGTAATCCTGCTAACAGACAAACTAACAAACATCGGTCCAAAAAGTTAATCTATTGTTCCCTGGGACATGGACTATCTACCCACCAAATTTGGTCCAAATCTCTCTTTCAGTTTTTGAGTAATCCTGCTAACAGACAAACAAACAAACAGGGGTGAAAACATACTCTCCTTGTCGGAGGGAAAAATTCATGAAGAACAAGCCAGGAAGACTTGGATACAAAATGTGGATACTGTGTAGTGCAAATGGCTATCCAAGCAACTTCATCTGCTGTGGGAATGAGGGTGACGGTAAGGCATCGTTGGGATCCCATGTTGTTAATGCAACGTTGCAGCCAGTTGAGAGGGCTAACCAACTTGTGTTCTTTGATTTTTTTTTTTTTCACAAGCCACAAACTACTGACAGAATTGGCTCAAAAAGATATTTGAGCCTGTGGAACCATTCGTGAAAACAGAACAGGAAGCTGTCCTCTCCCAGCAAAGAATAAAGTTGATAAGCTCGAGCGAGGAGATTTTGACCACAAGTCAGATGGTATTGCAATGTGTGTGAAGTGAAATAACAACTCTGCTGTGACTGTTGCTAGTAACTATTATGATGTGAATCCGCTTCAGACAGCAGAAAGACGTGTGAAGAAAGAAAGCTACAAGCTAGTCTCCCAGCTGTAACTCGTCAAGATGTACGATAAGGGATTGGGAGGCGTTGATGTTTGTGACAGAATGTTGGCATCCTACAGACCAAGACTACGTTCAAAGAAGTGGTGGTGGAACATTTTTTTCAAACATACTGAACATGGCAGTGGTTGCTGCCTTTAGGTTCCACCAGCTATTGACTCATCTATAGCTACAACACACCTTTCGTTCGGATGAGAAAATGCACGAGGCATAATAAGGGTTGAAGAGGTGAGGAAAATACTTGCAGGGCCATCGGCACCCCCAGCCAAAGCAGTGACATATGATGGAGTCAATCACTTTCTGGTGATATGTTCTCCTGGTAGATGCACTCTGTGCATGAACTCACGGTTGAAGTGCACGAAACAAGAAAAGAGACTACATAAAAGATGCAGCGAGTCCTTCCACCAAAAGCAAAATGTGTGATGAAGTATGTGACAAATAGGAATGTGAGTTGCAATTTTGGTATTTCAAGAGTGTTCAATGTTCAGTATACAGAACTGCGTAAAATAAATTTGAGTTTAATGTTATCATGACAGCATAATTCACTTCCAGCCCTGCATATAAACCAAAATAGGACGAAGGCTCTTTCTATATTTTTTGGGGGGTTACATTTGGAGAACGAAAATGCCAACGTTCCTAATATGTGAGCGCATCAAAAATATGTATAAATACATTTGTTACCTGTAAGTTCTGCTTGTAAGCTAAAAAGACTGTCAATACGAGCTTACATTTTAGTATAGAAGAAATTTGGATCAGTTTATCTTAGGTCAGCCATTGAAGGGTAGGCTTGTGCAACAGCAAGAAAGGGCGACATAAAATTCATCATAGATTGCCGTAGATAATTAAAAAAAAAAAAAAGGAATAACAGAAGATATGTGAACTACATAAAGCGACAATATATATATATATTTATATATATATATATATATATATATATATATATATATATATATATATATATCAAGAATATGGAGGCTGCCAGAGGTCAAGCAGCATGAAGAGTCGCCATTAGATGACCAAGTCCGACGCATGCAAGCATGTTGGCGCCTTTATAAACGATACGAACAGGAAGTTGAGTAAAAGTCTTATTCGTTCCATCCTTCCATCAATATGGCATCACTCCAAAAGAAGTGAAAAAAGAAAAGTAATCTATAGTAGACACTACGTTCGGTGGTAACATGTTATTTTTATTTATTTATTTTTTTTGGAAGTCGTAGGACAGAGCGAGAATCACTGAAAATCCATCCAGGATTTCACATTATCATAATGGAATTCTCACCAGTAAAGAAGGAAAATATCATGGCGAAAAAGAACCAACTTTGCATGGAAGAAAATATATATTTCATGAGAGTAGAGAATAAATATTGTATATTTATACGAACAGAATGTGGTAGGTGAGGGCGCTCACCATCCACTCACTCAGTGCAGTGCTGCTTTGGGTGTCTGCTCTTTCCTGTCTTCCTTCCTTTTCTTCTTTCTTTCTTTCCTTCATTCTTTCCTCTTCCTTCTGCCTACTGGTGTCTTTACACTCCCTCCTCTGTCTTTCTATCCTTCATTCGTTCCTCTTCTTTCTATCTAAGGGTGACTTTACACTGCGTGACAAGCCAAATGATTTCTTGTACACCAGGAAATCATTTACTACGCTGGGTGGTAACCATATAACCAAATTATGGCGCCTGATGGTGTAGTGGGTAATTAAGGCGCTCCAGTTGGACTGAACCTGAGTAGGTTTATATCCAAGGGATGGTTGGGGTTTATTGTTCGCATAATGCCACTCAGGAATGAGTGAGGCTGGTCACTCTCATCCTAAATGTTAAGACTAACTTTCCTAGTCCCAGGCTCCTACACTCCTCATGGGGCGACATAGGATTGGATGATGGATGGATATACGAACAAAAGGCGGCAGGGATTACTAAAAATCCTCCTGTCTCCTCACTTGTTATAATATACTGCACGAGAGCTACACAGATAATTTACATGTTATAGAGAAGACAACGTTTTTTTAAATATACATAGATGGTTGCACGAGTCAATGAAACTCAGTTCAGCCCTTTACCTATAATAAAGTTCTCGTCAGCTGTGCAACAAAGACCAACTGTCATGCAACAAGAAATATAATCTACATATGGTGAAATTTTATATACCAAGAGGAAGCTGTACGAATCACTGAAACTTCTGCCATGTTGAAATACTCCGCCAAAAGTGACAAATGAAAATGAACTGCGCTGGGGAATAGTGAAGCCTATATTTATAATGACATATTGGAGTTCAATACACAAATGCAACTTCTCCTAACCGTTGAATTATCATAAATTTTTAGCCTGGCATGCGAGAAGGTAAAATGTATCATACAGTTGGAAATAACATCCCCCCCCCCTTTTTTGTTTCTAGAAAGGCGTACATGCAGCATCCGTCTAATAGAACTCTCGCAGTTCTTTTCTGTTCAGACCTGTAAGGCAACTGTTAACAAATATTCTCAAGCACTGCACGCAGCCAGTCAACTTTCGATCTGTTTTTCTGTCTCTGACTAAACGGCCGCCACTCCTTTATCCCCTTCAGCTCGATGCCATAATATTTTAGTTTTTGAGTTTTCTTCCTTCCACCAGTCTGTTATATTCGCTTAGGAGAAATTGTTGAACTGGAGGAGGTCCATATGGCCAACACCACTCACTTCAGTAGAAAGATGTCTTTTCTAAGCCTAAGCTTAGTCCAGCCTAACCCTTTTAGTAAGATCACTAATACAGAAGAACTAATATTAAGAAAAGTAATAATAAAACAGGTAAGAGAATTCAGGCATTCCGTTGCAAAGAACCTGCAAGTGGAATTCTACCCAGCGAGGCCATTATAACAGTAATGGGTATAGCCCGGGGGTCGCCGATGGCCCTACTGGGACCGCCGGTGAGAAGCATGCATAATAATCAAAATATTATTTTAGATTACACAGGTGAATGAACTGCGCTGCCAAATGTGATGGACGGAATCAAAATGCATTGTTGGGAGTATTGGACGCTTTATATTTCTCATCGGCATTTTTTTCCAATACAGCCTTCTATTTTGGTTAGGTAAATGCCTTTAGTACGTGGGTAAAATGTTATTATTAAACCCTCAGGCATAAAATCATATGAAAGTGTAAGCGGAGTGGGACAGTTTACCTATACTATGCAGACCTTTTCAAAAGATCTGACAGGAAGACAAGGGCAGCAAAAAACGATGTGATTCAGAATTTATATCTGCATTTGTAGATCTTTGTCCATATTGTGTCCATCTATTTTCATTCATTGTCAGCTTATTAACGTCGTCATGGCCATACTTAACTGATTTATACATTCACTCACCATGTACTCGAACATCCATCACCTTCCTGCCAGCAAACTCATACAAAGCAAAGGGAAAGAAAATGGCTCAAATATATGCTTATCGACTGCACGAGAGTAAAAAAGCTGGACAGTCACTTTTACTAAGTTCTTCCACATGCGGACGACTAGCAACAGTCTGTGTTACAACTACGTCCTAAATTTAACAGCTGTATGAACAGTGGCGTACGTGGTGGCGACCATCATCCATTCACCTGATGTAGTGCTGCCTACTTCTTCCTTCACCTTTATCATTCTATATTCTGTGTCTGCCCTCCTCTCTTCCTATTTCTCCCATCTTTCCTGTCATTTTTATTAATTTATTGTCCTTTTCAGGTGGCTTTACATTGGGTGACAAACCTAATGGTTTCCAGTAACCCCAAAAACCATTTACAACGTTGGGTGGTAACCATTTAACCAATCCGTATGTGTTCCTTACATGTCAGTGAGTGGGTTTGCGGAGGGTTAGTGCCCCTCCCAGTAAAACAACTAGCTTAAAGACAAACGGCCACCCCTTACGGGATTATGGTCTCTGGCTATAGATACAGATCGATGGATGAACAGTGACATGGGGAAACAAAATTTGTCACTCAGTCTAACTGGCCCGACAACTGACCACAACAACAATATTAACTTTCTCTACAGACCATACCGTACGGTAGATGTTTCTGGATCCCATTTGATCTTTACATTTTTTTTTTTAATGCCACATCTACAACTTATAAGAAGTATATTATCCCATGACACGTAACTGATCTACTTATATTCCGTGAAAGTCCCACTTATACTGCTCATACTCTTGCTTTTCATGTTCAAGTCAGTTCAGTCATAAATAATCTACTGGCAATCATAAATATCTCCAAACTAAATGTACATTACATACCATACTTCCTATTCTGAATTCAGAAAACATGGCATAATACCACAAAGAGTCAAAGTGATAAAAATAAATATGATGCCCTTCGATGAAAAGCCAAAAAATTAATTAAACGCAGTAAGAAAAACCTTGAGACACATTTTGCAAATATCAGTAAATCAAATCCCAAAGAATTTTTCAGTTACATAAAAACCAAAAAGGTAATAACTCCATCAATCGGTCCCTTAACCCTTTAACCGCAAGCATTGTTTTGGCCCGACTGTCCTCTCCCGCGGGGGTTTCAGCCAAATGTAAACAAACCTTTAAACCTTAATAACTCTGCACAGAATAAAGCTAGAGAAAAAAATAAGGTATCATTAGAAAGTACTAACCTTCGGCTTTGCAGTGATGTAGGTTTCATGACTTTGTTGACTTTCACAGGACGGGCAGTGCCGTTAGAAGTGAGGGGTGTAAAATCACTATTTTACACCCCACACACCAGTACCAAATGCCAACCACTCTCTGTTAATAGTACTATAAACATATATAAACACTGCACATACGATAAACACCCACTCTGTGTTCACTGAGGTAGGTAAAAGGCACTTCACTGCGGCTGCGCCCGCACTTCACTGCGGCTGCGCCCCACTTCATTGTGGCTTCACCCGCTCACTGACGTTTGGTTAGCGGCGATGTTTTCATTATTTCTAACTTCTAATATTATTTTACATATAATCTGGGCAATATACATTATATCTACACTGCACTTATTACTATATTGCGTCACTGTCGCATCACAGAATTACACAAGTGCTGCAGATTCTCTTATTACAATATCACTTATTATACTGGCCAATATTTACATTTTTTTCTAGGCAAAATATCCCTTATTACTACATTATCCATTATACAATTATTGGTAAAGCACGTCACTGTTGCATCACTGTATATCACTGTCACTTTCAGTATTTACTCAGAGAGTGGTACTCGGCAAAGCACGGAGTCACACAGAGAGCGACTTGGCATTCCTGGCACTGGTGTGTGCTCATTTTTCTCGTCCGAGGCCTCCGTGTGGTGTTATGACATACTCTGCAGTGGCCCTGTGACAACCTGCCGCCTGCGGTAAGAGGCAATTTCACAAGCTGGTGCCGGCTCATGTAATTGTGGCACTCAAGACGGTCAGGTTGTGTGTCAGAGTGTCGCCTCGGGATCAATGCCGTCACCTGACCAAATCGTGCAAGCAGCTGCTGCACGACAGTCTTGGAGAACTGTCTCAGGGATGGTTGCCTTATGCCCCCGACTTGTGTCTTGTAGAGGATGAAGGCGTTGAGCATGCACATATCGAGCATGTGCAGGCAAGCCTTCCTGTACCATCGGGTGTTTCTCCTGAGACAGTCTATCTCGCCAATCATCATATCAGACTTATCAACAAGTCTCATGTTGACATTGTAATCAATGACGGCATCAGGCTTCATGACTGGCTCTCCCGTCCTGTAGCTGACCTTCCCAGTTCTCTGCAATTCCCCCTTGTGGATGGTGCTGATCATATTCACGACCTTCTTGTCATGCCACCTGATCGCCAGAAGCTTGTCTGACCTCTTCAGGTGCACATCTCCCTTGGATGAGGATGATGCTTCTGGGAAACTTGGCCACTCTTTCCTATAGCTCCGTACAGTGCCAACAGTGCCAATGCCGTGTTCAGCCAGGTATTTGGAGAGTTTCGGTGCTGTGTAGTAATTGTCTGTGTACAGCACATGATTACCACCAAAATACCTCTCCATCAGCACTTTTACAACGGAGCCAGAGAAACCAAGGGGGTCTTTCCTGTTCACGTCCATTGTGCTTGCAGAGTAGATCACGAAATCCAGGATATACCCCGTCTCACAGTCACACAGCACAAAGAACTTTATCCCAAAGCAGTGGCGTTTGCTGGGGATGTACTGCATGAATTTGAGACGTCCTCTGAACAATACCAGGGATTCGTCTATGACGACTTTCTGCATAGGACGGAAAAATCGCATAAATCGATCCCTAATCCTGTTGAGAAAATCCCTCACTTTCCACAAAGGGTCAGTTTGGGACGGGTTTGCATTGTCAGCGAAGTGCAGGTAATCTAGCAGCTGTCGGAACCGATCCTGTGACATATACTTCCCGAATGTTGGGATAGTAGTAATGTCATCCACGAGCCAGTACTCCTCCAACTCATGTCTCTTGATATGGGGCATCAAAAACATCAGTGCAAAGAACACATACAGCTCTCTGATCCCGACAGGCAACCATGACACTTGCTTTGGTGAGCCAATAGGTCCCAGCCCTTCTGCTGCACACTGAGCTGCATACCTATTGGTCTCATCGCTGACATGCTGCACGATTTCGTCATCCATGAAGGCCAGGAAGTAGTCAACAAAGTCATCTCCTGCGTTGCATGGAAAGGCAGGCTGTATTCCAGCATTTGTCATATCAAACGGCGGATTGTGTGGCTGAAAATCTGCACCGTCAGACCAAACAAATGCATCAACTTTCCCTGTGCGTGGTTCAGTGGAAGTGGCAGGTCGCATTGCACTCGTTTCCCCGTGAGAAGGAGCTGAGGTGGAGGCAATGGGTGAGGCAATGGGTGAGGCAGGAGGCGAGCGGGAGGGGGGTGAGTGCGGGGGCGGTGAGTGGGGGGGTGGCGAGGGTGAGGGAGCTGAGCGGGGGGCAGGCGGGGGGGTTACTGACCTGGTGCGTGGTGAAATTTGACCCTTTCTTCCCCGCTTATCACCTCGCTTATCGCCCAGCTTTGCCCTCCAACTGCCACGCATCCCCTTTGTTCTAGGCCGGCCTGCCCTGCTTACCCTGCCTGCACGGCCTGCACGGCCTGCACGGCCTGCCTTCCCTCGCTGTGCAGGTTCTGGGAAATCATATTCCTCAGATGATGTAGACTGAGGAGAGGGCACGGCAGAAGATGAAGATGATGTGAGGGCAATAGGGCTAGGGGAACGGGAAAGTGGTGGGAAATGCTTGCTAGGGCCTGGTGTAGGAGACGTAAGTCTGCGCTTCACTCCCTTCCCACGTGCAACACCAATTTTCCCCATAGGCGCCTTCCCTTTCCCAGAGTAAGTTGGGGGTGGTGGGGGGGAAACTACACGCTCACTTTCATCACTGTCACTGTCAATGCTAAAGGGTTCACCACCAATCACTGCAAAATCGTCACTACTTGCTGTAAGTGTATCACTCTCACTGCCACAATCCAGAGTTGTACTTACAGTTTTGTCCAGCTCTGTTCTAATTTCTGGAGTGCTCAACCCCTTCTGCCTCGCCGTCGGCAGTTCCTTCACTGGTGTAGAGGTCGAAGGCACACTAGCACTAATCATTTGCGAGGAGGAAGCGAGCGACGATGAGTCAGGACGGAGCGCCATTATCACGCACAGAGCTGGACAGATACTGACTGATGCGTGTCAGGGCAGGGGTGGGGGGGGCCCCCTCGGGGTGGGAGGAGGGAGGTGTGGGATGGCTGGCGTGAAAGAACTTGACAGCTACTCTTGCGTGAGACAATTTGCGCACAGGAAAAACGCGCGGTGTTCAAAATATTCATGAACATTCCAGAATGACACCCGCGGTTTGGTCCAGTTTTGTTGATGTCATTCTGGAATGACACCCGCAGTTAAAGGGTTAATCACAGATAACGGAGAGCACACTGATGATGAAACTATGATGGCGAAAATTCTTAATACTTTCTTCGCGTCAGTATTTACAACAGAAAATATACATACAATTCCTACTGTTTCCCCCATTCCTATAGAGGAGGGCAACATAATCACTGACATTACAGTTAGCAATCACAACATACTGCTTGCAATAAACAAATTAAAAGAGAATAAAGCACCATGACCGGACAAAATATCGCCACGTGTACTGAAGGAACTACAGAATGAAATATCAAAGCCTTTAGCTGAACTTTTTAACTTATCACTTAAGAGCAGTAAGGTGCCACATGAATGGAAGCTTGCTAACGTAACCCCAGTATTCAAAAATGGCAACAGAGCCCAACCAGAAAACTACCCCCCAATTAGTTTAACATCGGTCGTTTGCAAATTGCTTGAAACTATTATCAGAGACAAGTTTGTAAAACACTTAGAAACAACCAATCTCATAAAAGATTCGCAACATGGTTTTCGAAATAATCCTTCTTGCCTCACGAATCTGCTGGACTTTTTCAATGATATACTGATCATGTGTAACGAGACCTAATCTGTTGATGTGGTCTACCTCGATTTTCAAAAGGCTTTTGACAAAGTTCCACACAAAAGACTCCTTCAGAAGCTAAAGGCACATAGTTTCAACGGCAGTGTTCTCAGGTGGGTAGAAGATTGGCTCACCGGACGAAAGGAAAGAGTTGTAATAAATGGAAGAGTTAGACTGGATAAACGTTACATGTGGAGTGCCGCAGGGTTCAGTGTTAGGTCCTATTCTTTTCTTAATATATGTAAATGGTATTGACGAAGGACTGTGTTGTAAGATTTCAAAAATTGCTGATTATACTAAAATAGGTAACAGAGCAGATACAGCACTGCAAAGACAGGAAATTCAGAGAGATCTTGATCAACTGTTTAACTGGGCATAAGTCTGGCAAATGGATTTCAGTATTAATAAATGCAAAGTGTTAAACATTGGCAGTAAATATGTAAGAGCAAGTTATAGCAAGAAAAATGTCCAACTTGATAGGGTAAACCATGAAAATGACTTAGGAGTTATAATAACAAATGATTTGAAACCAAGCAAATAATGTACAGAAGCTGTGAAAAAAGCCAATAAATTGATTGGATTCATAGGCCGAGCATTTGAATATACATCTGATAATATCACTCTCACTTTGTATAATCCTTAGTATGCCCGCACTTGGAGTATTGCGTTCAGTTTTGGTCACCGTATTATAAAAAGGATATGGAAAAGCTTGAAAGAGTGCAGCGAAAGATGACAAAGATGATACCTAGATTGAGAAATAAACCGTACGAGGAACGTTTAGAAGCCCTGAATCTCTTTACCCTAACAAAACGAAGGATACGAGGAGACTTAATTCAAGTATTCAAGATATTCAAAGGACATGATAACATGGCTGTAGATAAATACTTCACAGTTGATCACTCGAATTATACTAGAGGCAATGGGCATAAAATAATTGGCAAACGATTCCAGTCGCATGAAGCTAAGCATTTCTTCTTCAACAGAGTTGTAAATATATGGAATAAATTGCCCTCCAGCGTAATAATTTGTAATACAGTACGAACCTTTAAAGGTTCCCTGGATAAGTATTTGGCATCCAAGCCCCAGCTTAATATGTGTACTCCTGAATAAAACACTTGTGCATGTATAATTTTCTATTTTATTTTTAGTTTTTTAGAGCCTGGATCAATTTATTAAATGCAATTATAGTATATGCACAGACTAGGATATGCACAGATAGCCCTGAGTTAACGGTCACTACTCATACTTTCGACCTGTGATGGGCTGTGGATCATTAAGGGTCCCTGTTAGTTACGTGGCCACCATCGGGATTTTTTTTATGTATCAGGGGTCACTGCTTCAGGAGGTGACTTGTTTGCTTGTCCTGAATGGGAAAGATCCTAGTTTCAGTGGAATGAATGGAGCTGAGGCCTGATTTACTGCTGCCTACCTTAATAATGCCAGGCAAGGCTGCCGCACCACCCCTGAATATCCACACTGTGCACTGTGCAATATCCACACTGTGTCTGCAGATGCCCCATCACCTTAACGTACCCATACATAGCGACATGCATTAATTATATATTTATTCGATTATTCATTGCACTTTACTACTTTCTCTTTCAGGTTATTCATATATGTAGCTTATAAATAATGTATTATAGAATGTAGTTTTTTTCTTTTCAGTCTTTCCAATGAAATTTCCATGTCAGTTTTTCCATGCTGCATGGTGGTTTTTCTCACTTTTTCTTACCAGTTTTAACTGGAGGGTTTGGAGGCGGGGGTAGCCTTCTTGCTTTACTATCCTTATCCTTCGGCATGTAGAGTAAGATCTTGTAGCCATAGTCTACTCCATAATAAACAGCCTCGAAAGGACCATAAGGTCTGTTGCTGTTTAGTTTCCATTGTACTCCTTTGTACCCCGTCTAAGAGTCCCCAAAGGGGGGGGGGACCGTAAAAGTCCCCACCATCCGCCACTCTCCCGGTGATGCCAAGTCAGATTCATGGAACCATTGTCTGACTCACTCCATGTTCATTTCAGCAACGCTCGTGGCCTTTCCTTGAATTTTCTCTCCGTTGAATACCACCTCTCTTCCTCTACACCTCACCTCTTCCTCATTAAATCAGCTGTCTGAGGTGACATAGAAAATCCTTCTCTGTATCCTCCTACTTTCTCTGTACTCACCTCAAAGCAAAGGCGACTGTTGTGTATATTTACGCAGCAACGTATCTTGCTTTCGTGTTCCTGAACTTCAGTCTTCTGAATTATCTGCTCTCTGGGTTGGGCTATCCTGTCATTCTCTGACTAAATATATCTGTGCTGTGCAAATCTCCTCTAATTCTTTTGACTAGGAAATATTCTATGACTATGCTACTTCTTAGATGGAACACATCATGTCATTTTCTCCACATTCTGATATCTCCATCCTTGGTGACTTCGGTGTTCACCACCACCTTTGGCTCTCCTCTCCTTTCACTGATCCACTTGGCGAACAAGCCTACATCTTTTCTATCCTAAATGACCTAGAGCAGCTTGTGCAGTACCCTACCCGTATCCCTGACCGCCTTGGAGAGTTCCAACATACTGACATTTTCCTTACAATTAATCCTTCTGCTTATGCTGTTAACCTTCTTCCTCCAATATGCCCCTCCAGTCAAAGTCTTATCAGCTTAACCTGTTCTTTTGCTCCAATAAGGCCTGTGGACCCTCTCAAGAAGCTTTGGTTGTGACATTTTGGAGTTGCTGATTGAGACACCCTCGGGCAGTGTTTTTCTTTTTCTTTTTTTTTTTCCCTGGAATGATTATCGCACCCATGGGCGAGAGCCATCTGATAGTGCTTCATGCATTATGGAGATTATTCCCTTGGGCAAGGAGGAAAACATTCCTTTCTCTCATCCTGTGCCTAATGAAAAAAAAAATAATCAAGCTTATTCTAATCCTCTCCAAAACAAGGAGAAGGCCTACAAAAGGTACCAGAGCCAGTCCATCTCTGAATCTCAACTCTTTATGTCTCTGTCCAGAACTGAACTAATTCTGTTCTTCACTCTGCTAAGAAAAAAATTATTCGTACTAAATTCTCTGAATCCCTGACTTTAATTCTTCCTGCTCCTCATGACACCTTGCCAAAATCATTTTGTAACAACTTTACTTCATATCCTCCCCTCCTCTTTTACACTTGCATGGTTCTATATCTGTTTCTTTTACTGAAAGAGCAGAACTAAGACTCTCCTCCATTTCCACCTTAGAGAGTTCCGATGCTGTATTTCGATAGGCACGACCAAATTTTTGTTCTCACTCTCATCGCTCGCTCGAACACCAAATTTAGTCACAGTTTGGACCCCCAACATATGTACCCGAGTGAAAGATTTATCACATCAGCAAGAAATGGGGGCAGGGGTCGGGAGGAAAATTCTGTAGTACAGTAGCGGACATTTTTGGATATCTCAGCCAATTTTTGAAGTTACAAGAAAGATAGACACCAATTTGGAAATCGCATAAACATCCTCAATTATTTTCATTTCATAGACAACCCGTAATTCCCAATTGTTTTTCCGTGTATCGAGGAACCAATTTTTTATAAGGCAGATTAGTGTAACAGCCGGCTGCGCAAGAAGTAACGGTCTAAGGTTGCAAGAGTAGCACAGCAGTATTTTCTGACGATTGCTGAGAGTAAAAAGGTTTTGCCTTTTCAAAACAAATAACACCTGTTTGGCCGTAGACCTAAAATTAATACAAGAGGATTATTGGTTTTAGGAAGTGTGAGGGAATATTTTTGGTGTAGTCGGATAAGTTCGTTTTAGTATTTTCAGGTCAGGAAATCAGAGGAAGATGGTGAGCCACATGAGACAATATTGAGCATTGCCTGACTTGCTCGCTCGCTCGCTCGAACACATTCCACACTGTCAGTGTGGACGCCTATTACATGTTTTAAAGGAAGAACTTAAAATTTTCCAATTAATCCACTGTGACCAAGTTCGGGAAAGGATAGGACTCCCGATAACTATCCTCAGCGGCCAGGGGAGGGAGGTGCCCCCCCCCCCTCGCCTAGACAATGCCATAGATTTTTTTTTTCTTACCAAAGAATATGAAATTTTGATTTTTTTGCAAGAAAGAAGGAACCAAAGGCCAGGGGCCCACAATTCTGTTCCATCTAAGAAAAAACAAAAACAATATAAAAGAGAGTCAAATTCAAGATCCGTTCATTTCGAGATGCCTGGCACACTGTGTTTGAAAGACAGGAGACCATAAGAAGTAGGAAATACAGACAAAGGGAGACAGTTCCAGAGTTGACCTGTTGCATAAATGAAGGACTGGGAGTAACGGTTAACTCTCGCATTGGAGAGTTAGACAGAAAAGGGATGAGAGTTTGTTGGTAGACGGATGCTTCGCACCCGACGTAGAGGTGGAGGGATGCAAGCAGACAGTTCAGAGGAGTAGCGATAGAAAGGAGATAAAGATGCAACAGTGCGGCGAAGAGACAGAGGTTGAAGGGAGCCAGTAAGCAAGGGGAGTTGATGAGACGAAAGGCCTTTGACTCCACCCTATTGAGAAGAGCTGTATGTGGGGAGCCTCCCCACACATGAGAGTTGTACTCTAAACAGGGGCGAATAAAACCCATGCATAAAGTCACAACTGTGCAGGAGTAAAGAAGATACAGAGTCGGCTTAGCACACCTAATATCTTGGAAGCAGATTTTACAAGAGATGTAAAATGATCTTTCCAAGATATGTCCCGAGTGAATGAAACCCCAAGCATGTTCAAGGATGATGCAGGATTGAGCTGGATATTATTAAACATTAGTGGGTACTCCTGTGGAAGACTGTGTCGGGTTGATAGGTGTAAAAACAGAGTTTTTGATGCACTAAAAACAAGATTATTTTTACCCCAGCCAGAGATACTAACCAAGTCAGACATTAGGTGTGCCAGAGACTCATCCCTTGTTTGCTGAAGCAACTGCTGAGATGGACGTTGCGGAAACCGAATGGAAAGGTGAAGGGTGGAATCATCAGCATACGAGTGGATAGGGTTAGATGTACAGCTTAGAGGGCCATTGATGAATAGAAGGAAGAGAGTTGGCAATAGGACAGAGCCCTTAGGAACACAACTGTTGGATAGAGCTAGGAGAAAAACGATGGCCGTCTATAACACCGGCTATAGAAGGACCGGACAGGAAGCTATTGATGAGGGCACAGATAGAAGGATAGAAACTGTAAGAGGGCAGTTTGGAAATTAAAGATTTATGCCAGACCCGATCGAAAGCCTTTGAGATGTCAAGTGCGATGGCAAAGCTTTCGTCAAAGTCCCGAAAGGAGGATGACCAGGATTCTGAAAGGTAGGTGAGAAGATCGCCAGTGGAGTGTCCCTGACGGAACCCATACTGACGATCAGAAAGAAGGTTGTGATAGGAAAGATGCTTTAAAATTTTTGTGTTAAGAATTGACTCAAAAATTTTTGAGACACAGGACGTTTAAGCAATTGGAAGACAGTTAGAGGGTTGGGAATGGTCACCCTTCTTTGGTAGATCTATGACTACTACTATGACCATAACCACAACCACCACCAATACTACTGTTATAACCACTACCAACACAATTATTATTACTACAACTGCTAATACAAAGTCCTTTTTACCTGAACGTGTCCCAAAGTTAGTGCTGAGGATAAGGATATTTGAGGGGGGTAGGTTATAAGGTGTTGCATTTTCCTGAAAAGGACTTTGACCCTTGGAGTGCTGGAGCCATACAGATATGGAGGTGCCTACTTCTGTGGACAATGTCAGAGCCATACCTGTGTGGTCTGCAATTGCAATAGGTGTCAACATGCAAATTTTCAAATTTGGCGGGAGATGACTGACATGGACACGCACGCACCCTTCCCGCGACTGTACCCACACTATGAGTCACCCAAGCTGCTCTCGTGACATGCAGGAGGCCAGTCTTCAGTCCTACTTTGTCACTGATTGTGTGAACGTCATGTCACACCGTGGTCTTTCCCAGCCTGAGATTGATGCCCTTTTGTTCGTCCCTCATGATTGTGAAAGTGATTCACCAATAGACGACGATGTGGCTGGTAAAGACTACGTTCAACAGAACGTGGAAACAAGCAGTGATGATGAAATACCATCGCCAAGAAAAGCTATGTATAAGGCCTATAGACTAGCCACCTCCCGACAAAGTGTGCCACGAGGTCAACCTCCGCCACCACCACCACCACCACCATGCCGCCCTCGCCCCTGGGATGGGATGAATCATCTAGTGATGAAGAGGCAGTGGAAAGCCCTCCAAGCTGCCTAAATGGGTGGGCTCACCCAGGAAAATAAAAAGAAGTGAGGAAGGCAGCAAAAGGAAAAAGTACAGGATGAGTACTTCTTTGTTTTATTCATCTGGGTCAGGTGGCATGAGAGCGCAGTCACCATGCCGCTCACCCTCACCCCAGTCAAGCACCTCCGCCACCCTGCCACCACATGCTGTCTTGGCTTTGCCTCACAGCTCTGCCTCACCTCTGCCTCCCCGTCCTTCCGCCCCACAGCATCAAACGATGGGGAAGGGAGGAAAGGGGAAAAGCAGGGGGAAGAAAAGCAGAGGTCGTGGAAGCAGAGTGGCTGCAAGGCCTCCTCCCCACACTACACCCCAACTTCCTCCCCATCCTGACGATGGTGACGGTGCCCCAAGTGCTGATGAACGAAACATGGAAGGAGGCGACGACGTGTCCTGGGAGTGGGAAGATGGGAGTGATTTTTCCCCTATCATTCTTCCCTTCACTGCTGGGGATAAGGCTGGCTGTACTGTCCCTGACCTTACTCCAACCTCAAGGAGGATTGATTTTTTCAAGAATTTCTTAAGAGAACTAGTGTTGGAAATAGTTCTCTTGATGAATGCATTTGCCTCCTTCTGCTGTGGGGGAGCAACACAAACACCCCACAGCCACCTCTTCGTCTCCGATGTCTCTTTGGATGAGATGTAGGCCTACTTGTTCTTGGCCCTGGTTCTCCTGATGGGGCTAATTAAGAAGAGGAGACTGCCATCCTATTGGACTGTTGACCCCATGATGACGACGCCCTTCTTCGGGAGTTATAGGCAGGAACAGGTTCAAGTATATCCTAAGCCACCTGCATTTCTTTGACGCTCTCGACCCTGCTAACTTCAACAATATCGATAAGATGCGAAGGATTCGGTTGGTTTTTGATCACCTGAAGGAGAGGTTCTCTGCCTTTTCTATCCACACTCATACCTGGTCATAGACGAGAGTTCCTCCAGGCAGTACATCCCCAGCAAGAGGCTCCATTTTGGCTTCAAAATCTTCGTTATGTGTGACTGCAAGACTGGATATGTGCAGGACATATCCTGTACACCAGTTCACAAATGGAGATTGTGAAGGACAGGACTCTTGGACATTCAGGGGCCCTGGTGAAGACGATGATGGAGAAGTAGCTTCATTGTGGGCACGTACTGTACCTGGATAACTGGTACACCAGCCCCCTTCTCGCTAGGTTCCTGCACCTGCAGGAGACGAGACTGTGCGGTACCGTCAAGAAGAACAGGCGGCATATGGTGCATGTGGGCCGGAAGCTGGTGAAGAAGGAGTTGGTGTTTTACAAGGCCAATAATATCCTTGCCACAGCCTGGCACCACAACCGAGAAGTCAACCTTCTCTCTACAGTGCACAGCCCTCTGATGCACCGCATGAAGTCCACTGACTACCAGAGCGAGAGTCGGGTGCCAGTGTGGAAGCCTGAAGCCATCCTCGACTATGACATCAATATGAGGCTAGTCAACCAGTCAGACGGCATGATATCCAGTGCTGACTGTGCCAGGCCCACAATGAAATGGTACAAGAAGTTGTTCTTTCATCTTCTTGATATCACAGTCCTGAATGCCCAAATCCTCCACGCCAGTACAACGGAAACCAGCGAAACCTACGAGGCATTCATTTGAGTAATGTGCAGGGAGCTCATCGGCACCCATGGGTGTGATTGTGTGGCCTCTTGTCAACCCCACGGCAGGGACACCCCCCTGCGACTCACCGGCCGTCACTTCACCAGCATGGTCCCTGCCACAGAGACGCGCAGGAATGTGCAACGACGCTGTCATGTGTGTCAACACAGCACCGTCAGGCCCCGTACACAGCAGAAGGACTGACGCTACCAGTGTGTTGAGTGTGACGTGGGTTTATGCATCATTTCCTGCTTTGAGGAACATCACACCCTCCTCCACTACTATCTGAACAAAAGAAGACTGCGAAAAAAGACGCAAGTGAAAGTAAAAATGTAAAGAATAATAGATATAGAACAGTGTAAGTGATTTCGTAACAATAACTGCATGATTACCTTTTGATTTAATCGTATGGAACATGTTTAGTGTCTTGTGTGTTCGAGAATAAACACACACATAGTGAGTACAATGTGCGTGGATATATAGAAATGTATGTGCTTTGTGCAAAAAAATACACAAAAGTAAAAAATAAGTGTGTACACAATATTTTACATGGGAAAACCACTACATCAAAAATATGCACATCACTCACATCACGTAATGCACCCACGCACATCATTATGCTTTGTGAATGTTCCCACATCATCTATGTACACTCTGAGAATGTCTCTGGGTCATTTGGAACCGTATACCCTAAAGCAAACTGCATACTTTCACCTCAACACACCGGGCGTGTCGGCCAGCCGGTAAAGTCTACGGGAGTGACACCGCAGATTTCGGCCGACCCGGTGGAGTGGGGGAGGGGGAAGTCGACCTGAAAATCGCACTTCTAGGCTTTTGTGAGTACTTTTATTATTGTTACTCATGTTTTCTCATCATTCCTAACCTATCTAGCCTCCTCCCCCAAAAATCAGGTCGAAAATTGGCCGGCACCATGGTTCCATGGAGGTCCCAAAGTGACCGGCACACGGCGGGTTAAAATTTATTCGGGATTATTTTTCCTTGGCGATGATGATGATGATG
Source organism: Coenobita brevimanus (assembly GCF_032717465.1). Lineage (NCBI taxonomy): Eukaryota > Metazoa > Arthropoda > Malacostraca > Decapoda > Coenobitidae > Coenobita > Coenobita brevimanus. The sequence goes on along the minus strand of NC_136987.1, from coordinate 22,822,426 downwards.
ATGATGATGGTGATGATGGGTGGAGGTGCTGGGTGGTGGTGAGTATAGGGTACTGGCGTAGAAGAAAGGGACAATGAGGATGAAAGGGAGGAAGTTGATGCTGGGAAGGAAGTTGATGATGGGGAGAAGGTTGAGGATGATATGGAGGAGGTTGAGGATGATATGGAGGAGGTTGAGGATGATATGGAGGAGGTTGAGGATGATATGGAGGAGGTTGAGGATGATATGGAGGAGGTTGAGGATGATATGAAGGAGGTTGAGGATGATATGAAGGAGGTTGAGGATGATATGGAGGAGGTTGAGGATGATATGGAGGAGGTTGAGGATGATGGAAAGGAGGCCAAGAGGTGTTGGATTTTTACAATATTGATATTTATCAAGTATCTAATCACTTATTTTATTATTTCTTTTTCAATGTCTTTTTTTACAAGCTAGATGTTCGACATATGTAATAAGGGCAGGTCCACAGGCAGTTCCAACTGACAACACGACACGAAGGCAACTCATTGATTACATCCCAAATTCATCACAGTGACGCCCCACACGTATGTTGCGACACGTAATATTAAAGCCTTGGAATATTAAGAGAAAAAAATGCAGAAGTGCTTAGAATGACAACGCTTAGAATCATCGCGACGACTGCACAAAAAATTTGACATTCCAGGCCTTGACCTATGCCTACCTGACTGTCAAAGAGCCAACCTACGCCGATCCGACCTACACTGACCTGACCCTCAACGCCCCTCTCAACTCCACCAATACCAACTTCAACGCCACCCTCAATGCCCCTCTCAAGTCCTTCAACGCCACCCTCAACGCCCCTCTCAACTCCTTCAACGCCACCCTCAACTCCACCCTCAACGCCCCTCTCAACTCCTTCAGCGCCTTCAACACCATCCTCAAGCATCCCCACAACTCCAGCTCGGACTGGAGTGAGAGCAACAGGCGGCGGAGTAGCCCGAGTAGCTGGGGAAGAGTTAGGGCGTGTGGGGGAGATCAGGGGGAGGGAGGATGAGGGAAACGATCCCGGGAAAAAGGCACTGCAGGGTCTGAAAAAACGAAAAGCCCAGGGTCTGAAAAAAAGATCCTCGGATGTGAAAAAAAATAAATAAAAAGAAGAGCCACGGGTCTGAAAAAGGGAAGAGACCCGAGTCTGAAAAGAATAAGGAGACCCGGGTCTGAAAAGAAGTAGAGTCCCGGGTCTACAAAAAAAGAAGAGACCGGGGTCTGAAAAAAAAAAAAAAAAAAAAAAAAAGAGACGGAGTCTGAAAAAGAAATGAAGAGAACCGGATCTGAAAAAACAAGAGACCCAGGTCTGATAAAAAGAAGAAACCTGGGTCTGAAAAAAAGAGACCCCGGTTTCAAAAAACAAGAGACACGGGTCTCAAAAAAGAAGAGACCCGGGTATGATAATAATGGAGAGACCCGGATCTCAAAAAACAAGAGGAGACCAGGGTCTCAAAAAACAAGAGGAAACCTGGGTCTCAAAAAACAGGAAGAGACCCGGGTCCGAAAAAAAGAGACCCGGGTCTGGAAAACAGAGACCCGGGTTTGGAAAAAAAGAGATCTGAGTCCGGAAAATAAGAGACCCGGGTTCGAAAAATAAGAGACCCGGGTCCGGAAATAAAGGAAGAAATCCCGATCTGGTAAAAAAGGAAGAGATCCTGATCCGGAAAAAAAAAAAGAGATACGGGTCCGAAAAAAACGAGGAGACCCGGGTCTGAAAGGAATAAAGAGACCCGCGTCCAAGAAAAAAAAGAGATCTGAAAAAAGACGAGACCCGGGTCTGAAAAAAAAGAGACCCGGGTCAGAAAAATAGAAGAGACCCGGGTCTCAAAAAAACAAGACGAGACCCGGGTATAAGAAAAAATGAAGAGACTTGGGTATGATAAAATGAAGAGATCCGGGTATAAAAAAATGAAGAGACCCGGATCTCAAAAATCAAGAAGAGACCCGGGTCCGGAAAAAAGAGAAGAGACCCGGGTCCGGAAAAAAAGAGAAGAGACCCGGGTCCGGAAAAACGAAGAGACCCAGGTCTGAATTAAAAAGGAAGAGATCCCAGTCAGGGAAATAAAGGAAGAGATCCGGGTCCTAAAAACAGGAAGAGACACGGGTCCGAAAAACAGGAAGAGATCCGGGTCCGAAAAAAACGAGGAGACCCGGGTCTGAAAAGAATAAAGAGACCCGGGTCCGAAAAAAAAAGGGACCTGGGTCTGAGAAAAAGAAGACCCGGGTCAAAAAAGAGACCCGTTTCTGAAAAACAGAGGAGACCCGGGCCTGAAAAAAGAAGAGACCTGGGTCTGAGAAAAGAAGAGACCCGGGTCTGAAAGGAATAAAGAGATTCGGGTCTGAAAACAGTAAAGAGACCCGGGTCCAGAAAAAAGAAGAGACCCTAGTCTGAAAAAAGAAGGGACCCGGGTCTGAAAGGAATAAAGAGACCCGGGTCTGAAAACAAGAGACCCGGGTCTAAAAACAATAAAGAGACCCGAGTCTGAAAACAATAAAGACACCCGGATTCGAAAACAATAGAGACCCGGATCTGAAAACAATAGAGACCCGGGTCTGAAAACAATAGAGACCCGGGTCTGAAAACAATAAAGACACCTGGATCTGAAAACAATAGAGACCCGAGTCTGAAAACAATAGAGACCCGAGTCTGAAAACAATAGAGACCCGAGTCTGAAAACAATAGAGACCCGAGTCTGAAAACAATAGAGACCCGAGTCTGAAAACAATAGAGACCCGAGTCTGAAAACAATAGAGATCCGGGTTTGAAAAGAATAGAGAGACCCGAGTCCGAGAAAATGAAGAGACCCGGGTCTGAAAGGAATAAAGAGACCCGGGTCTGAAAAAAGAATAAATAGACCCTGGTCTGAAAAACAAAAATAGAGACCCGGGTCCGAAAAAATAATGACCCGGGTCTGAAAAGAATGAAGAGACCCGGGTCTGAAGGGAATAAAAAAAAAACGTCTGTAATTATATCAACTTTTTTTCATTCCCGCCACTGTCCTGCATTCGTTATAGTTTTTTTTTTTCGTGTTTCTTACTCATCGATTTCTTTTTTACTATTTCTTTCTTTCCCAGTTTGTTTCTTTTGCCACTTTTCTTCTCTCTTTTTTTCTTTCTATTTTATACGTGTATTAAGGCATTCAATATTACAAGACGTGAAGTAAGGTTAACATTTTCTGTAGTAATCTGCACCATTGTTACCATCATTACCACCTTCACCACCATCACCATCATTACCACCTTCACCACCATCACCATCATTACCACCTTCACCACCATCACCATCATTACCACCTTCACCACCATGATCATCATTACCACCTTCACCACCATCACCATCATTACCACCTTTACGTTCATCATCATCATTATCATCAATTTTAAACAAATACCTTTAATTTTATCCAGACTAACTTACATCACCACCACCATCAAAATCACACAACATTCACCACCATCACTGCCACTACCATTTGCTGCATGAGATCAAACCCACAACTACATTTCAGTTCAGCAACACAAGCTACAAGAGAGGTAGAAGGGTAGATGAAGTAACGTAGAACAGCCTGGGACTATGCTACAGGTGTACAGTTAACACTTTTACCATTTACAGCTCATTCATTTTCTTCCCTCCCCCTTTTCCATCTTTTCTTACTATTTTTTTCACATATTGTTTTATTCTTTTCACTTTTCACACTTTTTTTTTCCTCAATTTCCATTTTGCTCCACCTTCTTCGATTCATTTTCGTCCCTTCTTTTTTTCTCCATTCATTTTTAATTCTGTTTCACATGTTTCTCTTTCTTCTTTTCTTTCTTCTTTCACTACTTTACAGCATTAAAGCAACAAGAGAAATAGGAGCCAAGGTGAAGTAAGGAGGAGCGGCCCGAGATTCTAACAAATGTATCTCGAGTTCCACCCGACCAGAGTATTAGCTCCTTTTTAGTTTGCCATTCCCTTTTTCTCTTTGTATATCCTTGTTTTGTTCAGTGTTCTTCTTTTGTGCTTTCCCTTTTGTTTTCTTGTCTGTTAATCATGTTTAATCCTTTCCCTTGTCTTCTTCATATCCCTTTTCCTTTTTCTTTTGCCTAGCTATATTTCATCCTTTGTGAGTTTCTTTTAGTTTTTATGGATGTTTAATCTTGTGTTTTCAATTTTCTACCGATTTGTACTGTTTCGTTTTCTACTTTTTTCGCTTTTTTTCTTTTCATTTTATTTTATTCTTTCTTCATTATATAACATCACAGAGTACAAGAGAAACAGAAGGGAGATGAAGCAGGGCTTCTTCATTAACAGTAGACTACTGTACACCACCACATCCATCACCACCACCACCACCACCACCACCACCATCACCATCACCATCACCAGTATTATCCATGGTCATCTCTACTGTATTCTTATCAAACCAAGCTTCATCACCCTCACCATCATCACAACTACCATCATCATCGGTCATCATCATCATCGCTACCAGCACTCTCTCCACCTACATAGATTTAAACGCCTATTTGAATATTACAGCATCACCAGCTACGAGACAGGTAGGAGGCGAGATGCAGTAAGGTGGAGCGGCCTGGGACTATGCTACAGGTGTATTGAGGTCAAACCTAAGAATTTCCTCTGCTCTTCTTCCCTGTCTTTCTTCTCTTACCTCTTTCTTTCCTTTTCTTCTTACCTTTTCCTTGTCTTTTTATATTCTTTATCTCTCTCCTTATCTTTGCTTTAACCCCTATTCTTTCTTTCAGTTTTTCCTGCTGTCATTCATCGTTTTTTTAATCCATTTCTCAGTATTCCTTAATCTTTTATTTTCATATTCTCTCTCTCTCTCTCTCTCTCTCTCTCTCTCTCTCTCTCTCTCTCTCTCTCTCTCTTTCCACTATATATCAGCATCAAGATCTACAGTACAGTAGAGGAGAGAAGAGAGAAAGGTGTATCGGCCTGGGACTCCTCTACAGGTGTACCAAGTTAACACCTTTACTGTTTATACTTCGTTTTCATTTGTTTCGCCTTTTCTTATTTTCTTTCACTTTTATCTCACATTTTGTTTTATTCTTCTCTTCTTCCTCTTCATATTCTTTTAATATATATATATATATATATATATATATATATATATATATATATATATATATATATATATATATATATATATATTTGTTCGATTTTCTTCTTGTTTCTCGTTTAATTCTAAATCCTTCTATTTACAGTATATCTCTATCATTCCTTCTATATCTTTGTTTATTGTTTATATTTTCATTACATGGTTTTCCTTCTTTTCCTACCTTTTTCTTATTTAGCCTGTCTTTATTTCCTTCTTTTCTTGTACCTTTCCTTCTTTTTCTTTCTCGCGTTTCTTTTTTACCATTATTTCTGTCTTTCGTTCTTCCTTCGTTTCTCCTTTTTCTTTTTTTCTGTTTTTCAACCTTTATTTCCCTCTTTTCTTTCACTCCTTCCTTTCTTCAATATATAACAGCAATGAAACAAAAGAGAGTGGGAGCTGAGGTGAAGTAAGGAGGAGCGGCCCGAGAATCCATCAAAAGTATCTCAAGATCGATCCCTCCTTGTACGGTGGCCCCTTCTCTCTCTCTCTCTCTCTCTCTCCCCGCTTCTCCTCTCATTGTATAATGTTTTTCCTTCATGTTTTGACATTCTTATTCCATAAAATATTTTTATTCATTTTTCTCTCATTTTTTTTCCCTGTCTAACATTCTCCACAATTTTCTTTAGCAGTTCTGTCATTCATGTTTACACTTGTATTTCTTCAAGTCTTATTTTCTTTGTTTCTCATTTTTTCATTTCCTTTTCTCCATTTTTTTTTCTTATTTTACAGCATCACAAGATACCAATTGGGTAAGAGAGGAGATGAAGTAGTTTATTTTCCTTGATGATAACGTATTGTATATCACCACAACCATCCTCATCAATATCATCATCATCATCACTACCACCACCATTATCAGCTACACAGATCTACACACTATATTACAGCATGATAAGCCACAAGAGAAGAAGGAGGCGAGGTGAAGTAAGGTGGAGTTGCCTCGGACTACAGGAGTACTGAGTTCAAATCCAACCACGGGAATCACATACATCCTTTTTTATTGTATGTTCTTTTCATTACCTCGTCTTTTTTTCTTGTCTTACTTTTTTCATTCATTCATTAATTTTTTTTCTCTTTTCTTTTTTCCATTTAATTTTTCACCATTTCTTATAATTCTATTTCTTCATCTATTCTCATTTTCTTCTATCGGCTTTTTTTTGCTTCTTCTTTCGTTTTCTTGACCTTACCACGACAAAACATAGTTATCAACATTCTCATCAAAACTAGCCACTTCTTTTCTTCTCCCAAGTAATTTTCTTCCATTGTCCTCTCTTCCATACCAAATGTCTATTGTTTCCAGCTTCACAAGGTACAAGAGAGGCAGGAAGCGACATGAGGTAAGGTGGAGCGGCCTGGTGCTTTGTACTGAGCTTATGCCGTTCTAATGGACCCAGGTTCAAATCCCCGCTGGGGCAGGGAACAGATTAAGGATTTGAATTTCATTAAATCAGGCTTTACTGATCTACCAGAAGACCCGCCGACATGTCGTAAAAATACCCCCACTAATACCAACACACCAGTCCTGTATGAGACAGCCCTAGCATGTATTCAATATGGACGGTGGGTGTTAGCGCCGAAGTGGTGACATGAAGAGGTGTATGGTATGTAGGAGGACTGTTGGGCCTTGATAGCAGGCTGTGAAGCCTATGCCCAGAGTCGAACACATATAAAAAAAATAAAATAAAATAAAAATAAAAAGGTATGCCGTTCCTTCTTTTATTTCATATTCTTTCCATTATTTCGTATTCCCCGTTGTATTTCGTATTCATTCTTTTGTTTTGTATTTGTCATTTTATTTCGTATATTGTGGCTTATATTTCCTTCTTTCAGCCTTTGTTTCTTTCTTTTAATCCTTTTGTTCTTTTCTTTATTCCTTTTCCTCTCCTTTTTCCTTTTTCTTCTTTCCCTCTCTTGTTTTCATCTTTTCTCGCTCTTTTCTTATCCTTTCTCTCTCTCCTGATTAGTTTCATCTCCTCTGTTTTTTTTTTCTCACTTCTCTCTTCCGTTCTCCATCTCATTATCTCTTGTCTTTCTTCACTTTATTACAGAAATAAAGAGAGATAGGAGCCACAGTGAAGTATGGTGGAGCGGCCTGAGACTATGGTGTCTCAAGTTCTACCCTCAATTCTCAGCTCCACCTTTTGTCATGAACCAAGGTAGTGGTTCATGATAGGGATCGCCCAGGAATATCATGAAAACCCTAAGAGACCAGTCATCTGAAAACCATTTTAGAATGCAAACTTATTCTTGGAACAACATCCAAAGAGTTCCTTTTCAATAGTTTAGGTCAGCCAGCACTGATAATGTGGAAAAGCAGTGTTATAAGAAAGTTTGGTACATACGAAATTTTCCATTTTGTTCATATTACAGTAATCCCTCTACTATCCGACGTAATAGAGCCAAAGGCATGTCCGCAAAAGTGGTCTCGTCCAGATATTGGGCCCCAGCCTCCTGGACTTATACGTAAGGACCCTAACCCAGCCTAACTTTGAAAGCCACCTAAATAACTCCCTTCTGGACATGCATAGCACCTATCTAAACCTATTTAAGGCCCTATTCACACCAATAATGGACATAAAACATGAAATAAATGAAAAGGAACCAAAAAATGAGGAATTACAAGTGACTGTACCTCAGCCAGGGTACTTACAGCACTTCTGTGGCCGCCTTCTCTAAGGCTTTAGCAGTGGTTAAAATGCTCTTGAAGCATGTACAGTAATCCAATGTTGTGCTGCACTTAATTCTTTGCACTGTGATTTATAATTGTTTAACACTGCACATTGTTCTTAACTGCACCACGCCAGTTTCAACCGCTAGTTTCAACAGCCAATTTGCACTCCACAGTTAATCCTTTGCACTTTAATTTCTAATTTCTTAGCACTGCACAACACTGTAAATTCCTGTGTGGTCTAGTGGTGAGGTATTGCAGTTTATTCACTGTTTATTCACAAAAAACGAGCAGGTGTGGCTTCCATTGCGAAAAGCATCTACTCGCGATCGAAGTTAAGCAGTAACTGTTGGTGACGGGGAAACAGAGTTGCCAGATCACAACAGCCACATTACCAAACTCCTCAATTTTCATTACCAAATTTAACTTTTCGTGAGTCTAGCATTTATTCTTCACTAATTATATATACAAGTGGAAATATGTGTAATCACTCTCCTTATAATTAACAACACGTTGATTATTTTCACGCTGTGTAGGCTAGCAGATTAATCAGAGAGAGCAAACAATCCACCATCTCCATCCTGTTTATCCTCATACATGTGAAAAATCCCTTTGGTAATGCATTATTCTGATTCATTACCAAACGAATTTTTCATTACCAAATTGGCCCACATTTGGTAATGTAAAATACCAAATGCAACCCTGACAGGGGAGGGGGGAGGGGGGAGGAAGGAAGGGTGAAGGGACCGTGGTGTAAACAGCTGTTCGTCGCCGTGCGGCAATTTCAAATTATGGGTGGGAAAAAATTCGGATTTGGGGGGAATTTTTTTCTTTTTTGGCCATTTTTGGGTTCTGAAGGTCGAGGCCCACAATGTCCGGTATTTGGGGTGTCCGGAAAGTGGGCATCCAGATAGTACGGGGATTACTATTATTATTCATATTATTGTTTCAGAGGTCTACAAGAAAACCTATTCGGTATTTCGGGATAGGGTCATTGTGCTTGCCCATGACCTATTTTAGAACCCCTAATTGAAAGATGATCATCCACCTTCTGGATACATAGAGATTCCTCTATGCCATTGCAAGCACTTGAGAAGCCATTCAAGTATGGGATTGCCGTCAAGTATCAATAGTGCATCACTAGCCGCGTGACTGTATTAAATTTTATACTGTACTACGTTATTACTAAGTGGAAAACTCTAGCTAGTGGGTTACTTAGGCAAGCAATGAAGCGTCACTGTGGGAAAGGGTCTTTCCTTAATAAACATGCACCGGTGCAATTTTTTAGTTACATTACCAGTAAGTTTTAACTCGAGGAATTACTTAACTTTTTTAGTTAATCCCTGAAGTCCCAGCAGGCTTGTGTGTAGACATCACGTGAGACCTAAAAAGTGAGGGTTTGTGCTTTGTGCTCTAATTGGAAGTGACCCCGTTGTGATATCGTGACCATTTCTTAAAGTGAACTAACACCAGACTTGAATCAGTTTATCGACGTTATTGGAATTCATCGCGACAGGAACCATCTCACGAGTCAACTGCAGGGAGGAGCAGGGGAGGGGGGAGAGGAAGAGTTGGAGGAGGGGGATGAGGAAGAGGCAGAGGAAGGGGACGAAGAGGGCATGGGGGAGGCGAGAATTGCGCCCTACATCAATTATTACTGTAACTAATGTATTAATGTTGCATTTTCAGTTACACACACACACACACACACACACACACACACACACACACACACACACACACACACAAATACCGACTATTATGCAAAATAGTCGTGCAAAGCACACAACAGCACATTTCGATTCTGTCTTGTAATAAGTTTGAATACATAGCGTTTCAGATTTTACTCACTGCAACTTCTTAAAAATTATCTTTGTTTAATCAGTTTGCAAAATATTGAGACTGAAACATTCAATGTCCATTGTGAGAGGTCTCAAAACTATAGTAAACAAAATGAAGACCAGAATTTAAAATAACAACCAACGATCAGCGTGTGCAAAGCAACAACATCACAGCAATGAGTATTAGTAGAAAATGCGAAGTGTTTAGTGTCATAACATAAAAGCTTTAATGGTAATTGAAACGCAACCATTTTTATTAAGTCATAAATGGATAATAAAAATGTAAGAAAACTAGGTAAAACTAAATTAGTAATTTAAAAATGGGGAATAGGGATCGCTAAAAAAAAAAAAAAAAAAAAAAGGAGGGATTGCTGGAGAACATGCAAAACCAGCAAGGATTCAAGTAATGTTGATTATGTATACCCACAAATCCCTATTTTGGCTCCTTACAGACAGTTAATACCAGAGTCAGAAGGGATTTGTGGGTTTACATTGTCAACGTTACTTGAATCCTTGCTGGTTTTGCATGCTCTCCAGTGATCCTTCCTTGTTTGTTTACTTTTTTTTTTAGCGATCCCTGGTCCTCATTTTTAAATTACTGGTATTTTATTTACCCAGTACAATCTGCCTTGAAGAGTATCTCCAACAAAACAGACACTCACCCAGTCCCGTAGCTAAGCATTTTAGTTAATGGTTACAAGCTCCTCTGACATCCTCTTACCAGAATATTATCGTCTAGCCATAGTTGGACTTGACTACTAGAGTTTTACCGACCATGAGAGGGTCATTAGGCAATCAATATCTTCTTGCACATGTCGCAAGGGTCTTCCTGCAGTCTGGCACTTCAATGACACATTTCATTATGTATTCTGGGTCATTAAATTTATGCATTAATTCCAGATATATAGATTTGCATACTCAGGTTCAGATTAATGCAGTCTGTCAGTATATTACTGAGAGCTATACTCCGTTTTTTTTCCAGCTGATGATCCACTTTCGTGAATGTGGCACCTGCGCTGTCCTGCCGCGTGATTGGTTGGTTTCAATTTCAAACCTGAAGTATCGTGTTGTACCTTATATTCCAATCATCATAAATGCCGCTTTACATTGTCACTGTACTATACAAACAGTCATGAGTATGTGTCTGTGCTTCACCCAAACGGACAATTAATTTGAGGAAGTTGAACTTGAAGTGAAATATTCATTGTTGTAAAAGGTACAGAGTTGTTGCATCTCCCTATATTTTTTTTAAAGTAAACGCATTTGGGTGGGTAAGGTCAAATAAAAGGTATCTTAATACTGTCACGGGGTTTTTATAACACGGTAATTTTGAAAAATAAATGGTTAAATATTATTTAAATTGATAATAATATTCAATAATATTGAAGAGCAGAGACAATGATTGTCTTGCTACATCAAGCAACGATTACTTTACGCTGGCTTGTGCACGATTCTCTAAGAACGAGAATTTATAAACTTTCTCAACAGTACACAGCAGAGACTAATTACTCACAATTGCTGAATTACTGTACTGTTAGCCTCTGGAGAAAGTTACATCACCCCTGACAATAAATAACTAATACTAATAATAATAACATCAGGTTCTTGCTGATGCATTAACTCCTGGCACAACGGATTTTAAGTTAATACAACAAGACTGGTCTAAGTACCAGTTATGAAAGCAAACGTTTATGCAAGCTAGGAGCTATATGGAAAATAAGCTTAATTATGGAGAAATGAAACAAGATTTTTACTCTACATTAAGCTCAAGAAATAGAACTGTTAAATTTATTAATTACAAAAAACAAATTTAACATTACATTTCAAATCAAATTAAATGAGACGCACTCGCTCACTCACACAGAAGCTAAATACTTACGCCTAGGAAAAACACCTTAACTAAACTCTTAAGACTACAAAATACACAAAGGAAATACTAGTCAATGAATGCTGGTGTATCACCCAAAGCTGGAGAACTAAAGGTGGGAGCTTGGAGAAACTGTAAGTGGAGTTTGGTTACTAGCTGACCTCTCGCACTGCTGCACAGGTCCTGTCTCCGTCACAGCAAACACTAAACTGAATTCAAATAATGCATAGGCAGGACGACAAGCCACCAAAAGAAGGCGTGGCTAACGGTTTATGCAAGCAGAGGCGAACGATAAAGAAACAATTGTATCGCTCAGTAACGCACTTAGTGGCGTGCATTAAATCGGTCACTTTTGAAAGTGACGAATGATTTGGAAAGTATACCCCGAAATGGAGAGAGAAACGGTTAACTGAGCGATACACAGTGAGTTTTCCACTAATAGTTCGTGGCTTCTCACAAAAAGGAAATGTCGCGAATTGATTCGTGACATTACGCCTCCATGAAAATTAAATCTTTCTTCCTTCAGAAGAAAGATTTCAATATATATATATATAAATCCTAACTCAGTCACACAAGATTCACACTGTGGTGTGTGTGCTATCCTGCTACAGGAGAAAATCGCAGTCGCCAGTGAGCGAAAAAACCTCGTATTTACGTTAATAGAAGCAAGCTTGAGGGAAAAACTCCGTGACGACGGTGAAAATCCTGTACTCAGGTCAAACTGAGCGAAAATTCGCTACATTTACACTGACAACTAATTGTTGTGTAGCGTGGTGTATGTAATACACGGTGTAGGTGTGACAGTTGTAGTGTAACTGTACCTACGTGTAAAATGACACAGTAAATAATATGGCGACGACGAAGGCAGAGGAGAAGAGGCAGCAGCGTGCGCAGATGATCAGCTGGTCCGCACAGCAAAACTGCTACACCCATTGCTGAACCTGCAAAACCAATTAAGGTGGAGCATCAAAAGTGTCAATGAGACAAAATTCTTATTATGTTACAATTACTCTCTCTGCCTAGCAGTCAGTACATGCTATGAAAAGTACACTCGAGGTCACCATTAATTTTAGCACACGATTATGGTCGGCAAGTTGAGAATCCCTGTGCAAACTCGGGTCTTCCATAGCCTCGAACCGCACACGGGTCCTCAACCTGTGCCTTAACCTACAGTACTTATATTAATATCGGGAAGCTGAGAATCCTTGTGCAAACTTGGGTCTTCCATAGCCTCAAGTCGCCTCTGCTGATTTCTCACTTGCCCCTTATCCTACAGTACTTATATTAGTATCGGGGAGCTGTGAATCCTTGTGCAAACTTGGGTCTTCCATAGCCTCAAGTCGCCTCTGCGGAGTTCTCTCTCGAACTACACCCTTAACCTATAATACTTATATTAGTATCGGGAAGCTGAGAATCCTCGTGCAAACTTGGGTCTTCCATAGCCTCAAGTCGCCTCTGCGGAGTTCTCTCTCGAACTTCCCCCTTAACCTACAATACAATACTTATATTAGTACCGGGAAGCTGAGAATCCTTGTGCAAACTTGGGTCTTCCATAGCCTCAAGTCGCCTCTGCGGAGTTCTCTCTCGAACTTCCCCCTTAACCTATAATACTTATATTAGTATCGGGAAGCTGAGAATCCTTGTGCAAACTTGGGTCTTCCATAGCCTCAAGTCGCCTCTGCGGAGTTCTCTCTCGCACTTCCCCCTTAACCTACAATACTTATATTAGTATCGGGGAGCTGAGAATCCTTGTGCAAACTTGGGTCTTCCATAGCCTCAAGTCGCCTCTGCGGAGTTCTCTCTCGAACTTCCCCCTTAACCTATAATACTTATATTAGTATCGGGAAGCTGAGAATCCTTGTGCAAACTTGGGTCTTCCATAGCCTCAAGTCGCCTCTGCGGAGTTCTCTCTCGCACTTCCCCCTTAACCTACAATACAATTCTTATATTAGTACCGGGAAGCTGAGAATCCTTGTGCAAACTTGGGTCTTCCATAGCCTCAAGTCACCTCTGCGGAGTTCTCTCTCGAACTTCCCCCTTAACCTACAATACTTATATTAGTATCGGGAAGCTGAGAATCCTTGTGCAAACTTGGGTCTTCCATAGCCTCAAGTCGCCACTGCGGAGTTCTCTCTCGAACTTCCCCTTAACCTACAGTACTTCTACTAGTACCGGGAAGCTGAGAATCCTTATGCAAACTTGGGTCTTCCATAGCCTCAAGTCGCCTCTCAACTTTCCCCTTAACTTAAGGTACATAATATGCATGTACAGGCCCTGGACATACTGTGTCCTGTGGGGCCAATGGGCGAGACATCAGGTCTGCACCCACTTCACCACTACCCTGTCTCTCAACTGACTCAGAGATTACAGGTGTGGTTATGAACGGCACAGGAAGGACATGTCCCTGATCAGTGGTGATACTTTGGCACACACTGCAGGAACGGACAAAACTGTCTATGTCTCGTCCCATCCCTGGCCAGAAAAAGTCAGCTCGGATACGGCCCTGGGTCTTCCTTTTGCCCAGGTGACCTCCTGAGGCTGGACAATGACCCCATTGTAACACTGCTAGACGGTACTTGGCGGGAACGACAAACTGCAGTCGAACCTCGCCCTCGGGTGTTCGTGACTCACGGTAGAGCCGTCCTTGTTTGCGAAGGAACTTGGCTCGACCTCCCCGTGAATACTTAATCACTCGACCCTTTTGTTTATTCCGCACGGCAGCAAGTGTCGGGTCAGAATGTTGTTCTTGTACAACAAGTTGACTGCACATCAGATCTTGCGGCGATTCAATGATCACTGGGGTGACACAGTCTGGAGCCTCAGTCATGGCTCGTGTCACCGCAGCAGCCGAAGTCTGAGTAGCGCCATCGGAGCAACTATCCTTGACTCCATTAATATTGCCTACTATTAAGTCAAATAGAGGCTCTGGCATGACAACTGCAAGTGTCGTACCAGTAAAAAATGGAGATGCCACCTGGATACATGCCTCAGGGAACAATCTCACTGATCCATCAATAAGGCTTACATGGATCTGTCGACCTGTATACTGCTCAGGCCGAACTAGACTCTGCTTAACAGAGCAACCTGAGGAACCATTGTCTCTCAGGACCTTCACAGGAATGCCTCCCACAAACCCTGGCTGAACAAGGAAGGTACTGTCACCTGTGGGAGGGCCTGTGGAGGAAGCAGCTAGCCACTCATGAGGCTGCTGAATTGATGTGGCAAACATTGTGCCTTGAGGGTTATATTGGGAAGATGGAACATTGGCCATCTGTGGAGGGGGGTTCACTGTCACTGTGGGACTAGTGAACTGTGGGGAAGTACCCACACTGGTAGGGACGTGACCATCAGACTGCTGCTGAGGAATGAAGGCTGCATTCGCTTCCTGCCTCTTTTGAGCTGGTGGTGAAAAAGTTTGTCCCGACGGTCGGTTGCGTGGCTGATACTGCTGTTGGTTAGGGTACTTGTTGTACCTCTTCCACTCAGGTTTCTGAGTGTTTTGCCCCTGGTCCTTCCACTGCGGTTTTGGACCTTGGCCATTACTCTGAGAACGGCCTTGGTGCTGGGATTCAGTCTGAGACGGCTTCCCAGACTTGGCAGTATCTTTTCTGCTCCAGGTGTTTTGCTTACGAGCTTGATACCCGTATGCAGTAAAGAATGCGTCAGCTTTCTCTGCCATTTGGCTGGCATCTTTCACCTGGCAGATCTTAAGCTGTGCTATGAGCTCAGCAGGCCACGACCTCTCTAGCTGTGTACGCAGCATAAGGTCAATTATCCCCTCACGCGTGGAAGGAGTTTCATCTTTCTCCATCCACTCATTTAAGTAAGCTGTGAGACGATCAAGGAACTGAACAGCTGTCTCCTTGTCTTGGAGACGAGCTCGCATGAACTGAACTTTGGCGTCGTCTACTGTGAGACCATACACCTTAATGAGTGCAGCTTTCATCATCTCATATGTGAGATTGTCTCCACGAATTCTGTGGAGAATATCGAGGGCAGGGCCCTCAAATAAACTAAGAAATTGGATCCGCTTAGCTGCCTCATCCAGTTGATACATGTCTGCCATGTCCTCAAAACGAGCTATGTACGGCTCGATTCGCTCGCTTTCCTTGTATGAAGGAAGCTTGATGCGTGGGGTCGCCAGGACATGTGCAGGGAGAAAGCTCGTGGAGCTTGGACCAACTGCAGCAGACCTGTCTGAAGCCAAGGAATCTCGCTTGAGCTTCAGCACTTCAAGTTCATGTTTTTCACGTGCTTCTCGCTCCGCACGTTCGTGCTCTCGTTCTCTCTCGCGTTCCTCACGCTGTTCTCGCTCATGTTCTAAGTCGAGTTCGCGCTGTTTTTGCTCGTACTCGCGCTCCTTTTCGTTCCTCACGCTGTTCTCGCTCGTATTCGCGCTGAATCTTACGCTCTTCACGGGCATCATTCTCGCGCTGCTGCTCCTGATTATGCCGTGAGAGTATATACTCTTTAATTTCGGTTGGGTCCGAAAGACCCATTTCTTTGGCTTCCTGTAAAAATACAGTAGTAGCCATTTCGCTAGTTTTATTAAGCAAACCGAAATTGAGTACTGACTGCTTAGCGACGAATACTAATAAACAAAAGTAAAGAGTACAGACACAAGCTAGTGGTGACCAGTCTTATCCAGTTAACTGGCAAAGAATAAATAAAAAATGTAAATGACTGGGAAGACTCAATAATAAACACAATGGGTACGGCGACTTCCCAGGAGCGAATAAAATCGTCTGGCGTTACCAAGAATAAACTAGAGTTAAGTACTCTATGGATTGATAAAGCAAAATTCACTTGCTAAATTTAACGGTAAACACCAGTAAACTTGTGTCTATAAACTTTAATGATAAATACCTAAATATGAATGAGTGAGCACTATCTCGTGAGTAGCTTTATAGCTAGGAGTTAATATCCTGGAATGAGGTCGCCAATTGTCACGGGGTTTTTATAACACGGTAATTTTGAAAAATAAATGGTTAAATATTATTTAAATTGATAATAATATTCAATAATATTGAAGAGCAGAGACAATGATTGTCTTGCTACATCAAGCAACGATTACTTTACGCTGGCTTGTGCACGATTCTCTAAGAACGAGAATTTATAAACTTTCTCAACAGTACACAGCAGAGACTAATTACTCACAATTGCTGAATTACTGTACTGTTAGCCTCTGGAGAAAGTTACATCACCCCTGACAATAAATAACTAATACTAATAATAATAACATCAGGTTCTTGCTGATGCATTAACTCCTGGCACAACGGATTTTAAGTTAATACAACAAGACTGGTCTAAGTACCAGTTATGAAAGCAAACGTTTATGCAAGCTAGGAGCTATATGGAAAATAAGCTTAATTATGGAGAAATGAAACAAGATTTTTACTCTACATTAAGCTCAAGAAATAGAACTGTTAAATTTATTAATTACAAAAACAAATTTAACATTACATTTCAAATCAAATTAAATGAGACGCACTCGCTCACTCACACAGAAGCTAAATACTTACGCCTAGGAAAAAACACCTTAACTAAGCTCTTAAAACTACAAAATACACAAAGGAAATACCAGTCAATGAATACTTTGTATCACCCAGGGGGTGGGAGTTTGAAGAAACTGATACTCTGTGGAGCTTGGGATGCTAGCTGACCTCTCTTCACTTCTGAGCACAGGACCTCTCTCCGTCAAAGCAAACACAAGACTGAATTCAAATAATGCATAGGCAGGACGACAAGCCACCAAAAGAAGGCGTGGCTAACGGTTTATGCAAGCAGAGGCGAACGATAAAGAAACAATTGTATCGCTCAGTAACGCACTTAGTGGCGTGCATTAAATCGGTCACTTTTGAAAGTGACGAATGATTTGGAAAGTATACCCCGAAATGGAGAGAGAAACGGTTAACTGAGCGATACACAGTGAGTTTTCCACTAATAGTTCGTGGCTTCTCACAAAAAGGAAATGTCGCGAATTGATTCGTGACAAATACTTAGGCACTTGTTACATTAGACAATAGTACCATTGTAATTAAATTATAGCGGTTTTGTAAGTGGTAAAGTGGTGGAAGACGGCAAGCGACTGTAACAGTTGTTACAGAGGGGGGGGGGAGGGACAAGAGAGACGGCCTGGCGGGAAAAAAAAAGTTATCTACTCCCGCAAGATGTCAGACTTTATTGTTATCACGCCTACTCCATTGCTTCGACACCTTCTCCCTTATTATCTGTAAGTATATATATATATATATATATATATATATATATATATATATATATATATATATATATATATATATATATATATATATATATATATATATATTAGAGATGCAACAAATTCAACTTTCTCATTGTTCGTTTGTGTGAAGCACATGTACATACTCGTTTCATGTCTGTTTGTATAGTACAATGACAAAGCAAAACAGCATTTATGAGAAGTGGAATATAAGGTACGATTGTTTTTTATAAATATGATACTTCAGGTATGAAACTGAAACCAACCAATCACGCGGCAGGAGTGCGCAGATGGCACATTCACGAAAGTGGATCATCAGTTGGAAAAAATCGAATATAGTATATCAGTAGTATGTATAATGATTCAGAAAAAAAACACATGTAACCACTAGGGCACTAAAGAGGTTAATGATGATGATCATAATGATAACGATGATGATAGTGATGTTGATAATTAATAAAATTATAATAATGTTTATCCAGTTATTCATTGTCATTCATGAACGCTGAGATCTGGGGCAAAGCAGGTTAGTCCCTAAAATTAAGGCAACAGTAACTAATCGCTCATCCTTGAGTGAGTTAGTGCAACCAGTAAACACAGGTCATCTATCGGATGCAATTCTTTACACCGCATCAGCCTGGAACACGTACTTAACTACACTAACAGACGTCCCAGTGATTTTTTGACAGTGGATGGTTTCCTTCACTAAAGAAACTCTTTAAGTTTCACTCACTGTAGAATCTCCTAAGCGGGGCACTAATTTTAGGTGATGGATGGTGAGCGTTTCCATGCATCAAAAACAGTAACTGTATCAAAAAGCGCTCAGAAAACACAGGGATATTGCACCCGAAATTCGATCATGAACCATTACCTTGAACTTTTATTGATCTGCTCAGGATCAAGCCGCTTCTTCCCGTCTCCACTCACAATGTGTGCCAGATTTAATCCGAACTGGTGTAGTAGTACAAGAGATATCGCCGTGCCTGAACTTGAATATTGACACGTGATCTTGACCTTTGATCGAAGTGCATCAAATCAAAACATTTCTATCCTTATCTGCACACAGTGTTTAGGTCAATATTGATCTGGATCGGATGCGATATTCATGAGATAATTTGTAATAAAAGAAACAGTCACAAATGCATAAAAAGAAACAGAATTGATCACAATGGCTATGTCTTGGTCGTCGTTGGCAGCAGTAACGGCAGCGGCAGCAGGTGTTGTTGTTTTTGGTATTGTAGCAGCAGTAGTGTCACCATCACCTACCGTTTTGAGAAGAGCATTGTAAAAATAATAGGAGCCATCACCGAAAGCAACAATACATATACTGCAAGTAAACCACAGGATCCCCCTTCCCTCCCGCTTAATTATTTACTGTGTCACCGCCATTAATTGCAATATTCATTACTGCCCGCCTAGACTTTTCCATAAAAGATTATGAATGTATAATTATAAGTAAAAAAAAAATGTATATACAAAAAGTTTTTTTTTTTTCCCATTTTCTAACGTGACGACCAATGAGCATCATATTTTTTAAATTAAGGTCATTTTCGCTTTGTTTCGTATATTTTTATTAGAATGACTGAATATGTTATCACTCTTTTGCAGTCTTTCCAATACAAAAATTAATATTTGTTGCAAAATACGTAAAAAGTCAGGGGTGTTTTTCCGCTCATATAATTTTCATGAACGTCGGTAATTTCGAATAGAGGTTAATATGCTGTACGAAAACATATTTGTCCTTCCTTCTCATAAAGCTTCAGTTTTTGCCTTATCTTCCTTTACTCTCCGCCACTCTTTATAAACTTTCGTTTCTCTCCCATTCTTCATGCGTCTCTTTTTTATTATCTACATTCCTTTCATCCTTAATTCCACGTTCTTTCTCCCTTCCAACCTGTTTGCACTTAATTCACTTCCCAAAAACATCATCCCTTTTGTTTCATTTCTCCTCTCATCATACACTCTTCTCTCTGTTTGTGTATATATTTTTTTCACTCTTATTTATTGTCTGTTCCTTCATCCATCATTGTCTTTTTCCATTTCCAGTTCTTTCATTCCTCAGCGTTATCTCCTTTTTATCTCTTCCGTTTACCTCTCTGTTCTTCCTGCATGCCCTTTATTTCATTCCCTTCTGTCTCTTAATATTCACTTTCCCGATCAGGTTCTCCTGTCCTTATTCGCTTTTCCCCCATCTTCCCTGTTGATACTCTCGTCATTCCCGTCATCATCCTTATCACTCTTCCCTTCACTCTTTTTCTATTCATACATTCATATTTGTTCCCACTTTCTATATGCTTCCATACAGTTTTCATTATTTTTTTTTTCCTCACACTCTCTCCCTCTCAGTTAATTTAAACTCCGTCCATTCTACAGTAATGAATCTCCTCTTAACGCGTTCTTGTCTTATCTTTCCTCCTTTTTATTTTCTTATTCGCTTTCTTTATCAATTCCTTCTCTTCGACCCAAATGTCATAATCCTATCCTCTTTTTTATGTAACTCTCCCCTCCTCATACCTTCCTCTCATTTCCTCTCTCTTTATACAGTACATACCGCACCGTATTTTAAGATTTTCATTCAATTCACAGGATTTTTCTTCTTTCGTTATTTTTTCCTTCCTACCTCTGATTCCATACCTTTATCCTCCACTAGCATCAACTCTATATGTTCTTTGTACAACTCTCTTATACCATTCGATTTCTCTTTCTTTCTACATATTATCTGATTTTTCTTTCCATTCCTTTCTTCTTTCTTTTGTAATATTTTCTCTCTTCCTTTCTGTCTACACTCTTCCCATTTCAAATAATGTAATTAGTTTCCCTGCACTTCTCCCATTTTCAGACAATAGTTTCATCTCTCTTTTAACATATTCATTTTACACACTGAGGTGGTTTGGCCATGTGGAGAGGATGGAGGGTGAAAGACTGACGAAGAGAGTGTATGTGAGTGAGGTGGAGGGGGGAAGAGGGAGGGGGAGGCCGAGGATGAGATGGAGGGATGGGGTGGAGAGGTATATGAGAGAGGGGGGTGTGAGTTGGGAGCAGGGCAGTGAAATGGCGGGGGACAGGGCGACTTAGAGGCGATTTGTTTGTGGCCACCTCAAACGGGATTGAGGCGTCTGGCAATAGATAGATAGATTTTACATTAAAAAAAAAAAACAGGTTATCCTCCCCTTCTCCTTTCCTTCCTGTTTCCACTCCTTCCTTGTCCTAACAGCATCATTACTTTTTCTCTTCCTTGCACTCTTACCCTCCTCCCACATTCTTTTTCATCTTCTTTCTGCATATATTTACACATTCCCTCTATCAAGTCATTCATCCTCTCTTATTTCATATTTCCACCCCCTCTACTTCCCAATAATATTACTCCTTGCACATCTTTCGTCTTCTGTAGTTCTTTTATCGCCTGCCATCTTATTAACTCATCTGCACACCCATGCATTAGGGTTTTCTTTCCTTCGCCTCATTTTATTCCTTAACCTTCTGTTTCACCTAGCTTCATTTCCAGTATCATCAACTTCTCTCTCTCTCTCTCTCTCTTCCTTGACCGTCTCTCTTCTCCACACATTCTCCACATCACTTCTCTTTCTTTCTGTAAACTGTCCGTTATTTTCTTTCCAACCATTCTTCTCACATCCTTCCCCTCCTCTCTTCCCAACATCCTGATCAATGCCTTCCCTTCTCACTCTTTACTGCTCATATTTTTACCTCCTCTTCTTTCCTCCATTGTTTTGCTTCCCCTCTCACCATTCCTCCCTCTCACCCTAATAGTTTATGCTCCCAGTTTTTGTCTTCTCTTTAATCCCTTCCATAAATTTGACCCTTCCCTCCCTCCTCTGCTCTCTCTTCCTCTTCACTACCAGTGTCAGCCTCTTTAAGAGAGGAATCCAAATTCTTCCTTGGTGGCAGAGTTTGCATATTACACTCGCCTCCCCCCTGGCCGAGGATGTCATTTATGTTTGTTAATTATTTACTGTCTTGGGACTTGTTGTTGAAGCCTCCATTAAAGAATGGTTAATAAAAGTTATTATCTTAACAGTTCAGTTCAAAATGTCTCTCCTCTAGGAAGAATAATCGCCTGGAGATGGCAAGAGTTTAATATTAAGTACTCCACCTCACTGAAATAATTTATAGTGTCCCTTTCCTTCTTCTTTTGCTCTGCGTCTTTCCACTCTCCATTCAGAGTTCCCTCCTGACGACTATGTAGTTTTTACAGCTCTTGTAATCCTTTCAGCCTAAGGACGTTATTTTATTATTTATTCTTGTTTTTTCCAGACGATTTATTTTAGCTCAAGGGAGATTTTTTAATAATGAAGGAGTGGGATATAGCTTTCAGTAGCCTCTTCTGTAAGAGACTTCTTTCCATGTTTAACAGAATCGTCTGTTTGGAGCCAAAATTAAAGGCATAACCGTCATCAAAGTGAAGGGGTAAATTGACATTATTCATTCCTCCCTCCGCCTCTGACCTGCGTCTCCATACTACCATCACCAGTAGTCACATCCCGAAAGAGTCATACGGTGTAGTGCACAAGTCACCACAGCAATGAAGCATTGTCAAGATTCTTTTTTTTTTTTTTTTTTCGTATTTTCTATGTCAACTAGGGTGGCATCTATTTAATGCCATTCTTGTGGCGACCAGAGACTATTATTGAACGAGTTTATTCGGCTCTATACTGAAGGAGTTGGTGAAGACGATATCTAATTCCTCCACCTCGGAAAGTCTCTCCTAAGTTTAATAAAAATCGTTTGAAAGTATCCATAATAATATAGGAAGTAAGTAGAAGTAGTGATGGGGTTAATATTCACTCTGATGTTGCTGTAAATTGCTGGTAACTCTATGAATGAAAATAAAAGTATGAACAAGCAATCTTATACGCATGTAAAGCTCCAGGCACTTTATAAACACGGTGCCAGTTCTCCCTTCACCATTATTCCCAGGATCGTTTACTGATGGGTACAGGAGGATCCCAGCGCCTGTGTCTTACCCATGCATTTGTATACTGTATGGTGCTATAGCGCTATATACCCTCCAGCCTGAGGATGGCTTTTATTTTTGTCTTTTTTTCCAGCTAACTGCAAACAGTCTTATTCAGCTCAGGAGAGATCGTTAGTACTGTACTTGCAACAGTATTAGTAGTAGAGTAACACCGGTCAATCTGGATGAGTAGACCCATCAACTGCAGGTAAGCATTCGCTCCTGCAGGGCCATCCCGAGCACTGAACAATGCTTCCTTCCGTTGGACAGCACTTCATCACAGCGAGGAGCGGGGAAGTATGTTAAATTTTGTTCTTGGATGGACGCCACATTTGCGCTTTCACTTAGTTAACAGAAGCACCATATTAAGCTCTACAGCTCGCTATTTGCTCACCATTCAGTATGATAAATGGTTTCATGACTTAAAGGAAGCTATTAGGCGTGTCACTCAGCTTAGTCACTTTGGGGGGAAATCTGACAGCACGACATCAAATGAGTGGATGATGATTAGCACCACCCATTGTTGTGAACGGGTTAATGAGGGCCTTATCTAACCCTTCCAACTCGACAAAGTCTGGAGCTAACAGGAGTAATATATATTAAGACGTCATCGTATCGAAAGGATTATTATTCTCTGTTCTGTGAAATATGACATGCGGGAGAGGATTCAGGTGAAGTGTGCAGAAACAAACCGGTATGGAAGATGTGCTTGGGAACCTCCTCTGTCCACAAGAATATGGCATCTACTGTACAGTCATGCTATACTTCAGTTTAAACTGACTTTCACAACCGTGAAAATTTGACATTCTTCTTAACCTGTCATGCTTTAAGTGACTACTCTTATGGATAAAATTACAGTATATAGTGTACAGCGTATGGTCTGTCTATCTATCTATTGCCAGACGCCTCAATCCCGAACGGGGTGGCCACAAACAAATCGGCTCCACGTCGCCCTATCCCCCGCCATTTCACTGCCCTGCTCCCAACTCACACCCCCCTTTCTCATATACCTCCCCACCCCATCCCTCCATCTCATCCTCTGGCCTTCTCTTGCCAAAGTGTACATGATAAAAGATTTTATTCAGAAGTCCTTCAATGTATTTTTCCCGCACCCACATGGGCGACTAAATGTAGTGCTTGTCCTTCACTGTGCAGCTCCTTCACTCACTCACACACCGACTCAATGACTGAGTTATTGCACACTCTTGAAGAATAGGGTCCAGGCCGTATGGGAAGAGTGCTGGATAAACGAAATTATGAACAACAGTAGTTCTTCTGTCGTTGCAGTGTTTAGACAGGCTGGGGCCGTCGTGGAGTGCCACTGGAAACCGTTGGACACGGCCAATATTTTACATAGGGACATGATTTATTTTGGACCATGAGTTTCACTCCTGCCAGGATATATGCTTGGTGCAACGCCCGAAGGCTACTCCTCACGGGAAGGGTGAGGGGCACCTGATGGCCAAATTTTTAATTCGTAAAACGTAAAGTTTTCCATATTCATACATGTTCACCCAGGCCACGATTTGGGCGGGTTGGATCCATTGAGGGTCGCCCTTCACGGGTTTGGGGACGTCGCTTTGAATTCCTCGCAAACTTATTATGCACGGACACTTTTATTTTTTACGAATTTGAATTTTGCATGTTGGTATGCGTTTACTCCGTCCACATTTTAAACACAGTGAGACCTTGGATGACCACCCTTCCCCCAACAGGCAACAATGGCGGGGAGGGGGGCGATCTCCAGAGGGGGGAAGGGGCAACGACATACTTTTTTTTTTTTTACCCAAAGAACATGAAGTTTTGCTCAACAGTAGATCATTACTGAGGTCACGTTTTAGGCAGGGTGAGACCCACAAAGGCCACCCCCCACGGGGGGGGGGTGTAGTGGCCACCAGGGATTTTGGCCAAAGCCTTTATGCACAGCCATGGATTTTAACTTAGGAAGATGAATTATGGCTACTGGTAGTCGTTCACTCCGGCCACAGTACAGGCAGGATGGGACCCCCGAGACCACCCAACAAACCATCCCTCCCCCCAGGAGGGACAGTACCATTGATTTTACGTAGGTGCGCGAAATCTCGCACAGCAGTAGACCTTCACCCCGAAGACAATTTATAAAGGGTGGGAACCCCGAGGCTCGAAATAATTATTTCTCTCCCCTTACAATATTGCCGGGCTAGGTGCGAATATCATAGGTGCCCTTTGTCTTATTTTGTTTGTTTGTTGTTCCTGTTGCCAGACGAAAGGAGTCGACCTGAAGAAGGCTCCTTCTAGTGTGATCTAGGTACCTTTGGCCCCTCGAGGGTAACCTGCTCATATTTACTAACTGCCTGCGAACACATCCATAGTTTAACAAGAGATGCCTCTACACATAGACTATAAGTAACTTGCAATAATTTTCCTCATGCGAGTAAGACTTACAAGAAGAAAAAGAGACACGTAGAATCTATATTTTGGTTTCCTTGGCATTGATGGAAAAATAAAATTTTAATTACCCCAGGTAATTAATTGTATGTTGGCTGATCAGTCAGCGTCCTCTTTCTCTGTCATCCCTGTCCTCTTATTTGTCTCTAAATTACGTTTTACGTTAGTGATATTTAGGTGAGCTGAGCGGATATACTTTCAGAGCAAGGGCATTAATCAGTAGTAGGCTCCTATAATCGCTCAAGAATCTTATATTTCTGTGCAGTTAATATGCTACCTCATTGCTTAATGTCACCTGTGTATATTCTCGGCAATTATGAATATGCTGAGATAGGCCAGACGGCTACTAAACCAGTAAAGTGCTCTTTTGAGCGCATGATTAGCGAGCAAGTGTTTGTCTATCCACCTATCATCATAAATTC
This sequence comes from Coenobita brevimanus, assembly GCF_032717465.1. Classification (NCBI taxonomy): domain Eukaryota; kingdom Metazoa; phylum Arthropoda; class Malacostraca; order Decapoda; family Coenobitidae; genus Coenobita; species Coenobita brevimanus. Next base: position 22,796,877 of record NC_136987.1, on the reverse strand, counting down.
ACCTTGGTGTAAACTTTCAACATTTCTGGTGAAGTAATTAAGCAATGTCAGAAGAATAACTGAGCTAAAATATTTGCCTTCTCACGTTTTCTCTCTCTCACGTTTTCTTCTCTGGATGTGCATATAACAAGGCACCGTGCCATTTATCACGCGCAATGCTCAGTTCCCTGCTCCCGAACTGCCGTTTCAACAAACTATGTCAGCAAACGCTCGGGTATTTATTGAATGATATAACCCTGAAATAGGGCGAATACCTTTGGTGATTCCTCCCCCCCCCCCAACACACAAAAACAACGTTCATGTAAAATTATGAGCTTATTATCTAATATTTAATTTTTAGAATTTATGCAAGAAAACACAATGTTACAACAGGAAATATATTTTTATTCGTTTTCATAGTGGAGCACATCAGCTGAAGCCTTCGGTACATTCCCATGGAAAGCTGGGATTCCAAGGGGTTTCATTGGTCTCATGAGTAAATATATAGATAATAAAATAATTTACTGAATGTGTCTACTGCCCACTAAAAGAATCTCTTCTCACTGTAGAAAAGTTATTAGCCTCTGAAAACCATCGCGGTCAGGCCCTGTCGTGTCGGGCCAGGCCGGGTACTGTCAGGCCGCTCACTTCTCAGATGAACATAGAAATCGCCTTTCTCGCTGTGCTTGCTCTCTCGTAATAAGGCTATTAAACTTCCAAAGCAATGCCAAGGTCAAAATACATAGTTACAAATATTCCTACATTTTAAACCCCTTAAATCCTCCCCACGCCAAAAGGACAGTGCCCACTTTAGACAGTTAGATAAACAGACGGAAAGATAAGGAGATGCAGAGAGTAATACAGAAGAGCATATTGGTAGATATACAGATATACAGATAAGCACATTGACATAAATAGTCAGACATACAGGTAAATAAACAGAGACTAATTTTACTTTCTTAAGTCCAATTACATTTTTCCCTCTCTAGTCGAGCTATTCACAGACGATTGTATTCTGTTTATGAGAGACTTTTTCAACAATGGGTTTCGCTTCCTGATCCCTTAACTATATAGAAAAAAAAATCCATTAAGATGGATATAATCGTGTGGAAGTATCAAGAGCAAACAAACAGAATACGTCGCTGATGAGAAACAAAGAAGAGAAAATAAAACACTGGGCAACGTTAGGAAGAAAACGTCTGGAGCAAGTACAGGAATAGGTACATGAGTGGTTGGCTGAACTATGATGAGAGGTGGGCCCTGGAAGTGTGGAAGTAAGTGTATGAAGATGAATGAGTGCAGTTGTGCACATGTGAAAATGTGTTTTTACGTCACGGTGCTGTGGATAGGTCAGCTGGAAGTATTCGATCTCCATTTGCAAATTTTGTTTAACGAGAAGAAGAAATTGGTTTTGATCGACGAATATTGTTTAGGTACTGCACTGTGCTTTACTGAAAAAGGCTATGCAACACAGTGTTTTAAAGTCTGTCGCCCTACATTTCACAGTATAAAACACTGCAGGAGTCTCGATAAGAACTTACTATTTGACTGACACTACTGTCGATATCATGTAGCTAGGTATCATAATTATTTATAATTAGCAATTCCACTAAGATGATGTCTTTTACATTACATTCTTACTTCCCCTGTGCGATGTTATTCAACTTCAGAGAGCTGTAGATGATCACATCAGAATCAATGCTCTCCAGACCCAAAGATATTGACGTAATAACAAAATCGTTCTATGCTGAACGACGGCTGCAACCGAACTGAGTGTATCTATTTACTTAACTCCAATTTTGACCGCTTGAATTTGGCCCGAGCCTTTAGATTTGTTAACGATATCATCATTCCCAAAACAATGTATTATATTATGTACATGCAGAAGAAATTGCTGTTTTTGAAAAGAGGAATTTATTCCCTCCAGTCCAGCTATACGTGTTGATTTTTTATTTTTGTTACTGCAGATGATTTTGATCACTTTAGGGCGGATTAGAAGTGGAAAGGTCAGACATAAGTTTTGCTGATCCTTTTAGATGTTCTCCTAATCTGAAAGATTCGTCTAGAGACAACAAAAATTACAGGAAAAAGTTTCCACTGGGGCTGAGGGAGTGAAACGCGCTGCATGTTTGGTAATGAACGTATTTGGATGTCTGTGCATTAAGAGGACGGGAGGCCAACCCTAATCAGATTAATATTATTTGGTAGTGGCTACATTAACCTGATTAACATTTCCCACGTCCAGAGAGAGTTACTGAGGTCTGTTTTCAAACTTTAACTCTTTCAAAATATCTAAATATTTAGTATTATTTTTAATTGTTTATTGTTACTCCGGCCAGACGATTTTATTCAGTTTCGGACGGATGGTTAGTAGTGAAGGAGATGAAGAAAGCTTTATCTCACCCTCGACCGGTTGGAGACATCTATCGTACTGTAAGGTGACTGAAATCGTCCGGAGAGCAGCAATAAGGTTCGTCACAGGACTGAAGGGTTTAAAAAGGGTACAGCACTCCTGGGCAGAATTAAAGCGTCTCGGACTAAATTGTGTACAATTCGTATTTCCTTCTCTACGAATGAACTGACTCCTGTAGACAAACGACGTAATTTTCAATTATTATCGCAGTCTTCTGGCAATTGTATTCAGCTCGAAATAGGCTTTTGGAACTGAAAGAATAGTATTGCCTTCACTAAAACCTCAGAACGAGATTACTGGCAGGTTCAATGAGGTATTCTGGAGGTAACAAGGATAAAGTAGAACACTATATGATCGTGTTGAAGGAAATAAATAGTATTCATGATCAAGGCAACAGAAACTATGCAGACCCAGATTATTAATTCATTCAAGGCAGTAATACAATGCGAGACTTGTGTACAGTTCACCATTTAGTTATTTTACGGTGTTATCTTTGGCATTATAATGATAATATAAGCATCATTGTAAGGATTTTTTTTTCTGATATGTAAAAAAAAATCACTGAGTAGGCTACATTCAATATAAAAAGCAACACAACCCGTCCTGGACACAATTAACAACCGGTTTTTATGACTGACTCACGCTGAATAAAAATGCATTGCGTTTGCTGGAATGGCGTGCTAGAGTTACATCGATTAATGGTGAAGTATTTACATTCAGGCTTCTATATATGTCTAAAAATAAAATAAAACAAAATTAAATCACATGCTGTTATCTGAAACATGATAACAAAATCCCATTTAAAAAAAAGGATCTAAACATTAATGATACAGGTAAAACCACCCATTGTATGTTCTCCGTTAATGCACATGTTACCCGGATGATTATTAGGCTACCCGGTAGTCTACTAATGTGCCGCTATCATGACACCTCCCGCTTTTTTAGCCACTATTGATGTCACACCAATTTCACCGTCTGTAATCTTGCAATACAAAGTTAGAATATCAGTAATGATATCACTCTCGTGGAAACTGTAAAAAGATGTACAGGACGAAAACTGCTGAAATACCGCTAGAGGGTGATAAAGTTTTCGAGAAGAAAATGCCAAGGCTTGGACCCCCCCCCCCAAGAAAAAAAAAATCAACAAAATAATTTTGAAATTCGCCGTACCAACATTTGATGGAAGTGATAGGTAAACAGATGTATTTGGATGGAAAATATCTATATCTAGATCTAGCTACAGCTCTCACTGCATTGGTAAATCAGGTCACCATCCCACACTCCCTTCCCAGAATACCTGCTACCACCACTCCCATCCTTACATCTCCTACTTCCACCAACATTCCTTAATCTTCTCAGTCTTCCCTCCCCCCTCCTTTTTTTTTTTTTTTTTTTTTTTCCCGACGTTAGTGTTCGTGTTGACATGTCATTACACTAATATAACCAGCCAAACACAGCGAAACAAAAATACAAACATAAACGATCGTAGAAGATGCCACCAGCCATCGTGGAGGTTCTTTTATATCTAGACAAAGGACCAACGCCATAAGACACACAGATGGATTCAGTTACTTTAATCTTGACTTAAAATTCATGTACTTTCAGCGATTTTTGTCCGCTGTTAGTAGTGCATGTATCTTACTGTGCGAACTCAAACTCCTTTTTTAGTAATCCTCAGAGTGAGAGTTTGGATGGTTTGCCGGTTGCAAACAAAATTATTAGGCGTTGGCCAAAGTAAATAAATACGCTGTTCCTCGAGGCCAAGGGGCCATAACGAGGTGGCTCTTCAAATTAAAATGGTTTTTCATCACCGAAGTACTGAGACAATACCAGGTGGCGAGAAAAGTTGTCAGGAATATGACTGCAGGGAAGTCGTCCCAAAAGGTCTTTACTGTGTTTAACAGGGAGTATCGTTTCCATGTCATTCCTTATACTGAATTAATTACAAGCATTTAGAGTGACGAATGCATGAAGAGGTTGGTTTGTATATTTTGTTTTATACTTCTACTTTATTTTGGAAAGTGTAGAAATACAGTTTTAAGCCAGCATACTCGTAGGTGGGCATACCCACCATTAGGAGTAACTGTCAACCAATAATCTGCCGTAATAACATCAGTTGAAGTGGCAAAGAAGATGGGTCCTGTAGGTAGGCTGGGAAGGTGCTCATCAAAGGCGGGGTAGCAAAACATGGGTGAGGTTTCGGAAGGGAATGGGTGAGATGGGCCGACCTAGTTATGGATTATGATGGGCAGCACTGACAATGGTGTTTCACTTAGCTACCAGAAATATGATGGCATCCACAGGCTATTCACCTAGTGCAAAAGGCAACTCGTCTCAGTGCTGCCAACCGTCCGTACGACACAAAGCAGAGAGCACCAAAACTTGAGCCTTTCAGCAGATGTTTTCACCAGATTTCACGACACGGCTTTGTCTTTGATTGTATACGAAGTTAATGTTTATAAAGTAAAATGATTCGCTGTGCGACTTCGTATGCCGGTAAAGACGAGTTTAACTGTTGTTGCGCAATGTGGAGTTCAGATAAGTTTACAGTAAATAATACTTCAGCAGAATACAACAAAAAATACAGTCAACGTCATTCAGTGGTATACAGTATATTGTTCTTGTTGCCCAAATAATATGAGTTTTAGAATGCAACAGAAATACAAAGAGAAATTTTATTGATGCTTAAACTGTAGCGGAAAGAATACCAGAAAAGTATTCAGTGATCACTATTATTGTGGCTGAAATGTAAAGAAAAAGGTCAATAGCTCTAAATTCTGGTGAAATATAATAACATTAAAGGCTTTAACTCAACTGTTGTTTCTCCAATTGCAGTCGGAACAGCAAAAGAATAAATTTAACATTGTGATCAGCACCAGAAATACTGCCACCATTGCTTACTGGGAAACATTGTGGTGGTTGGTCAAAATAAAGTCGAACGACCACCAGAAATGCTGTAGAATCTGAGTAAATAACCAAGAAACAACTTTCAGCCGGCACAGTAAATATTGCTATCGATGACAATAAGAAAATGTGAAAACAAATGCAGTAGGATTCAGCTTTAATAATTAAAAAAATGTTCAAAAATAGAGTGAAAGTGCATAAAGTGGTAATATCCAACTTAAGCATGGTTCAAATATTAATATTACTGCTCTTGCTATAAAAGGAGAGTGTATTTATAAAACGTAGAATCATTGTGACAAGCAAACGATATTTGTTAAAGGATGAAAGTTATTAAGTCACAAATTAAATGAATAATAAATCTTGTGATGTCCATAAGAAAAAAATCGTCATTAGTTTCCAGAGGGTTGATATTATTGCTGTTGACCAAAACGAAGCTGAAAAAAAACAAAAAAACAATCGAACTGAAATCAAAACAAAGGAAGAAGGAACCAAAGGCCAGAAGCCCGCAAGATTGTTCCCTCCAAGAAAAAAACAAAAACATGATAACGGACAGCCAAATTCAAGATCCGTTCATTTCGGGATGCCTGGACACACTGCATTTAAAAGACTGGAAGGCACTGGTACAGTCGTAGGAAATACAGGCAGAGGAAGAGAGTTAGAGTGAGCGCATTATTGTTGTTGTCCAAGCTCATATTAAATACACACACACACACACACATACACATTCGGGCGCGCGTGCCCCCGCGTGAGTGAAAATGTTAAAATCCCACTGAAAGCTCTTAACATTATTCAAGGATAAAACAGTGGCTGCTCAGAAGGAAGCGTCAGGATTCCTAAAAAGTGATATAATGCAGCTAAAGTGCAAAAATGTTGTTATTGTTCCTCACAGTTAAAATAAAACAACACCCAAAACTGCTTTTAAAAGCCTGCTGAAAAGCAGCCAACAATGTCCATGGGATGAATACTTTTTTTGTTGATAATAAAGATGAAATACAAAGAAATACCAAGAATTCTAGAAAGGCTGTCGTATATATACTTCCCATTGCTCTAAATGTCTGTGAGAGCACACCTTTCTGTCAGTGTCGTAGCCAATACAAGAGGAACACAATTTATCACCCCTAAATAGGACACATCTCAACCTTTTGAAGATATACTACACCATCCTCCAACACAAAGGAGAAAAAATAATGGCAATTTCGTAACAGCACAGAAAGAGCTTAAAAAAAACAAAAAAAAAACACCCACCTTTACTCTTATAAGCATAAACAGAAACACATGACCACCACAGTCATCCAGAGATTAAAGCCAAACAACATCCTTCATGAACCCTAAACTAGACAATTATTCCACAAAACTTCCCTGTCCTAAACAAAACACGAATTCACCTAGCTAGACTACGCTGTGCTCACCATCGATCTTTGTCCTAGTATTAATGCAAAACATAGCACGAATAGCCCGTCATTCTCTCACTATAATTTAGTCCTCCACACCACAGGTACTTACCTCTTGTTCCTCACTCATAACACTGACACTCCTTTGACATGACCTTAACAAAAGAGATTTGAACACTCCTGGATGAAGTAGCTAGTTTCTTGTTGTCCGACGGTTTCAGGACCAAATGAGAGTATGGCAACACCACCACCACCACCACCACCACCAACATGGTAGGATCGAATCTGCCTTTTCAATAGCAACCTCTAGTATGAGTCACTGGAACACACACACACACACACACACACACACACACACACACACACACAGTAGTCAATCACGAGAGTGTTATGGAAGAGTTCAAAAATGATACAGAGACAATTAGGCAAGTAAGCAGTATGATAGACCAGAGCAGTGATATTGAGGAGAAGATAACACAGGTGAATGAAGCTGTGCAAAGCTACAAAAATGATGTAGAAACCACGTATGCTGAAATGGTGAAAGTAAAGAAAGACTTAGAAAGAAGGGTGGAGGAAAAAAGCATTAAACAGGAAGTGAAAAGAATAATCCAAAACAATCCAAAGTTAGTCAGAGATTCAGTAGATATAAACAAATCTATAGTAATCACTGGTATAGAAGACGAAGAAGTAAAAACAAGATCACAAGAGACAAAAAGGAGATGGCAAATGTAATGAGCTTACTGAAAGAAGTATCAGAGGAAATCTGTAGTAAAGACATAGAGGAACACAAAAGGTTAGGGAAATAAGAGAAAAGCAAGACAAGACCTCTAAAGGTGACTTTCCAGAGTGTAAACACTGTGGAGGAGATACTAAAAAATGCAAAGAATCTTATGAAAAAAGAAGAGTTCAAAAATGTATGGATAAAAAGATGCCTAAAACAAGAGGAACTGGAATTACTGAAAGAGAAGAGGGAGGAAGCAAAAACAAAAAATGAGGGAAGATCAGAAGAGGGGAAGAACAAATTTTTTTTACAAAGTAATAGGATTGCAGGTACGAAAGTGGTACACAAACAGGATGGAATAAAAAGGAAGAAGGTAGTAAAACCATGTCATGACAAGTATATAAACAGGATGATAAAGTTGATGTACTCAAATGTGGATGGAATGGTATCTAAATTACTAGAGATGAATGATTATGTCGGAGAAAATGAACCACAAATAATATGCCTAATGGAAACAAAATTAACACCAAGGATATCCAATGACATACTAAACTTAGAGGAAATTTAAAAAAGGGAGGAGGAATTATAATATTAACTAAGAAAAATCTAAAAGTCAATGAAATAAAACTAGATATACCATCACAAGTAGAACTGATTGCAGTAGAGATCAACACACCTGAAGGGAAGGTAATTGTAGCCAATTTGTACATGCCACCCAGATCAAACACATGGGAAAGAGACGAATATGAGGACCTGGCAGAGAGTAGAAATCAGAGTTTAAGATCATTACTACATAAAATGGAAGAGAAATCGGAAAGAATTATACTAACTGGAGATTATAATACAAATATAAATTGGAATACTCTAGATATAATTAGCCAAGAAAGCTGTTGGGACCAAAAGCTCCTGGATCTCGTGCAAGAGTTTTTCCTAACGCAATATGTGAGGGAAACCACCAGAAAAAGAGGACTCGATGTACCTTCAGTGCTAGATCTAATATTTACTAGGCAAGAAAATGATATTGACAGTTTAATATATCACCCTCCACTCGGCAAAAGCGATCATGCAGTACTAAATTACAAATTCAGGATAGCATATGACATAATTAACAGCAATGAAAGTTACAAAAAGAGCCTAAACTATAAAAAGGGAAATTATCAAGACCTAAAGAAGTATTTCTTAGAAGTTGATTGGGAAAATAAGCTTAGAGGACAAGATTTAAATGCTGTATATAAAAAATTCTGTGAATTTAATGAAATAGGAGTCCAGAAGTACATCCCACAGCACAAAGAAGCAGATAAGAAAATAAAGAAATGGTTCAATACAGAATGTAAAAAATCAAAAGAAAGAAGAGATTTGTTGTGGAATAGATACAGAAGAGACAATAGTGAAAGGGCGTATAATAATTACAAACAGGCAAGAAACGATTATACAAGAATAAGGAGGGAAGCCCAAAAACAGTTTGAGGAGGATATAATAAATAAAAGTAGTGATCAACCAAAGCTGTTTTACAGCTACATCAGAAGCAAAATCAAAGTAAAAGATATAATACAATCCATTACGGACGAGGGAATCACTTATACGCAAGAGAAAGATATTTGTGAAGCACTAAATAAGAATTTCCAATTAGTTTCTACAGAAGAAAAAAATTTTGAGAGGGACTATGTGGAACATGCATGTCCACACATACTACCAGATATACAAATAGCAGAAAAAGCAATACAGGAGGAGTTAAGTAAATTAGACAGAGGAAAAGCAAGTGGTCCTGATGAAGTTTCATGTTGGGTACTACGAGAATGTGCAAAGGAGTTAAGTAAACCATTATTTTTAATTTTCAAGAAATCCTTGAGTCAAGGTAAACTACCTGATATTTGGAAGAAAGCAAATATTGTCCCCTTATTCAAGAAAGGAAATAGGCATAATCCAGTCAACTACCGACCAGTATCACTGACCAGTGTTGTAAGCAAGGTATTAGAAAAGCTTATAAGAAAAGCTTGGGTAAATCATCTAGAAGAACACAGTATGATAACAGAAAGACAGTTTGGTTTCAGAAAAGGAAAATCATGTGTTACTAATCTGTTGAGCTACTATGATAGAGTAACAAACACAATACAGGAGAGAGAAGGATGGGTGGACAGTATCTATTTAGATTTCAAGAAAGCTTTTGACACAGTACCACACCAAAGACTTTTATGGAAACTGTACCATCAAGGAGGAATTCGAGGCAAACTGTTTTGTTGGATGCAAGATTTTCTCATAAAAAGAGAAATGAGAACAGTACTAACAGGAAACTACTCATCATGGAAAGAAGTGACTAGTGGAGTACCACAGGGTTCAGTGTTGGCACCAATCATGTTTTTAGTGTATATAAATGATATAAACAGTAACACTGGAAATGAGAGCAATCTGAATATGTTTGCAGATGATGCAAAAATACAAAGGAGAACTACTAACACAGACTCTTGTAAAGAGCTACAAGAAGAATTAAATAAACTTCATGAATGGAGTAATACATGGCAAATGGAATTCAATGTGGACAAGTGTCATGTAATCAAGTTTGGTAAAAGTGGAAAAAGACCTGATTGGGATTATAAGTTAGGAAATAAAACCCTATACACATCAGAAAGAAAGAAGGACCTAGGTGTGATTATCAATAACAGACTATCTCCAGCTGACCACATCAGCGAGAGGGTACGGAACATGTATACACTGCTTGCAAATATGAGAATAGCATTCACATACATAAATGAAGACATGCTAAGAAGGATAATAACATCATTCATTAGACCAACCCTGGAATATACATCAGTAATCTGGAGTCCTCATCTCAAAAAACACATAGACAAGATTGAAAAAGTTTAAAGGGCCGCTACAAGATGGATACCAAGCTTAAGGGACCTAAGTTACGAACAAAGACTAAATAAACTGAATCTACCAACACTACAGGAGAGAAGGAAAAGAGGTGACATGATAATGCTATATAAGTGCATATCAGGGAAGGAGAAAATAAACATAAATGATTACTTAACATATGGAGAAGCGTCAGCACGAGGACACTGCAAAAAACTGCATAAGGAGAGGTGATAAAGACGCAAGGAAATTTAGTTTCCCAAACAGAGCAACTGATCAGTGGAATGCACTACCGAATGAAATAGTGTGTGCCAAAACAATTCACAAATTTAAGGATATATACGATAAATATGGTTTAAGACACGGGACAGTACGAGCTTGACTCATTCCTATAAAGATACAATTAGGTAAGAACAATTAGGTAGGTAAGAACACACACACACACAACCAGCTCTCCCTTTGGGTACATCTGCTCCTTTCTGTTCTTAGAATTACCCCCACCCCGATCTTGGTACAAAAATTCCATTTGTCTCGGATTTCTCTTGCGGCTCCTAACCTGACCCCATAACACTTCTCGCTCCTCCAGTCTGAGAGAAACTCATCCTAAGAGTCCATCACTCAGATAAATTCATATCCTTCCCTACTGCTCACTTACTGAGTCTAGCGCGCGCACACACACACACACACACACACACACATTATCTCTCTCTCTCTCTCTCTCTCTCTCTATATATATATATATATATATATATATATATATAGTCTCATCAGCCGTTTGTGTGTCCATTGCAGGACCGGCCTATCCCGACCGAAGTGGGGACGATACAGCCAATGTATCTCTACCAAGTGACTTAGGCTGTCTGGTAGAGATTGTATGTAGGGTGAGAAGTGTTTGTAAGTGTAATTGTAGTGTTGGAGTGGCTTTGGATGTGTGTGTAGTCTGTGAACCAAGTGTAATCGGCCCGCGCAAGCCGACTGGGTACAAGCATACGTTATAGTATCCGACACTGGTTCAACCACAGTACCCCTTGTGTCCGCCAGTGCAGTATGTGGCCTGAAGAACGCTCCCAAAGTTTATTACCCTGGCGGGACGCGAACCATCATTCTTCAGTGTGCGAAAACGCACACTTTACCACAGAGGCTCCAATATATATATATATATATATATATATATATATATATATATATATATATATATATATATATATATATATATATATATATATATATATTGTTACGGAACAGAGAAAACTGTCCCGCAAAGTTCCAGGTTCAAAACAAAAGAGTTAGGTAAAATTACAAGTTAAAGTTTAATGCTCAAACTAACAACAAAACATTCAGGACTCATAAGGATAATGTAATGGCAAAAACAGGTTAAATATATGGTTAACTGCAATAGCCTCTATTAACACGAAATTAGCATGAGTAAATTTATCTAAGTCAGCTCTGTTAAAATGAGATACCAGATAATACTCAGTGAATGCCAGATATATTATTACAGATACAAAATATTATTAATAATGGCTGATAGTAAAACTTTTACATAAATTACAAAAACCCTACTAGGCCCAAGAATTAACCTTATGCTACACAGTACAAGAAAAAAATGTAACAACAGTTATATTCAAATTACACACAGCTGCTAGATGGTTGGAGACTTCCTGAGCACTCACAATAATAACTGTACAGGGGAGGACAGAGATGTGAACAAAATGAGGAGCAGATCTAAGTGGCAATGATGCAGAGACTGAGCTCATTATATAGGGGCCGGCAGAGCTTGATACAACTTGTAAGAAGGACGCGCAAATGAAGCCATGGGGACAAAGAGTTGACAATCCTGCTCTGAACAACAGAAAAAACGACTTACTCTACTATAAGGGAGGAGTGGGGGACTGAGGCAGAACACGCTCGTGATCAAACATGCATCACACTGCACGTTAGAATTACACAAAGGATGATGAAATCACAGGCCATGTAACACCTCCCCACAAAGAAAAAGAAATTTACAAAGGAAATTTCTTATTACTCTAAAACAATCTGTCTAAAGTCTAGATAAGCAATCTCCAATAACATTTTCTTTCCCCTTGACATGTTGTATGTCTAATGAATACTCCTGAAGAAGTAGACTCCATCTTGTCAATCTCTGATTTTTATCTTTAAACTTACTAAGGAATTTCAGTGGGTTATGATCGGTATAAATGACTATGGGGTCAAAACCAGAACACAAATACAATGAAAAATGCTGTAAACCAAAAATCAAGGCCAAAAGCTCTTTCTCAATAGTTGAGTAGTTCTTTTGAGGTGGAGTGAACTTCTTACTGTAATAAGATACAGGATGTTCAATACCCTGATCATCCTCTTGCAGCAAAACAGCCCCAGCTCCTGTATCACTTGCATCAACAGCCATCTTAAAAGGCTTAGCACAATTAGGAGTAGCAAACACTGGCGGACTTAATAGGATAGCTTTAAGTTTGTTGAAAGAGGATTCACAGTTATCGGTCCAGACAAATTTAACTCCCTTTTTCAGTAGGTCTGTAAGTGGTGATACATGAACTGAAAAGTTAAGAACAAATCTCCTGTAATAACCTACCATTCCCAAAAATCTTTGTAGCTCTTTCCTACTTTTAGGTCTGGGAAGATCACTTATAACCTGAACCTTAGCTCCTGGTGGTGCAACATGTCCATCACCAATTACATACCCAAGGTACTGAACTTTAGCTTGACCAAACTCACACTTTGATAAATTAGCTACAAGATTAGCATGAACCAAACGCTCAAGAAATTTACTGACATGGCATAGGTGATCTTTCCAGTTGCCACTGAAGATTAATACATCATCAATATAAACAACACACCCTGCCAAACCCTCTGTTACAACATTCATGAGCTTCTGAAATGTGGCTGGTGCATTCTTCATACCATATGGCATTACAGAACATGCAAAAGTCTTTCCTAGTGTTACAAAACATGAGATCTCCCTAGCACGTTCAATCATAGGTACTTGCCAGTATCCCTTTAACAAATCAAACTTACTTATGTACCTAGCCTTTCCGATCTTGTCTATGCAATCTTCCACGCGAGGGAGAGGGTAAGTGTCTGTTTTGGTTATCTGATTAACAAGTCTGTAGTCGATGCAAAGCCGCTGTGACCCACCCGGCTTAGGGACCAGAGTGACAGGAGAACTCCACTCGCTTTGACAGGGCTCAATCATCTTGTGGTCCAACAGGTAGCCAAGCTCCTCCTGGATGAGAGGAACTTTCACTGGGTTCACACGGTAAGGAGGCAGTTTAATTGGCTTTGCGTCTCCAACATCGACATCATGCATCAACACGGTGGTTCTTCCTGGAGTGGCACGGAACACTTGCGGGTACTCCTGCAGTAATGCCGAAAACTCCTGCCTTTCCTCGGGAGGTAGATGAGAAAGCTTAGTCTGGAGATCATTCATGATATCAGGATTCTTCCCCAAACTATCACTCAGGCTCATACTGCATGGGAGAACTTCACTTGCAGACTCAGGAGGAACAGCTACAGTGTAGACTGGGTTATTTTCGTCCCGCCTGTGATATAACTTTAACATGTTGATGTGACATAGTTGCTTGTTCTTTCTACGATCTGGTGTGGCGATGACATAGTTGACATTACTGAGTTTCTTCTCCACGAAATAAGGACCACTAAACTTGGCTTGAAGAGGTTGCCCATGAACCGGTAGCAGAATCAAAACCTGATCTCCTGGCTGAAAGTGGCGTAACCTGGACTTCTTATCATACCAAGTCTTCATCTTCTCCTGAGCAGCTCCTAAATTCTCTCTCGCCAGCTGTAAAGCAGTGGACAGCCGTTCTTTGAATTTCATCACATACTCCAGCAGGTTGACGTCATCTTCCTCTGACAGCCAGCATTCCTTGAGTAACTTAAGGGGTCCTCTTACTTCATGGCCAAACAGTAGTTCAAAAGGTGAGAAGCCCAGTGATTCATTTGGAGATTCTCTTGCAGCAAACACAACGAATGGAAGACCTTTATCCCAGTCTTTCTGATGTTCCAAACAGTATTTCTTGAGCATCGATTTGAGTGTTTGATGATATCTCTCCAACGCTCCTTGGGTCTGGGGATGGTAAGCTGAAGACGTGATCTGGGTGATGCCCAACTCTTTCAGAGACTGCTTGAAAACATTTGACATGAAATTACTTCCCCGGTCAGACTGTACCTCCTTGGGCAGACCAAACTTTGTGAAGAACCCTAGCATTTCCTTAACCACGTTCTTTGCTGAGATATTTCTAAGTGGAATGGCTTCAGGATAACGAGTAGCCATATCAATCAGGGTCAACACATAAGAAAATCCTGAAGAAGTCTTAGGAAGAGGGCCCACAATATCCACCAACACACGGGTGAATGGCGCCTCAAAAGGAGGAATGGGAACTAGAGGTGCAACCTTTTCGGTCTGATTACACTTCCCCACAACTTGACAGGTGTGACATGACTTACAATACCAGGAAACATCCCTGAAGATACCTGGCCAGTAGAAGTGTTTCAAAATGCGTGCCACAGTCTTCCTCACTCCAAGGTGTCCTGCCAAACTGGAATCATGAGCCACTCTAATGATATCCTGCCTACAAACACGAGGGATGACAACTTGATGTACAACCTCCCACTCACAGTCGGCTGATGCTGTTGGGGGTCTCCACTTTCTCATAAGTACTCCTGACTTTATATAATAACAAGTAGAAGCACCAGCTGACTCTTCTTCACTGCAAGCAGAGTTAGCTAGACCTTTCAACTCAGGGTCAGCAACCTGCAACTCAACCAACTCTTGACGAGACAAATTATCAACACTACGGGGTACTGCCTCATCTGGTGAGTGGTCCAAATTAGCAAGAAAAGTGTCAGCTAGGATAACATCATCATCATCATTATCCTCTAAATCGCCAGTAACTTTAGACTTAGCCCTAGTGACAGCACATGCAGGGAACACATCACGGACATCACAATCCTGGGTCGCAGCCACTGGCTCACTAGACAACTGAGGAGCTAGACACACTTGACTTCCACCAATATCATTTCCAAGTAAGAAAGTTACACCTGACATTGGGAGTGTCTCAACCAACCCAACCATAACGGAACCATTAACAAAACCAGACTCTAAATTCACTCTGCACAGAGGGACAGAGAAGTATTTATTCCCTACACCTTGTAAGATTACAGTTTCATCAGAGGAATTAACATTAGAGCCTAGAACACTGGTCAGCATAAGGGATTGGCAAGCACCTGTATCACGATATATTTTTACTGATTTCCTGTCATTACTGTCCAGAGGACTGACAAAACCATCAGACAGGAAATTAGCACATGAACTCTTGAGAGTGTCACCCACGTTACTGCTCAAAAGAGGAGCTCCATCATGAGAATTTAAGTTACCCCTCAAAGCAGGTTCAGTTAACTCAGTTAAAGAATTCTGGGAACTCTCAAGAGTGGACACTAGACGAATTGACTGAATATTTAAAGACTCCTTTTTGTTCACATCACGCTGTCTCCTGAAACATTTCTCCGTAGTATGACCAAGCTTACTACAATAAGTACATTTAATTTTCTGAAATCTAGAGGTGAAGCTGGTATTTAATTCCTGAGAAACATCATCTTTATTCTCTTTCCTGTTACCTGTACTCTGAGTAGAGGCAACGTACTTACTCTCAGCTTTCTCTTTTTCTTTAGAATATCTCTTGTGAGTGAGAACATATTCATCAGCTAAAACTGCTGCATCAGACAAATTATCTATTCTTTTCTCATCAAGATATAGGCTTACATCTTTACTAATACACCTTTTGAAGTCCTCCAGCAAAATCATCTGCTTGAATTTGTCAAAATCAGAATCCACATTCTTAAAATTTAACCACTGCTCTAACAGATCTTCTTTGATTTTTGCATGCTCAACATGGGATTGCTTATCTTGCTTATAAGTTGTCCTAAATTTTACTCTATAGGCTTCAGGAACAAGCTCATAGGCCTTAAGAATCAAGCTCTTAACTACATCATAATTATCAGATTGATCCTGAGGCAAAGATGCATAAGTTACTTGAGCTTTACCTGTGAGAACAGTTTGAAGGAGTACTGGGCAATACCTTTTTGGCCAATTAAAACCTGTAGCTACCCTCTCAAACAACTGAAAAAACTTTGTTAAATCAGATTCATTAAAAGGAGGGACAAGTTTAACATTTTTAGCCACATCAAAATCATCAGAGCTAGATGATCCAGTTCCACCTTGTTTCATGCGATACTCATGGTCTGCCTGAATCCTAGCAAGTTCAATTTGTGCCTGAGCCTGTACCTGTGCCTCCTGAATACGAGCATTTGCCTGAAATTCAGCCTCCTGAATACGAGCCTGAGACTCCGCCTCCTTATCCTGAGACTCCGCCTCCTTAGCCTGAGACTCAGCCTCCTTAGCACGTGCTTGAAATTCTGCCTCCTTAACACGAGCCTCCTGCAGGGCTAGCTGTCACTTAGCTAATTCAATCTGCGTTTGCTCATTTGGAGGAGTTACATTAAACAAGCTTTTATTAATCATGCCAACAATTTGATCTTTAGAATGATGAGAGTGAACTGCAATTCCCAATTGTTGAGCAACAAGCTTAAGTTCATTCTTTGTTCTGTTCTCCACATCACACACTGTTTGCACATTTGACAAAAAATCTTTGGCTTCATCAAGTGTAGTAATAGTAGACATCATGAATAAATCACAGTCACAAAATATCAAGCAATATCCTTATGATATTATCCTGAATATCCTGATAAGAGGTCGCCAAATTTATGTTACGGAACAGAGAAAACTGTCCCGCAAAGTTCCAGGTTCAAAACAAAAGAGTTAGGTAAAATTACAAGTTAAAGTTTAATGCTCAAACTAACAACAAAACATTCAGGACTCATAAGGATAATGTAATGGCAAAAACAGGTTAAATATATGGTTAACTGCAATAGCCTCTATTAACACGAAATTAGCATGAGTAAATTTATCTAAGTCAGCTCTGTTAAAATGAGATACCAGATAATACTCAGTGAATGCCAGATATATTATTATAGATACAAAATATTATTAATAATGGCTGATAGTAAAACTTTTACATAAATTACAAAAACCCTACTAGGCCCAAGAATTAACCTTATGCTACACAGTACAAGAAAAAAATGCAACAATAGTTATACTCAAATTACACACAGCTGCTAGATGGCTGGAGACTTCCTGAGCACTCACAATAATAACTGTACAGGGGAGGACAGAGATGTGAACAAAATGAGGAGCAGATCTAAGTGGCAATGATGCAGAGACTGAGCTCATTATATAGGGGCCGGCAGAGCTTGATACAACTTGTAAGAAGGACGCGCAAATGAAGCCATGGGGACAAAGAGTTGACAATCCTGCTCTGAACAACAGAAAGAACGACTTACTCTACTATAACGGTAGAAGGGGGGACTGAGGCAGAACACGCTCGTGATCAAACATGCAGCACACTGCACGTTAGAATTACACAAAGGATGATGAAATCACAGGCCATGTAACAATATATATATATATATATATATATATATTTATATATATATATATATATATATATATATATATATATATATATATAAATCACAGGCCATGTAACAATATATATATATATATATATATATATATATATATATATATATATATAAATAACTGTCTACCTGTTTATAGATAAGGTAGATAGAAAGATTGATAGAGTGACAAAATGGCTTAGGCATACACATTATTCCTCATCCGAAATTCTTTACTGTGAGATGCGAAACACCGTAATATTATAATGCCGAATTCTCGTGGGTTTAGGAAGGTGTCCTGCACCTCTTCCTGCATCGGCATTTGGGCACGTCTGTACCTCCATTTGGCAATTTTGGGGGGGATTTTTTTTTTTTTTATTATAACCCTTTCCACCTGTAGATAATTTATGAATGCAACCCTGTACTTGAGTCCACCCACTTCGATCATTCGTATTTTTTTTTTTAATGATTAAGGAGAAAAGAAGGCTCTCCGGGAATGGAAGAAGGGTGGTAACATGGAGGAATACTTGGCTGTCAAGCGAAGGGCTAGAAGAGAGGTATACAGGGCGAAGTCTGAGTCACAGAGACGTTTACTTGATAACCTAAATCATTGGGAAAGGAAAAATATGATATTTAAGATGGCAAATCAGATGAAGAGGGATAATCGGGTTATTATAGGTGAGCAGTGTGTGAATAATGATGAAGGAAGGGTAGTGGTGAACAGTGGAGATATTAAAGATGCATGGGGAGAGCATTATAGCCGGTTGTTGAATGAGGAGTTTGACTGGAACAGGGAAGGTTTGGAGCCAGCAGAGAGAGTGTTTGGCCCTTGGCCTTTGATTGACGCTGCTACTGTGAGTGAGGCAATAGGCAAGATGCAGGTGGGTAAGGCAGCAGGTGTGTCTGGGTTGACTGCCGAAATGTTGAAGGCCTCAGGAGATATAGGAGTGAGGTTAGTCACTGACCTGATAAATATGATTATGAGTGTGTTGTCCCAGATGATTGGTTGAAGAGTGTAATTGTAAATGTGCATAAAGGGAAGGGTGATGCCCTAGAAAGAGGAAATTATAGAGGTATAAAGCTTTTAGATCAGAAAATGAAGGTAATGGAGAGTTCTAGAAGGTATGATTAGAGAAAGAGGGAATATTGATGAGATGCAGTTTGGGTTTATGCCAGGCAGGGGGACCATTGATGCCATATTCATTGTTTGACAGCTTCAGGAAGAATATATTGGGAAGAAAAGGGATCTGTATTTTGTTTTTGTTGATTTGAAAAAGGACTTTGACAGAGTCCCTAGAGAGGTGTTGAAGTGGGCAATGAGAAAGCTTGGCTTGGAGGAGTGGCTGGTTAGGGTGGTTATGGCTATGTATGTGCTCACACCCAGGTAAGAGTGAATGGAGATTTGAGTGATGAGTTTTCCGTGAACGTTGGTGTGCATCAGGGGTCAGTTTTGAGTCCCACGTTGTTTATCATGGTACTTGAAGCCCTCTCACGTGACTCCAGAAACGGACTCCCATGGGAGACTTTGTATGCTGATGATTTGGTGTTGATTGCAGAGAACGAGAGGGAGGTGGAGGAAAGATTTAGGAAGTGGAGAGATGGTATGGAGCACAAGGGCTTAAGGGTAAATGCAGATAAAACAAAAGTGATGATATCTAGGGTTGGTGGCGGTACTTTTAAAGACAAGGGAGAGTGGCCGTGTGCAGTTTGCCACAAGGGCGTGGGAAATAATTCCATCTTGTGCAGTGTTTGTCATAAATGGGTGTACAAGAGATGTAGTGGTATCAGAGGTAGACTGTGATATAATGCTGATTTTATGTATCGAGTCGGGAAGAGCAGGTGGAGATTGTCAGGCAGGAAAGGATTGAACTTACTGGTGAGTCTCTTGAGTGTGTGGAAGAGTTTTGTTATTTGGGAGACATGTGTGCTGGAAGTGGGGCTGAAGCTATCTCTGTGGCTAGGGTGAGAAGTGGTTGGAAGTTCAGGGAGCTGTGGCCTCTCCTGACATTGAGAGGACTCTACCTACATGCTAAGGGATCTTTGTATGCAGCATGTGTTAGGAGTGCAATGCTGCATGGTAGTGAGACTTGGGCAGTAAAGGGGAAGATATTCTCAGGCTCAGACGTACAGAAATGACAATGATTAGGTGCATGTGGAGTGCATCCCTGCGTGCAAGATCTGGGGGGGCTGGGTTTACGATGGAAGTGTTGAGAGGTAGGATGGGACTGGAGTGTATTGGTGTTGTAATGAGGAGAAGTAGATTGAGATGGTTTGGGCATGTGGAGAGGATGGAGGATGATAATTGGGTGCAAAAGGTGACAGGTGTTAGTATTGGGGGTGGGGTTATGAGAGGTAGACCGAGAAAGACATGGGACGAAGTCAAGAAGTGTGACCTCAGGATTAAGGGACTGAACAGGGAGGCTGCCATAGATCGTGCAGCATTGACAGCCGCCATTAGGTGACCAAGGCCGACGCATGCAAACATGTTGGAGCCTTCAAAAACAAAAACGAAAACTAAAACGATTTGAATTTTGTCAAAACTGAATATGTTGATCATTTATAAAAACCCACTTACATGCCATAAAAAACTAAGAAGCTCTCCGCTACACCAATCCCGAATGAGATAGTGCTGAATTACTGACAGGCAAAGAAGTGTGGCACATAAGAGCTGGTGGATCTTGACGAAGGAGTACCCAGACTATAACCAGGATCCTGTGGTTGGCCTGGACCTCCCAGCTGCTGGTCAAGTGTGCGTCCGGGTATATCACCACCATCCCTACGGAAAGAGCATAACATGTGTAACTGACAAGGGAAGTACCCAACAAACATTCCTTCATATCAAGACATTCAGCCGCCGACTTATAAATCCAAGTGCCTATGTCAGCTGTAGATGCAAGAAGTGTGGGGTAAAGAGACCTCCCCAAAGGTCTCTTGGTTGGCCCGAGAACTAGAGAAAATAACAGGCTGTATGTACTCATCAGAGCCGATAAGACCGAGCTTGTATGGCTGGGCTGGGACAGTGACGCTTGCAATCTGCCGGTTGGGGACAAGAGGCGGAATGATGATGATATTATGGAGGAGGAGCGTAGCTAACAAGAAAAACGCCCAATAAAACACTATCTTTGACCACGACACATAACCGTCGCTTCACTCTGTAAGTCACTGTTGCAGCTCAGGTGCACCTGCAGCTACCATGCCTGAGAGTGAAAGCGCCCAATCATCGGAGCTGACAAGCAAAACACCCATAAATTAGGTACGTGCCTGCCACCCAGCATGCATTTCCCTTAGTCAGCGGAACAAAAAACATCCATTGCCTTACAAATCCATGTCCACGGATTCGGTGGAACTAATGAGAGCATTCATAAGGGTACCGCAATAGATATACAATACACACTAATGATTTTGTATTCCATAACTGAGGGAGCTGTCAACAAATACACAAAACCAGATGTCTTCCAATACAATAAGAAGTTATATCGTGTTTCTGACAAGGAAAGCACCCAGCAATCATTCCCCCAGACTACATCACGCAATCGTCGATGTACGGATCAAGTCCCTAGTTCAGCTGTTGTTATTATCACACTAAGGAGAAAAGATCCTACCCAAAGATGTGTAACGGGATGCATCTTGAGTTTATATAACAAGTTAAATAACTAGTTAATTAATGGGTGTCTTGTAACTTAGTTAATATAAATAATGCTATACAAATAACTCGTGTGTGTGTGTGTGTGTGTGTGTGTGTGTGTGTGTGTGTGTGTGTGTGTGTGTGTGTGTGTGTGTGTGTGTGTATGTGTGTGTGTGTGTGTATCCACATTTGACCCTCTCGGATTTCGACGTGCCATACATCAAAAGACGCGGAACAACGAACTTACAACGATGGTGTAAATTATAACTGCGTGCGGGCAGTTGCATGCCAGGCACTTGCCCTTTTTGTGCACGATTTTTCGTCAGACGTTGGGAACCCTATACAGGTCATACCGCTGGGTGTACTGAGCTGAAATTTTACATGGGCATGCCCGATATATTGGAGCAGGTCCTTGTTAAGTTTGGTGTCAGTACATATCTCGGGGGCAAGCGTTTAGCGGCTCTATCGGGCCACTAAGTGCTTCTTTTAGCATACTCGTACTACTGTCGTTTGCATATGAGTACTAGTACATATCTGGCTTGAGGCACCTGGACTGAAGAGGCCGAGACCACATCAAGAAGAGCCTGTTATCCTGTAATGTAATAGGATTTGTATAAGATTACTGAAATATGTATATGCAGTAGTCTACATGAATATACATTTGATCTTAATGTGTAAAAGATGACTGAAAAGGTCATGGTGATTTTGAGCAGAGAGAGACCAGGATACTATTCAGCATAACAGTGTGTGTGTATAAAAATAAAAGTCGTGTCCTGAAATTTGGTGAAAACATCTGCTGGAAAGTTTAAGTTTTGGAGCACTCTTCTTTGAGTCATGCGGGCGGTTGGTGGCACTGACATGAATTGTCATTTGCTCCAAGTGACGAACCTGTGCATGCGAGCATAGTTTTCGGTAACTAAGCAAAACACAACTATACACTATATTGTGCTTTTCCGACTGCAATTTTTGCTTCATAGATATACAAACTGTTCTCATTTGTTCTCCTCTTTTCTGCCATGTCAGCAATACTGCAATTCAGTTAGCTAAGGAACTGTCCTGAAATCAGTTTTCCTTCTTTTAATTTAGCTTCAGCGTAGCTGAACTTGATTATTATGAGCTGTGACTGTCATTATGTGTTAGTGTTATCACACACAGTTGTCCAAACTATTATACATATGAAGATAAAGTTGCTGTATAATGATAATCGAATGTTTTCTTAAGACTGGCGAAATTATTTTGCAGTTGGGGAAAGAAGATCTCAAATTATCACAATGAGTGGTGAAATGAATCACGCAGGATTCAGTTCAAAGACAACCCTGAAGACCGAAGTCTACACACAACTGTTCATGTGCTTTATTCTGGGTACCATTCGTCACTTATGGCGTAAACACTGCTTGCAGCTGTTGCCTTCCACCGTTTTGATTACATTCTGGTCCTGTATTGGCGTGGTAACACGAGGGCGACCTGAACGATTACCATTCTCCTGTGTGCCTCCCGAAATTACCTAATCCATTTATCTACAGCCCTGCTTACACCGAATGTTTGCACTATCTGTTTGGAATTCTATCCCTTTAAGTAAAAGCAGATCCCACCACGCACTGAGAGTATGGTCACCCAGGTAATATACAATGTGTGTTTGTGTTTTTTTTTTTTCCATCCACCGGGCGGCCTGCCACCCGCTACCCTCTCCGCTAACTGTGTGCAGTTTGACCGAAATAAGATACAACGGGTTGGTTTTGTCTCCCACCCACCAGGCTGTCCACCACTTGCTACCAGATTGCGTGCAATGAGGCCATACGGGTACGGCCACACTGCCATACAGTCAGCAGGTGGCGGATTACCCTATGTAGTGCCCCCCCGCATATTTTCACTCTGTATGTCTGCCTCATCTCAGTCCACTGCAACAATAAGAGAGCAGCTGGCACCTTGGGCAGGTGTGTCGGTAAGCTTGTTTAGATTAACATCATGGGCAGTATTCAGGCCAGAAATGACAGATTCATGAGTCTTTTGCTAAAACGAGCGGTATGTATCGTTTATAAGTGATACAGAAATCCTTCCTAAGCATTCGTAATGTTCAAGCAACGTTGGTATTTTATATGGGATTTCTCAAGAGTTTCTGCGGTTATCGAGAATGTGACACCTTTTAACAGCAAGACTGACGAGCTTTTTGCTTGATCTAACGATACTCACTTCAGTGCAGACGTACTTGCTAAGATATACTTACCATATTACTATGCGGTTATTTATTTATTTATTTATTTATTTGTTTATTTATTTTCATGACGAGAGAATTTGATACTTTTGAAAGCCAGTACAGCGATTTAGCTACGGCGTTTAGCGATATTTATTTTCGTGTAGCGCCAAATATTTGGAAACTTTTCCAAGGTTTTGCGATGTGTGAAATATCTTATTCAGCAGTATTCTAAAGATTTTTAGAGTTTAGTGTAAACCCAACATCCCTCAAGAGGGGGTTTTACGAAACCTGGGTCACAGTCTAATTGAGTCCATTTGGTATGTTGATGTCTGGTGAAATTGGAAGGTCCAGTGGACGGGCATTTAACCCACTGTTGCCAGAGATTATCCCGTCAAAGTGCAAACGTTCCCCGTCCCTTTACTTCGCTTTCTCCTTCGGTCTATAGTGAAGGAAGAATTTTCAAACACAATAAAGCCCAGCAAATGGTAGCGCATGCTGTGTACTGCCAGTGAGCCATACTGTTGCCGACTTAAGAGAATTCACCAACAATAAACGGGTTTTAGGGGAAGATTGAGTCTTACTAATAGTTTACTGATCCATTTAACCCCTTCAACCAGAGGCCATATTAGTTCAGTTTTTTCCCCGATTAACTTGCTTTACTAAACTGTTATTACTTCACAGTGATAAAGTATTTATTTTACTCAACAATCATCAGACAAATGTAATCAAGAAAGGAAGGACCTATGACAGCCTTCCTGAAACGGAGATAACAAGAATAAACTAAAAAGACGCGTCATTATATTGAAGTTGTTATGATTCTTCTGTATGTTATATATATCCCAAGTAACCGCTTTAATGGATAATCTACCTATATGTAATGTTCAAACATTCCTTCCCTCCAAAATACTCTTCTTGTGAATCCAGACTCACTCCATCTTTTCTTCTCTTCCTTTCACAGGCCAGGTTTACGCGTTTACTATTCAGGAGGGCCTTTGACTCCTAAGACCCTTGTACTTGTCGCTGCCACCCCAGGGACGCCCAGCCTCCTTTGGCAGGAGTCTTGGCTGGGTGTGAGATGCTCTCTGTCAGGAGGCTTCTTTCGGTTTCTTCTCTGATGATTTAGGTTGTATATAACGCCATAGTTTTTGTCTTACATGCTTCAGGGTCGCTTTCTTGAGTGCTCAGGAGGCTTCAGTGCACCTCTTCTTTGGAAATCTCTGTATCACACATCTCGATTGGTTAGAACGCTCCGTTGCATCTCATCATTGATGATTTAGTTTGCATATCATACCTAGTTCAACCCTCAGGGTTCTCATTGCACATGATGTACTGCGATTTAGTTTGTATGTCACTCCTTAGTATTGTCTTAGGCAGGTTCCCTGCTCATTTATTTATCACAGTTTAGTATACAATATATAAAACCCCTTACTTATATTAGGAGGTTTCCTTGTTCCTGTTCTCTTCTCTCTGGTGATTTAGTTTGTCACCTTGGTGCTGTTTTATATACTTCAGGGTCGGCTTAGAAGTCTCCTGTGCACCTTGTCTTTGCCGATATAGTTTAAATATCATACTTTTATTTTGTCTTAAGCCCCCATCACACTAGAGCCGGTCTGCAGTCGGTCCATGAAGTCTGCAATCGGTCCTTAGGACCGACTGTGGACCGAGGAAAGTGGAGAAATCTTTCCACTGCTACGTAAGAGTTTCGTCCATGACGTGTTCGTGACCGGTTCAGACTCTGTCCTTCAGGTCTATACATGGTTAAAGTAGCCGCCAGTGATCGGTTTGCGACTCGCTTAACTGGTTTGAGCTTGGTCCAACTGGTCTGTGACCGGTTCAAACTCGCTCGCACTTGGTTTGCGGTCGGTCAGCGACCCGTCTGAACCAGTCTTGTCCGTCCTATAAAAAGCCTGCAGCACAGAGGCAGGTGTTGAGTCGGATGTCAGCTGCAATGAGTGCTGCATCATGCCACCAAAAGCCACCAAGAAGGGCCAGGGCAAGGGTCATGGTGCTGCCACATCATCTTCGTCGCCCCCTCAGCTACGTTCCGATCCATCATCCGACGTGGAGGTAGAATCGGTAGAAGTATCGGCTTCAGACAGTGATGCAGAGAGAGGCCAGGCCACAGCAACCAATGATGATGATGACAGTGCCAGCGTAGCCAGCGTCATCAATATACCAATGAAAATTTAAGGTTGTTTCTGACCTGTCCATGGAAGTTTATATACCCCTCCCCCGCACCGGTCATAGACCGATTGCGAGTGACTTGCAGACCTTGCACTGACCAAACATGGAAATGGAAGACCAACTACTGACCAATCACAGACCAAACGCGGTCCTGAATAGGCTAAATCAGGGACCGAATGTGGACCGATCGGACCTATCAGGACAAAATACGGACCAACTGCACACCGGATGCGAGCAACTTGCTGTAGTGATTGGTCCGCAATCGGTCCTTGCGGTCCGTACCTCTTAAGCGGTCAGTCCTTAGTAACTAAAGATTTCTCCACTTTGCTCGGTCCACAGTCGGTCCTAAGGACCGATTGCAGACTTCATGGACCTACTGCAGACCGGCTTTAGTGTGATGGGGGCTTAAGACAAAATAAAAGTATGATATATGAACTGGTTGCTGACCAACAAGACCTACTAAGGCTTAGTAGGTCCTGTTGGTCAGCGACCAGTCAATGCTAGGCTCGCGATCGGTCCTTTGATCAACTCGTCCTCGTTATGCAAATTTTGAGCATATCCAAAACGTGCCGAGTGGTTCCCAGTCCTTGCGGACCACACTCGGTCCATTGCAGCTCTCAGTCAGCGCAAAGTCAGTCCGACCAAGACCATGACCAGTCCATGCCTATTTTTGTGGACCGACTGCAGACCGGCTCTGGTGTGATGCTGGCTTTAGGGAGCTTTCTTGCCTCCACTGTTAGGCGATGATGTTGGAAAATCAAAACTTACGTTATGGGCACCTCAATAGGGCACACTGGTGCATTGTTGTGGGCTACTATTCAGAACACTAACATCAAAAATATTTGTGCTATATATAAAGAAACAGTAAGCAATAAATATCGAACCCAATGATGTGGTCTTCGCAACCCAGCAAACTTAATGAAATATTGTGCAAGAGATTCATAGTTGTTTTACTATAAAGTGCAGTGATAGTCCTGGCCTTGGCTTTGCTGTTCTCTAACCAATCTTGCTTGAGGACTGTGACGGAGATACGCTTCACATAAGGATCTGTAAGACAAATACCACACTGGTACCGTACTATGCTGACACTATTACCAAGAAGCAGCTGCTGTCGCCATCAAATAGGAGTCCAGATACTGCCCCGGCAGTTCACTGGGACAGCAAGCTTATTCCTGATCTCACAGGGAACATAAAGGAGAATAGGCTGCCCATCTTGGTGCTGACTACAGCATGCAGGAGAAACTGCTGCTGCATATATCAAAGATATCCAGTGGGACTGGGACTGGTCATGACAACCTACTGTGTGCAGCCCCATCTCGTAGATGGCTTTTCTGTGCCATGTGATTTGACAGTTACCTCCAGCACTGACCATTCATCAGGGGCTTATGTAATTTTGGATCAGCCATTGGGCAAGCATCTTCTAAACTTCAGATGTAAGCACCATATGCTGGAGTTGGTTTTTGCTCCTGCTCTAGAAGAGTGTCTGGGGCCCACCAGCGCACCATGAATCCTCAGTTGCAAGCAGTTTCATGCACAGTGGCTATTGACTGACAAAAAAGGGTATGGGGACGCCTTCTCGGGCAAGTTACATTCACTGAAAAACAACTGTGGAATTACCAGCCACGAGATGATTATCGGGAGCTTCTACAACTAATGATGTTCTTCGTGAGAAACACACCTCTTCATGGAACCAAATTTCAAGTTCCCGGACCTATGTACCAAGCCTGGCAGATGGCAAAAGCTATATACAGCCTCAGGGTTTGGCTGTTCATGTCACAGTCTCACTGGAAGGCAAAGGAAGCCCAGGGACAGCAAGATCTTAACATTTTATTGCTATGGTTTACCTCAAAACTTGGTTTCTGGCACCAGTGGCTCCCAGCATAAATAGGAACAACCTTAAGTTCCTTCAGCACCTTCACACACACCGTTAGTGAAATATCTGTAAAGCCACGTAACGCACGATGATCAGATATTTATGGTACCTGTCGAAGGATTCAACACTTTTCAGTCTCTTTCAACGAAGTATAAAGTTGAACACGGAGCGGGCTATGCTGAAAGATTCAGAACAAAAAGAAGGAAAGGAAGACGCACGAAAGCAGGCCATGGTGGACCAGATCACAGTGGAACAGAAGACGACCCTTCATTTTGAATCAAAGAGCAGAAAAGTATTCATAATCTTGGGTTTACTGAATGGATTCCTGACTGACACATGGAATGAATGGGATTATTTAATTTGTTGCCTTCACAACAACCAGCTCATCTGGACATGTGAGGTATTGGTTCAACCTTCCTTGTAAACGACCATAATAAGACCTATTGATTCGTGGTCCCAAGTTTCCAACTACGATGGAGCAACTGGCCATTGCAGAGGCCCGGCCTGCTCCTGGGCAATGACTGGACCTTTGGAAGTCATACCTTGGAACATAAACCTTGACCTTTCCTAGTTAAGCCAACTGTCTATTCTATAGAACTGCGAGATATGAATTAGGAGTATTTTGTTTAACCTGTAAATGTCGGGGATTATACTTATTACTTGTTTAATACTAATGCCTGACTACTTGCCACTGGGGATTCTGCGAATCCTTAGATTAAACTGGATACAAAGGGCACAGAATAATGAAAAACAAGGAAACACAAGGGCAAGAGGAAAGAAAATGAAAACTAGCTTGTGAGAAGTAAGGATCCCCACACATTAGTACCAGTCAGGTCCTGCCCCTACAGTTTATGGGGTTGTTTAGGTGGGTGAAGGGGTCTCTGGTCGGTAATCCACCACTCTTTATATTGCCCTCTAATAAAACTTGTGGTGATAAAACAAGAGCATGGTACGTTCTGTCTCACTCTTCGCCTTGTTAACTTTCGATCATTTTCTTTTAAACCTTAGACTATGAGACTCTACTCCTGTATCGAATATAATTGTTGGAAGCAGCTATAATAAAATGACTGATATTCGTTGTCTTAAATAAAAAAAAAAAAGCAAGACTGGGCAAGAAATGTACTTGCATCTAGCCTATATTTTATCCTCACTAAATGGGTTTACGCATGTAACTGCAAACCCTTTTATGAAGCGAAGGGATTTGTTAAGTACATATACACAAAAATATTATGGCTTCCTTTAGTGAAATAACCGCTCGGCTGCATAACATTTATATGATTAACCCCTTTTTAAATCTAGTTCGCACCGATGTCGAATAAAATCGTTTAGCGGTGATAAGTATCAGATGTTCAAGACGTTGTCGTAATGAAGGAAAGGTAACCAAAAATGAACATACTTTGTTCTTACGGAAAAGAAAGCGAAATAGGTAAGCCATCTGGAGTTTAACCTACGATGAATAATATCGTTTGATGGTGTTAAGTATAAAAATAAATCTAGACGACATAATTTTAAAGTAAAAGAATGCAAACGAGAATGCTTTTGAGTGTCTCAACTCCTAGATTCAGGTGGCGTATTCTACTGGTATGTTGTTGTTATCTCCATACTTTTATATTTATCCGGGAGGGGGGAGTGATTGTAGTGAGGGAGTTAATGAAACCATTATTGGATCCCCGTGCTTTGAAAAGTCTTGTCTAAGGTGAATAACATCTTCAGGAGGTAGTAAAAATAAAATGATAACAAATGGTGTGGGGAACAACATACCTTGCCGAACAGCAGTTATTTTAATGCTGTTAAATACTGATTCGGTAGTGCCAATTTGTGTCAGTAAACAATTGTTGCAAGTAACCTGAGTTTCAACTTGCCCTGTGAAACTCCTAAATATGTCTATGGTAATGGCGCAACTAATTTTGCATTCATGAATTCACCCTCTGAAATTCCTTGACCTTGCATTTCACCTTTCAAACTTGGAGACGTTACCTCCACAATGAAATCAGTTCCTTCAGAGACCAGTGTCCATATATCCTGTAAGTTTCATGTAATTCCATTCAGCCGTTTTTCCATATGTTGCCAAGAAAAATAAAGATACAAACAAACGACCAAAAACAATCTCTCGCCGGACTACGTCCGGGCTAGGTAATGATGTCATCGGACTAAAACGATTAAGAAAAAGAAAGTGAAAGAATTACCGCATCATAAAACGGAAATGACAGGCAAGATACAGGGTGGTGGGACTGCAGAAAGATTCGTTCACCTGTCCCACGGTCTCGCAAGTCATCCCACATTCTACAAGTCTCATCTCAGATTCTCTTGGGACACGCAAGGGGCTGTGTTATTGTGCGAGGCAAGGGAGCCGTTCAGAACTCCGGAGGGAGCGAGGCTGGAAGGGATAGATGTCTGGCCAGGATTTATGGTCGCATTATTAAGGCTGAACGTAAACTGGTGTAGTAAAGCCTTTAAAGGTTTGTCATTTATGGAACACCTGTAATTGCTAAATGTGAAATGTCTGCATCCCGCATCAAGGAATTCAGTCAGCGCAACGCAGAATAGTCAAGCATGTTTTACAGTATGATAATTACATGATTCAGAAATTATCATACAAAAATGTGGGCATGTCAACACCTCCACGCACTCAGTTTTATCCCTTGAAGCAGGTGATGTCTATTAATGGTTTCATTCAGCTTAGAGGAAATATCTTGCTCTGAAGGGGTAAATGAACCTGTATAATGAACTTTTTTGTTTGGAAAGTCTCTCAAAAGAAGGATAAAATTTTCTGGTAGCAGCTTTCTATTTGTTATTCTATTAAATAATGCCTTTAGGCCCACGAGGAGCGTAGGTGCCCGGGGCTAGGCTACTTTGTCCAGACTTTTAAGGATAGAATAACCAGTCGCTCTTCGCTGAATACATTACTTATGCAACACATCCTAACCACCCCTCGGAAGCAAACTCTTACAGACCACATCCTGTAGAATGAAATGACAAAATAAATAAATAAATAAATAATAAATCTCTTCCTGCAGCTTAGTTAAATTTAGCTTTCCATGTGTTGACCCTCTATCGTTGCGGACGGTGTAACGTAATAATTTTCTCGTTACTGCTTATCTGTGTTTCCGACTTGACCAGGGGTCACCAACATATGACCTTTGGGTCAAATATGACCCTCAAGGCACTGTTATGTATGATGAACCTTGGACCTTTCTCGACAAGAAAATATTGTTGCAGCACTCTTAGTAAACAATGGGGTAAGACACTGTAACTGATATTAATGTTCTGGAAAAAATTCATTAATATGTATTTACAGTATATTATAACATATACATGTTTTAGATTTGCAAGTTAAAGAACGTCATACTTATTATGACTTCGGAAGTACATAAATGCATCTACACTTCAAGGTGTGACCGTGTTCATGCCTTCAACTTTCCATGTGGCCCACTTGATATCAGAAAGGCAGGAGACCACTTGTGTGGATATTCTAAACTCCTCACTGGAATAATTTCAGTAAGTCCGTCCTTGAGATATGGAATAAATCAAATCTTTGCACTGAATGGGTTAGATATGAACAAGATCTAGCCATAATAAATAACCAAACCCAAAACATTAAACAAGACGTAACTAAAGCTGGCTTGACGTGTGTAATCAAACTACAGCTAAATTCAACTAAGAGGTGAAGGGAGCAGTATGAATCTTTCTTGTCCGATTGTTTGCTTTCTATATCATTCATGCGATCTCCTGACGTTTTTACCTACCTTAGGATAAACTTTTCGCACTGAAGAGAATAAAAATGTTTTCACTGATTCAGTTTCTAGGGACTCTTCCAATGCCAATAAATTGTAATTGCCTGATAGAAAGTTAGGTGTGCTCGGACTGACGGATTAAGTCTCTGTACTCTAACAAAGACTTAATTAGTCTAAGAGTTAAGGGGAAAATAATAATAATAGAATGAAGACGTTGATCCGAAGGAAAAAAAGGAGAGGAGAGAAGAAGTAGGAAGAGAAGACGAGGATCTCAAGAGAGAAACGAATTAATGAATCTGAAAGGGCGATTAAGGCGACAGGGGAGGCAAAGGCGAAAAGAGATAATGACCGGATAGAATTTAGTGACGGGGTGCAGAGGAGAGGTTGAGGGGAGACGCTGGATGACTGAGTTATATGAAGGGAGAAGGTCTTGTTAATGAAGACATGTGTTGTAATAAAATCGTTTATCGGCAGCAAGAATAAATGAAAGGAGGTTCCGATGGCTGGGTTACCTCTTTCACTACATCTTCACCACCATAACGTATTTATTACTTTGTTCTTGTTTCCAACTAACCATTTTATTTAGTGCTATGAGAGCTCTTGTACTTAAGTAGTTGATGGATGCGTTTAACCCCTTCAGTCAGAGGGGTCTTCTAGAACTGAGGAAAATCGTCCTGAGGAGCCGTAACAATCACAACAACAAAGCTTTCTGGTTCAAGTAGTTGAGGGGGGGAAGTTTAGTTAATGTTGACTAATGCTGAAATAAAATCGCCTATGTTAGCCAAGATGTGAAGATGTTCACTAATGCTGAAATAAAATCGCCTATGTTAGCCAAGATGTGAAGATGTTCGGAGATCGTTTCTAGTCTCGCATAAAATCATCTGGAGGAGGCGAGACTGAAATGGAAAAAGATATTGCGCTGTATGAACCTTAATGATACATTGCCTTACTCCAAAACAAGAGTGCACTCCTTAGTCAAAAAGAATTGTGCTGATATTAGTAAGACTTAAATATATTAGACATCATCATATTTTTGGGTTAAGTGTTGTGCGAAACGGCTGTTTCAAGGCTTTGATTAAGCAGTTACGATGGAGTCTTTTTTCATTTGTAATTTATTTATCTAGACAGATTTGTTCGGTTTATTCGGTCGAATCAGGTTAATAAGGTTAGGACCGGTATAAGCGACCAGTTTCGAACTTGATGGTGTAGCTAAGTATGGAACAACTCAAAAGCTAATCGTATAGACAGACTAAACCATCAAGCAAACAAAACTTTGCTGATAAATCAGAATATGAGTTACACTTTGGAATGTCTTAAGACAGATAATTCTGGTTTACACGCCATTTTTTAAAGGATACAGCTGGAGAGCTGCCCATGTTGACAGGCAGAGTGAGCCAACACCTCTGCTTTAGCGGGTTATTCAGTGAGCTGAATAATTTGACGGGGTCACCTGCCACTCACACATGCCTCACCATTAGCCTTCCAAACCTGTCACGTAAACCAGCCATCAGAGGGGGACGCAAAGATCCCACAATCTTGCTTGAATACTTCTATCCACACTCACAACTGACACAGTAATACCTGCTCAATCAGTGCTTTCATCCTTTCACCGTTACCCACTGGTGATGAGTATATTAGATATTCTATATTAAAATCCAAACATTTTTATCAAGCTTAGAAATAGCTTCTCATCGTCTATATGCTGCTTTACACGATCAGTTTCGTAGCTGCTTGTGAAGCATGACGATGGATTATCGCACGAAAGCCGAATGAGTAGATAGGCAGACTGAACAAAATCCAAAATGGACTTGGATATCACTGAGCTAATAATTTATTTTGAAATCACCTGCCATTTTCACAACTAAGCTTCAGCATCATTCTCCCAAACTGATCTTGGGCCGGCCAGACTGCTGGGTGAATTTATTATTCTTTTCCTTGTCCACCCAGCAGTATAACTGGAAACCTTGAAGTAAATAGGCTTACCATATTTTTTTTAGCGGCAAACCGGGACAAGGATTTAACTGAATGTCGATAATGTGTATTAATCTACATATACTGTACTTGCTGTTGTGTAAGATTTTGACAAAAAAAAAGTAAATACGGAAACATAAAAATATGGCACCTACTAAAATCTTCATCTCATTTTCATTTATAGGTTGCATAAGGAAATAGCCTACATGGGTACCTAGGTTGCTTTAAAGTGTGGAAGTCATCCCACCTTAATTACAAATCACAATCGTGGACACTTTAAACAGGAAAAAACGTAGAAAAATATACCGTACATGGTGAATTAAACTCCAAAAGCATGTGGAGCCTAGTCAAATCGTGAGAAAAATATATGAATAATTAAATAAATATAATAAAATGCCTGGATTTTATGAGTTTTGAGTTTTCGGCACAGACAAACACAAAGTGATACATTTCATACAAAAACAATGACCATCGACTACGTCTACCTGGCTCAAAAATAATTGTGAAGAACATCATCTAAACTTGTCTAAAAGGTAAACATGCATTATTTCTAACGTTTGAATCACAGTACTTGAAGTTAGTGATATACCTTCATGCTGTGATGAAAAGAGTGACTATGACGCGCAACTAAATCTGATCAAAATAATACTGGCTAACGCCAGACGATTTTACTCGTCACAGGGAAACCCTTCGAGGTAATCCTTAGTTTCTCGTCACTGTCACAAGCACCACAGAAACAAAACTTGCAAAGCCATTCAGATCAATCGTAAATTAGGTGTCCAAATTCAGATCAATAGTCTTGGTCACAATGATGACCTGAAATGACCAACCCACTTACCCTGTCGGTCAATTCCCCTAGAATAACACTGTCATAGCTTTGTGTACTGATTTTCCAATGCCTTCTCTATTTACTTCACTGTAAATTACAGAAATAGTACATGATTTCATGTATATTTGCTGAAAAAAAAAAAACACACACACGATATAACTGCGGACACGAACTCGAGCTTTTCACACGATCACACCACCAACTTGACTACTAAGTAAAAGGCGTGTTTGTTTCCACCAATATTGAACTCTACAATCTTACTGGATTGCAAGACAGAAGGGTAGCTACATCAGCCAATCACGACTATGCTTTCCAACTCTCTCCCTCAATCATAATCCTAGGTGGGGTAAATAGAGCCTAAGCTGGAGCGATAATTTTGAGAGGTCTCTCTCTCTCTCTCTCTCTCTCTCTCTCTCCGGGACATTAGGTAAATCCGCCGGGACACCGGGACAGCTGCTCAAAATCGGGACTGTCCCGGCTAATCCGGGACGTATGGTAAGCCTAGAAGTAAACTAACTGCTGAAGGTCGTATTCTGGGAGATAACTGTTAAAAATTAGTGAAAAATAACTATCATCCTTAACCCTTTAGCAGCGTCTGTTTGTTTTTTAAACCCACATCGCTGGTACGGCAGATACAGGAAAAATGGGGTGTTTTACTCACTTATACTTGAACAAGCATGTTTAAATTTTGGTCACACAAACTAATGTTTCCACTAGCTTTAAAAAAAAAATGGAGGCCTGTGGGTGATACAAGGCTGAAGGGAGACCGAACTGAAGAAGTGTTTTGTGCATCAGAAAACGTGGGTTACCCCAGGCAGGCGCCATGTGGTGTTGCTAGCAGAGCTGAGCACTTCCACAATCACTTCCGCAAACCGCAAAGTCCGCAACTGCAGAAATTTGATTTCGTTTGTGGACTTGCGTTAGTGACAAATTTTACGGAAATTTGCGGTTTTGCATTTGCAGATGTATTTCCGCAAACGCAAACCTTCCTGCAAACCAGCTTGACCTCTGAGAACTTTGAGCAGTTTGTTTTTATGAAGGGCAACACGGACTTGCTCAAGATGTAATTGTCTCAGTTGTTGGAGGAGTCTGACTGTGAAGAGTGAGGAATGAGGAGGCCAGAGCCGAGGAACAGAGGTAATAATAATAATAATAATAATTAATGGTTTATTGTCCAAGAAAGTTATAAAATACATATGATGTGTACATATAACATTGTGTCTTTGCTTACAAATCAAAATCCTTTTAGGAAAATACATATATATACCCAGCCAGCCAGCCAGCCACCCACACACACACACATACACACACTCACACATTCACACACACACACACACACACATACACACACACACACTACACATATACGCATACATATAAACACATACAAATACATATATACATGCACATACAACCATACAAACACATATACATATTGTTACGAAACAGAGAAAGATAATGTACACTTTAAGTGAGAATACGAAGAGTCACTACTGTCCCGTAAAGTTCCAGGTTCAAAACAAAAGAGTTAGGTAAAATTGCAAGTTAAAGTTTAATGCTTAAACTAACAACTAAACATTCAGGACTCATAAGGATAATGTAATGGCAAAAACAGGTTAAATATATGGTTAACTGCAATAGCCTCTATTAACACGAAATTAGCAAGAATAAATTTATCTAAGTCAGCCCTGATAAAATGAGATACCAGATAATACTCAGTGAATGCCAGATAAATAATTACAGATACAAACTATTATCAAAAATAACTGACACAACCCAACATTAATCAAAACCTCACTAGGCCTAAGAATTAACCTTATGCTACACAGTACAAGAAAAAATACAACAACAGTTATACTCAAATTACACACAGCTGCTAGATGTTTGGAGATTTCTTGAGCACTCACAATAATAATAATTGTACAGGGGAGGACAGAGATGTGAACAAAATGAGGAGCAGATCTAAGTGGCAATGATGCAGAGACTGAGCTCATTATATAGGGGCCAGCAGAGCCTGATACAACTTGTAATGAGGACGCGCAAATGAAGCCATGGGGACATAGAGTTCACAATCCCGCTCTAAGCAACAGAGAGAACGACTTACTCTACTATAACGGTAGAAGGGGGGAACTGAGGCAGAACACGCTCGTGATCAAACATGCAGCATACTGAGCGTTAAAATTACACAAAGGATGATGAAATCATAGGCTATGTAACACCTCCCCACAAAGAAAAAAGAAATTTACAAAGGAAATTTCTTATTACTCTAAAACAATCTGTACATGGCATTACAGAACATGCAAATGTCTTTCCTAATGTTACAATACATGAGATCTCCCTAGCACGTTCAGTCATAGGTACTTGCCAGTATCCCTTTAACAAATCAAACTTACTTATGTACCTAGCCTTTCCGATCTTGTCTATGCAATCTTCCACGCGAGGGAGAGGGTAAGTGTCTGTTTTGGTTATCTGATTAACACGTCTGTAGTCGATGCAAAGCCGCTGTGACCCACCTGGCTTAGGGACCAGAGTGACAGGAGAACTCCACTCGCTCTGACAGGGCTCAATCATCTTGTGGTCCAACAGGTAGCCAAGCTCCTTCTGGATGAGAGGAACTTTCACTGGGTTCACACGGTAAGGAGGCAATTTAATTGGCTTTGCGTCTCCAACATCGACATCATGCATCAACACAGTGGTTCTTCCTGGAGTGGCACGGAACACTTGCGGGTACTCCTGCAGTAATGCCGAAAACTCCTGCCTTTCCTTGGGAGGTAGATGAGAAAGCTTAGTCTGGAGATCATTCATGATATCAGGATTCTTCCCCAAACTATCACTCAGGCTCATGCTGCATGGGAGAACTTCACTTGTAGACTCGGGTGGAACAGCTACAGTGCAGACTGGATTATTTTCGTCCCGCCTGTGATATAACTTTAGCATGTTGATGTGACATAGTTGCTTGCTCTTTCTACGATCTGGTGTGGCGATGACATAGTTGACATCACTGAGTTTCTTCTCCACGAAATAAG
This sequence comes from Coenobita brevimanus, assembly GCF_032717465.1. Taxonomy (NCBI): domain Eukaryota; kingdom Metazoa; phylum Arthropoda; class Malacostraca; order Decapoda; family Coenobitidae; genus Coenobita; species Coenobita brevimanus. The sequence goes on along the minus strand of NC_136987.1, from coordinate 22,759,635 downwards.
GGCCACTAAACTTGGCTTGAAGAGGTTGCCCATGAACTGGTAGCAGAATCAAAACCTGATCTCCTGGCTGAAAGTGGCGTAACCTGGACTTCTTATCATACCAAGTCTTCATCTTCTCCTGAGCAGCTCCTAAATTCTCTCTCGCCAGCTGTAAAGCAGTGGACAGCCGTTCTTTGAAATTCATCACATACTCCAGCAGGTTGACGTCATCTTCCTCCGACAGCCAGCATTCCTTGAGTAGCTTAAGGGGTCCTCTTACTTCATGGCCAAACAGTAGTTCAAAAGGTGAGAAGCCCAGTGATTCATTTGCAGATTCTCTTGCAGCAAACACAACGAATGGAAGACCTTTATCCCAGTCTTTCTGATGTTCGAAACAGTATTTCTTGAGCATCGATTTGAGTGTTTGATGATATCTCTCCAACGCTCCTTGGGTCTGGGGATGGTAAGCTGAAGACGTGATCTGGGTGATGCCCAACTCTTTCAGAGACTGCTTGAAAACATTTGACATGAAATTACTTCCCCGGTCGGACTGTACCTCCTTGGGCAGACCAAACTTTGTGAAGAACCCCAGCATTTCCTTAACCACGTTCTTTGCTGAGATATTTCTAAGTGGAATGGCTTCAGGATAACGAGTAGCCAAATCAATCAGGGTCAACACATAAGAAAATCCTGAAGAAGTCTTAGGAAGAGGGCCCACAATATCCACCAACACACGGGTGAAAGGCGTCTCAAAAGGAGGAATGGGAACTAGAGGTGCAACCTTTTCGGTCTGATTACACTTCCCCACAACTTGACAGGTGTGACAAGACTTACAATACCAGGAAACATCCCTGAAGATACCTGGCCAGTAGAAGTGTTTCAAAATGCGTGCCACAGTCTTCCTCACTCCAAGGTGTCCTGCCAAACTGGAATCATGAGCCACTCTAATGATATCCTGCCTACAAACACGAGGGATGACAACTTGATGTACAACCTCCCATTCACAGTCGGCTGATGCTGTTGGGGGTCTCCACTTCCTCATAAGTACTCCTGACTTTACATAATAACAAGTAGAAGCACCGGCTGACTCTTCTTCACTGTAAGCAGAGTTAGCTAGCCCTTTCAACTCAGGGTCAGCAACCTGCAACTCAACCAACTCTTGACGAGACAAATTATCAACACTACGGGGTACTGCCTCATCTGGTGAGTGGTCCAAATTAGCAAGAAAAGTGTCAGCTAGGATAACATCATCATCATCCTCTAAATCACCAGTAACTTTAGACTTAGCCCTAGTGACAGCACATGCAGGGAATACATCAGTGACATCACAATCCTGGGACACAGCCACTGGCTCACTAGACAACTGAGGAGCTGGACACACTTGACTTCCACCAATATCATTTCCAAGTAAGAAAGTTACACCTGACATTGGGAGTGTCTCAACCAACCCAACCATAACAGAACCATTAACAAAACCAGACTCTAAATTCACTCTGCACAGAGGGACAGAGAAGTAATTATTCCCTACACCTTGTAAGATTACAGTTTCATCAGAGGAATTAACATTAGAGCCTAGAACACTGGTCAGCATAAGGGATTGGGAAGCACCTGTATCACGATATATTTTAACTGATTTCCTGTCATTACTCTCCAGAGGACTGACAAAACCATCAGACAGGAAATTAGCACATGAACTCTTGAGAGTGTCACCCACGTTACTGCTCAAAAGAGGAGCTCCATCATGAGAATTTAAGTTACCCCTCAAAGCAGGTTCAGTTAACTCAGTTAAAGAATTCTGGGAACTCTCAAGAGTGGACACTAGACCAATTGACTGAATATTTAAAGACTCCTTTTTGTTCACATCACGCTGTCTCCTGAAACATCTCTCCGTAGTATGACCAAGCTTACTACAATAAGTACATTTACTTTTCTGAAATCTAGAGGTGAAGCTGGTATTTACTTCCTGAGAAACATCATCCTTATTCTCTTTCCTGTTACCTGTACTCTGAGTAGAGGCAACGTACTTACTCTCAGCTTTCCCTTTTTCTCTAGAATATCTCTTGTGAGTGAGAACATACTCATCAGCTAAAACTGCAGCATCAGACAAATTATCTATTCTTTTCTCATCAAGATATAGGCTTACATCTTTATAAATACACCTTTTGAAGTCCTCCAGCAAAATCATCTGCTTAAATTTGTCAAAATCAGAATCCACATTCTTAGAATTTAACCACTGCTCTAACAGATCTTCTTTGATTTTTGCATACTCAACATGGGATTGCTTATCTTGCTTGTAAGTTGTCCTAAATTTTACTCTATAGGCTTCAGGAACAAGCTCATAGGCCTTAAGAATTAAGCTCTTAACTACATCATAATTATCAGATTGATCCTGAGGCAAAGATGCATAAGTTACTTGAGCTTTACCGGTGAGAACAGTTTGAAGGAGTACTGGCCAATACTCCTTAGGCCAATTAAAACCTGTAGCTACCCTCTCAAACAACTGAAAATACTTTGTTAAATCAGATTCATTAAAAGGAGGGACAAGTTTAACATTTTTAGCCACATCAAAATCATCAGAGCTAGATGATCCAGTTCCACCTTGTTTCATGCGATACTCATGGTCTGCCTGAATCCTGGCAAGTTCAACTTGTGCCTGAGCCTGTATCTGTGCCTCTTCAATACGAGCCTGAGATTCCGCCTGCTTAGCATTTGCCTGAAATTCAGCTTCTTTAGCACGAGCCTCCTGCAGAGCTAGCTGTAACTTAGCTAATTCAATCTGCGTTTGCTCATTTGGAGGAGTTACATTAAACAAGCTTTTATTAATCATGCCAACAATTTGATCCTTAGAATGATGAGAGTGAACTGCAATTCCCAATTGTTGAGCAACAAGCTTAAGTTCATTCTTTGTTCTGTTTTCTATATCACACACTGTTTGCACATTTGACAAAAAATCTTTGGCTTCATCAAGTGTAGAAATAGTAGCCATCATGAATATATCACAGTCACAAAATATCAAACAATATCCTTATGATAATATCCTGAATATCCTGATATGAGGTCGCCAAATTTATGTTACGAAACAGAGAAAGATAATGTACACTTTAAGTGAGAATACGAAGAGTCACTACTGTCCCGTAAAGTTCCAGGTTCAAAACAAAAGAGTTAGGTAAAATTGCAAGTTAAAGTTTAATGCTTAAACTAACAACTAAACATTCAGGACTCATAAGGATAATGTAATGGCAAAAACAGGTTAAATATATGGTTAACTGCAATAGCCTCTATTAACACGAAATTAGCAAGAATAAATTTATCTAAGTCAGCCCTGATAAAATGAGATACCAGATAATACTCAGTGAATGCCAGATAAATAATTACAGATACAAACTATTATCAAAAATAACTGACACAACCCAACATTAATCAAAACCTCACTAGGCCTAAGAATTAACCTTATGCTACACAGTACAAGAAAAAATACAACAACAGTTATACTCAAATTACACACAGCTGCTAGATGTTTGGAGATTTCTTGAGCACTCACAATAATAATAATTGTACAGGGGAGGACAGAGATGTGAACAAAATGAGGAGCAGATCTAAGTGGCAATGATGCAGAGACTGAGCTCATTATATAGGGGCCAGCAGAGCCTGATACAACTTGTAATGAGGACGCGCAAATGAAGCCATGGGGACATAGAGTTCACAATCCCGCTCTAAGCAACAGAGAGAACGACTTACTCTACTATAACGGTAGAAGGGGGGAACTGAGGCAGAACACGCTCGTGATCAAACATGCAGCATACTGAGCGTTAAAATTACACAAAGGATGATGAAATCATAGGCTATGTAACAATATACATACATATACATATACATACATATGCATGTACATGTATACACACATCCATATACATACATAAACACAATATACATACACATACATGCGTTATTTATTACCTTTGTCTATAAGTAGCAATATAAGGTAAAATAAAGCTGATTGGAAATCGTTGTCAACAATCCCATTCATTCATTTCAACATGTATTTCTCCAATTCTTCTTATCCAACTTATAAATCTGATTGAATATCGTTGTCAGTAATCCCATTCATTATTCAACATTTTTTTCCCCAGTTCTTCTTAACCAACTTATTGCAACATGTTTAATCTGGACACAGTATAGGGTATGCTTGAATTCCTGTACCTTTCAGTCCTACACAGTACAGCCTGCAGCAATTGCCCCCCTCCTCTAGTATTCCTACCATGTATATTGTATAGAGTTTGTGGTAAGAGATGCCTACGTTGGTCTGAGCGTAACATATTCTCTCCGAACCTGACTGTTAATTGTTCTCTTCTAGCATAAAAAGACTGTGATTCTAACGTCGTTAATGCTGTCCTAATTTATATATCGATCACCAAGAATAATTCTAAAACACCTCTTCTGTATCTTCTCTAACTTGTTGTGTTGTGCTTGGGTTAATCCAGGATGCCAAACAGGGGCAGCATATTCTAATGACGTTTTTATAAACCAGTTATATAATACTAACATTGTATTAATACTGAAACCAAACTGACGTGCTCTATAAAGAATGAACATGCATTTGTTTACTTTAGATATCATATGGTCAATATGGTTGGTCGAAGTCAGCTCTCAGTTTATGTGTAGTCCTAATAATTTACAACTATGCACAACTGGTAAATTACAATCATTTAAATGCAACTGTGGGTAAACAATGGGTCTTTTTGGTGGTGCAATAATCATGACCTCACATTTAAAGGGATTGGGTATCATTTTAACTGGGATGCATTCGTGTGCAAGTTCATCTATTACGGTTTGCATTGTAAATGTGATTGTATCTCTAGTGTCTACTATTTCGGCCAAGGTGAGGTCATCAACGTATTTCATATGGATGTTCGCGTTGCGAGATTTGCTATTAATTACTGCTATATAATCCCGATACCGTACCCTGTGCTTGCGATCCGAAAGGAATCTCGATATGAATTTCAACAACGATGAACGACAGCCTAAGAGGAAGAGCTCACGGATTGCAACCGTGTGGTTTATATAGTTGAACGCTTTTTTAAAGTCAATTAGAACAATTGAGCAATTTGCTTTGGGTTATCTAAACCTTTCGAAAGTATGTCTAATAAGTGAATCATATAATGCGAGGTCGAGCTCCCCTTCAGATTTCCATATTGCCACGGGTCGATATTGTGTCGGATATCCTCTAGAACCATTTCTGCAACAAAACCCTCTAGGATTTTTCCAAGATCTGGTGTGAGTGATAGAGGCCGTTAACCACCTAACTGTTTCACAACTTTAAATTTCTACAAGGGTGTAATTGTTGCACATATCCACAACAAGGGAAATCATCCAGTTTTCAAACAAAGGTTAAATACATAGGTTAATAGCATATTTATTTCATAAGCAAATTCCTTTAAAAGTCTTTTAGGTAATGATTGTGGTGGAGAAGCCTTATTAGTATCGTTAAAAGAGCTTTGTAAATATCTAATCTATCTAATGTTGGTACCCTATGTGGCGGTAAATAACTTGGTAATTCGACGGGTATGATACGAGGATAATGTGTACATATATTTCTGAAATGATTCCTAATTTTTTCACTCACATTTTGATCACTCAAGTGGTCTAAAAAACGGATTCTGGTAAGTTTCTTATTGCTATCTGGACTGGTTATAAAGTGTGAGCTGTTAAGTGTTATAATTTAATTCATTTATCTACAATAGTGAATGATCTACCCTTGTTTTGTAATAAAAATAGTCTAATATACTAATATAATAATACTTAAAATATATAGTTTAAATTCACTATAAACATAATTTTATCCCATTCAGCACCACATAAAATTTCCAACTTCATGAAGTCAACTATTGTTAGTCAGAGTAGAGCATATAAAAATATAAATGTATTGGCTGAGTAACTAGAAGTGATTTTTAACCCATTGATTACGAAAAATTTTATCCTAAACTTAGTAAAATCCTCTAATGGTATCCCATCTCACGGGCATCTTGTAGCACTCATGAATGGAATGTCACTCAGCCACATTGCTGAATTTCTGCCTATCAGAAGTCTTTCATTCCCAGAACTGCCTCTCTCTGGATCTTGCTTCCCCAGAGTTGTTTCCCTCAAAACTTCAACCTACAGCTGTTCAAGTCTGTTACAGACACTTTATGAACAGAGGTAACCAGTAATCTGGTGTATTGATTAGTTTTTTTAAATCATTTGTTTTCCTTCCTCTTTTTTGTTATTATATAAAAAATCCAGAATAAAATGAAACTGATGCAGGGGTGCTGAAAGGAATACAAATGGTTTGTGTTTGCGTTTGCATTTGCGGAACCACAAATTTGAAGAAGTTTGCTGATTTACAGTTGCGGAAGTTAATGGTTTAAGTTTGCAGATTTGTGTTTGCGAAAGTGAATTTCTGTTTGCAGTGCCCAGGTTGTTAGTGGCTGCCATGAAATGTACGGGACGAAGTTTTCGGTGACTTCCGCGATTTGCAATACTAAAAACATGTTATTGGCCAACTCCATGCTGCCCTTGCTGTTTGTCATGTTTTCGTTCTTACTTTCTTGCATTGTTTCTTGTTTGATTGTGGTAGGTATTTCTACCCTTCAGATTTAACTGATTCTGACCAAACCCGGACACAATGACCAGCCCATGAGTTAGTTGTGTCTACAAGGTTTTGGTTGCTAGGCAACTACTCATTGCCTAGCAACAGCTGAAAAACTGCTTTTCGTTCTTTTCACGTTTTGAGCTGTAGAAGCATTACTAATGGTCATAGAAAGCTCTATCATCTTTAGGCATAATTTTAATGTCATTTTCTATCGGAAGTGTGCGATCCATTTTTACCCTTTCTAGTCTAGTTTTCAAGTGGCAGCCCTGTGAAGAGTGGCCTCAGCGCCCCTAGCAGTCTTGTTTAATTGTGGCAGGCACTTCTACCCTTCAGAATTAACCGATTCCAACCAAACCTGGACACGATGACCAACTTACGACCTAGTTTTGTCTGCAAGGTTTTGGTTGGTAGGCAGCTACTCGTTGCCTTGCAACCAAAACCTTGCAGACGCAACTAGGTCATAGGCTGGTCATTGTGTCCAGGTTTGGTTGGAATCAGTTAATTCTGAAGGGTAGAAGTATGGCCTGCTTAGCCTCTCCGTGGCCGTGGGTCCAGATATTGTCATAACTCAGTGGCCAGCCCTGGCAGCATCTTTTCAAATTTCGAAAATCGATTTTTTCTTACCAAATTGAAGAGAAGCATCTGGCAAACTTGGCAATATAATTCTTCAGCTTCCAAAACCCTTCCCCTGCATTGCAATGAAGTGTGAAAAATTTTGCATAATGATTGCGTAAACGCTATTGAAAACTAAGGAGACAAAAAATAATTGCATATATCCATATTTTCACCCCCCAAAAGACGTCAATGGTCCTGAAATGGTTTGAAATGACTAAATATGTGCAGTACGAATAAAATCAGTACATAATATGGGAAGTTTCATTTGTCATTCACTGTTTTATGTTGTTAAGGAGCGAGATTTGCCAGTTAGGTGCTCGAGAAGCTTCGTGGCGTTTTGCGAAAGGTAGTTCCAGTATCGGTACGAATCAGAGTTGCCAGTTTGCTTGCTGTTTGTGAGCGTAGTTATTTCGTAAGTTATGCATTAATTTTTGTGCTTTTTTTCTTTATAAAGTTTATGTAGTTACTTGTTAATTATGCAATTTATTTCAGTATGCTAAATAATTTACAGTGTTATGTAATGTAACATAGCTTTGGCATGTTTTGGTTGTCTCAGAATTGGCAACTGTTGCCCGTTGAAAGTATACTCGAAGTTTCGAGAGTAATGCAAGCTTATATAAAGATGGGGAGAGACTAGGACAAGTTTAGTCAGGTTTCAGGTCATTTTGAGTGTAATTAAGTCGGTTGTGGTTCAGTTTGAGTGTAACGCAATGTCAGTGAAGATTGTATGTTTTTGATACTTGTGAAAACAATGGTAAACAATGATGTGTTATTGAAGTTTATATATCATTGGTACTTGAGACCACAGTGAAGTGTTGTCAAGCATTAAGTGTAATAACTGTGAAGTGTTGTTAAACATTAAGTGTAATAGCAGTTAGTAAAGTGCGTATAGCTCCAGTGCTTGTGAGAACAGGGAAGTGAAGCTGGAAAGCAATAAGTGGAATTACTTGGAAAACAAAAACAGTAAACTTTAAGGATGTTTTGTTTATTTTCGCCTCAGCTGATCTTGTGTGCTGTACGACTGAAGGCTGACCATAGGAAGAACAAGTCACTGGGCAACGTCCTTCCTGTACTGGACTGCTGCCTGTTAGAGCCTGTGGCAGTGTGGGATATAACACTGGTGTCAGGAGTGTGGATTATTCAGGGCTGCAGTGAGGCTACCCTTCGACATGGAAGCAGAAGGTGTGCAGACAAGATCCCGAGCTGGGCAGGAAGACGAGGTGTCATTGGTTGCATTCATGAAGCTATTGGAAGCAAGAAGTTTCCAACTCTGGCACTGATTGATGGAAAGAAAGAACTCAAAGAACTATTACAGGTACAAATTCTACTAGTGAAGGCACATAGGGAACAACTAGAGGCACAATATGAAGAACAAAAAGAATGATATGAGCAACTTCAAGAGGTATCAGAGGAGCAACAGAGGGAAGTACAACTGAGAGCGCAATGACAGCTAGATGCTTTCATGGGGGAAATAAAGGAAGAACTTCAACAGCTTAACCCCTTAAGTCCTAATCGCATCAATTGATGCAATTTGAGTTTTATGCCAAAATGCCTAATCACATCAATTGAATGCGGACTGTAAAAAGCTGCAGAGCACTTGCACCGCCCCGATTATGACGTACATGGCTTCAGGCCAAATTGAACACGCCCTTGATGTGGCGTGAGGGGGGATTGGACCAACCTAGGCGGTGGGGGGGCACCCCCCTTTCGGCCGCCTCCATGCCACCCTCTATTCCACTCCCTCACTCCCTCCTTGTCCTCCATCACTCTCCCACCCTTCCACGCAACTGCATCTCTCCTCCCACAACAACCTGCGTCCCTTCCCACCCTCTCTTGCCCCTCCTCCCTCCCTGCTAGCCTCGTCCCCCCCCAACCCCACCCCATCTCTCCCTCCTTGTCCCTCACTACCCTTCCAACCCCCAACAGGCCCCCGAGTGTCAGGCCTGATGTACGTAACTACTTCATATTATTTCTACTTCTTCCCAAATTTTTACACCTCACTTTGTTCATTTCTCACTTCGTATCTACCAGTTTTTGTACGTACGTAGTCGGAGAATGCTGTATGTTGTACTACATACGACGCATCTTATTATTATTATTTTTTTTTTCATTCTCCTTACCTGCCCAGATTACCACCTCTAAGTAGTGTCCGTCTGTGTTAGTTTTCGAAAAACTATGAGACCTTGTAGAGCTACTCCCCTCACCTGTTTCATCTCCCCACACATACAAACACACATATTTTCATGGCTGGTGTGATAAATTCCAATGAAATGGAGAGTGTCCACAAGAGAATTTGGTTGTTGCCAAAACTGGAATGATACAGTAAGTGTGATGAAGTGTAATGATAATGCAATAACTGTAATGGTGTGATAAATGTGTAACGAGAAGTTGGGACAGTAAAAAGAGAAATCGGAAACAAATTACTGTTTTTTTTTCCCTTTCTTATGCATGCATTTATAGCATTATTCAACTTTATTTTGATGTCCTTGATGGTTATAAACATTTATATGCATCTTTGTTTTAGTTTTGGAATGACTTTGAGGCCTAGTAGGGCTAATCTCCACTCCTGTTTTATCTCCCCACACCTACATAACACACCTGTTTTATGGTTGGTATGACAAATCCCATTGAAATGGAGGGTTTCCACAAGACAATTTGGTTGTTACCAAAATTTTTCTCCCTAAGTACCACCAAGGCCTTGTAGGCCTACTCCCCACACCTACATACACACCTGTTTTCATGGTAGATGTTACTGAACACAATGACGTGCTTTCTTTTCATGCGAAAAGCTGGTTATTTCCAACAAAACAAAAAAAACATTCATCTTAATCTTATTAACTGTCATGTATAATAATCATTCTTCGTCTTAAATATCCTATATTTGAATACATCTATATCATAGCTATCCTTTAACTTATTAAACTTCACCGAACAGTAACGATGCACCACCTCTCTTCACCATAGCAAAGGCAGGAGGCATAATAACCAGCGTCATAACCCTTCCACCACCATAAACAATACCCCCACCATCTGCACACGACTCCACCATCACCCAACACCCCCACTAAAGCATTTTATCAAATTTGTACGTCATTCCAAACGAGGCACAGCGAGTGATGCACGGCCACCGTTATTTGGCCCGGGACCCAAATATTGACTGTATACCATGATGGAGGCTGGCGGCTCCGACCTCCACCACTGTTAATAATAGGAGTGGTAAACCTGTCATCACTGTTACTATGAGGATAGGATTGTTTGCCAACACTGTTAACATTAGGGTACCTTTGAATAGGTTGGATGAGGTAAAGTTCAGTTGAAATTAATATTAGGGTACGTTAGCAAGGCATTGCTGTTAACGTAGTTTAGGTTGAGGTGGAATGAGTCATACATTACGGGGTTGGGTTGGAACCATTGTTAATATAAAGATAGGATAGCTAGGTCCCGCTGTTGATGTTAACTGAGGTTAACTTGTCTATCTGCCTACTTACAGCCTTAATCCCAGAGAAGCTGCCATAAACAAATCGCCTCCATGCCATCCTGTTCTCCTCCATCAGACAGTCCTTCCTTCAAGTCACACCACCATTATTTGTACTCGTATACCTCACCACCCCATCCTTTCACCTTATCCTCCATCTCACTCACCTATACCCTTAAAATCGGCTTTATTACGTTCGCTTCACAAAGGCAAACAATCTCAAGGTAGGCTACTTCTCGTTACCCGTGTTAATATTTCGGTCGGTTAGCGTGGCTCCACTGTTATCATCAGGATAGGTTTCATAGTGCCACTTTTAATAAAGGGTAGAATAGGATAGCATGGACCCACTTTTAATATTAGGGTAGTTTTCTTTGTACCACTGCTAATAGTACGATAGATTAACGTGATATCACTTTCAGACTAGACAAGGTTACTTTGCTTTGACTGGGTTAGGATCGGAGCAGTTTGGTAAATTTGGCTTTGGGTAATTTCAGTCAGGCCTAGTTGATTGTCCACTGATTTATTACATTGACAAGACTATGGCGGTGTAACTACATAGGTCACTGCAGCCGAACGGCACGAGTAAAGGCAGGACAAGGATGAAATATATGAATATTTATATACATTTATACAAAACAGAACTGTACAAAAAATAAAGCAAACAACAAGAGTCATCTACCATAATAAGTAACATCAATGATACAATAAAACTATGTATGAAATAACTGCAGTTAATATGTGCATACAAAATTAAGGTAAGTGAGGAAGCCTGCTTCCTCAGCAAACAAGAAGGTAAAATGTGATTTTATAAACCCTTTACCTTCAAGTGCCAGAAATATATGCCGTCTGGGGATATTGTCAATAGCTGACAAGGCGGGCACCATCAATTTGGTCCTACGAATTTCGCAACTATGACTTAGAGTCTGCTTACCCTGCCTGAAGACTGATAAACAATGCAGTAAAGTTATACTGAAAATAATATGTAAACAAGAAAGAACACTGAGAGAATGAAACACCCTCGCCCACCAATTGGTTTTAGGGCCGAACACGGGCGTAATTCATCCTTGTCTTATCCTTAACCCTCACCACAAAGTCTGCTCCAAAATATATCAGAACTGTTTGACCTGACCTGGCCTGTGACCTTGACTTTTGAAATTTCTCTCTAACCTTAATTTTTGGCTAATTATTCTAAGAAAAGAATCCCTTTATCCTTGCCTTACCCTAGGTGTTTCTGCAAATTTTGGTCTCATTCGGATAAAAGCAGAGGTAGTTGCCACTGGCATATGACCCTCACCTTTGACTTATTGTCCTAAAACACAACAGGTTAATCGTTTGTCTTCCTAAAGACTTCCATCAAGTTTGATTCAATCAAATCGAAACTGTTGTAGGTATTTGGTTCAGACACAAGCACACGTGTTAATCAACCTTCTCCTGTGACCTTGACCTTCGATTGAATTTTCTAAACATCGAACACCACCCTTCTTGCCTTACCCTCAGCCCTTTCCCCAAGTTTGGTCTAAACTGGATGGCAAAAGTTTAAGCTGACCTTTCTAAGTCAAACTTCGAGCTAGCCCTGTTACCTTCAACTTTGAATTATTGTCATCAAGAACAGTGTGTCATCCCTTTGGCTGGTCCTCAACACGGCTCCAAAGTTTGGTTAAAGTCCGGTAAGAATTGAGTTATTCTGTTCACACACACACACACACACACACACACACACACACACACACACACACACTTTGATACTACTTCTTTTACCGCTCTTTTGATTTGCGAGAGTGATAGCAGTGTAAAATTTGTTTAAGTACCAGCAGCTTGAAGTAAGATGTAGTCTTTCTTTCCATTATTTAGTAATACTACAATCTTTGAAGTCAATAATAATAATAATAATAATAATAATAATAATAATAAATAGTAGTAGTAGCTGCAGTAGTAGTAGTAGGAGGAGGAGGAAGAGGAAGAGGAGGAGGAGGAGGAGGAGGAGGAGTAATAATAATAATAATAATAACAATAATAATAATAGTAATAATAATAATAATAATAATAATAATAATAGTAATTATTATTATTATTATTATTATTATGATTATTAGCCTAGGACCAGGACTGACGAAAAGGTGACAACTAAGGACCGAACAAAGGACATGGTACGAATAGCTACATGGACTGTAAGGGGTGTGAATGATGAGGTGAAAGAGAGATTGTCCAGGTGCTTGAGAGTGCGAAAGTGGATGTATGTGGATTAAGTGAAACTAAATGGGGAGGTGAGGGTGTGAGAAAATGGAAGTATGGATTGGGTATATGAGCAGAAGGTAAGAATGAGAGGGCAAAAGAAGGAGTGTGGATTGTTGTGAGTAACAGATGGTAGGAGAATACAAGAGAGTAAGGATCAGTTGGCTCAAAGCTTGCGTGGGTAAGATTGAAAGTTTTTTTTTTTTTTTATGTGAGGAAGAAGGAACCGAAGGCTACGAGCCCGCAAAAAGTTCCTTCTAAGAAAAAAAAAAAAAAAAACAGTACAAAAGAGAGCCAAATTCAAGATCTCTTCATTTCGAAATGCCTGGACACACTGCGTTTGAAAGACTGGAGGTCATAGGAACTAGGATATACAGAGAGGTAGACAGTTCCAGAGTTGACCTGTTGCATAGATGAAGGACTGGGAGTAACAGTTAACTCTTGAATTGGAAAGATGGACAGAAAAGGGATGAGAGTTTATTGCTAGATGGGTGCTACGCACTCGTCGTAGAGGTGGAGGGATGCAAGCAGACAGTTCAGAGGAGCAATAACCATGGAAGTAGCGATAGAAATGAGATACGGAGGCAACAGTGCGGCGAACAGACAGAGGTTGAAGGGAGCCAGTAAGAGGAGAAGAGTTAATGAGGCGAAATGCCTTTGACTTCACCCTATTAAGAAGAGCTGTATGTGGGGAGCCTCCCCACACACGAGAGTTGTACTCCATATAGGAGCAAATAAATCCCGTGTAAAAAGTCAACAATTGTGCAGGGGTAAAGAAGGTATGGAGTCAGCATAGCACACCTAATCGCTTGGAAGCAGATTTTACCAGAGATGTGTTATGATCTTTCCAAGATAAATCCTGAGTGAATGAAACCCCAACCATGTTCAAGGATGATGCTGGATTGAGCTGGATATTATTAAATTTTAGTGGGTACTCCTGTGGGAGTTTCTGTCGGGTTAATATGTGTAAAAACTGAGTCTTTGATGCATTAAAAACAACAAGATTATTTTTACCCCCGTCAGAGATACGAGCTAAGTAAGATATTAGGAAAGCCATAGCCTCATCCCTTGTTTGTTGAAGTAACTGCTGGGATGGACATTGCAGGAATCGAATGGAAAAGTGAAGGGTGGAATCATCACCATACTAGTGGATAGGGTTAGATGTACAGCTCAGATAATTGATGAATAAAAGGAAGAGAGTTGGTGATAGGACAGAGCCATGAGGAACACCACTGTTAATAGATCTAGGAGAAGAATGATGGCCGTCTACAACAGCGGCTATAGAACGACCAGAAAGGAAGCTGTAGATGAAGGCACAGATAGAAGGATAGACACCATAAGAGGGCAGTATGGAAATTAAAGATTTGTGCCAGACTCACTTGAAAGCCTTTGAGATGTCAAGTGCAATGGCAAAGATTTCGCCAAAGTCCCGAAAGGAGGAGGACCAGGAGTCTGAAAGGTAGGTGAGAAAATTGCCAGTGGAGCGTCCCTGACGGAACCCATCCTGACCATCAGAAAGAAGGTTGTGATAGGAAAGATGCTTAAAAATTTTTCTATTAAGAATAGCCTCAAAAACTTTTGAGACACAGGATGTTCAAGCAACTGGACGATAGTTAGAGGGTTGGGAATGGTCACCCTTCTTTGTGACTGGCTGAATGAAAGCAAACTTCCAGCAAGAAGGAAAGGTATAAGTTGAAAGACGAAGGCGAAAGAGTTTACCTAGGCACACAGAAGTGCAGTTCTTGAGGACAACAGGAGGGACTCCATCAGGCCCATATGCCTTGTTAGTACTGAGGCCAGTGATGGCAGAAAATACATCAGCTGAAGAGATTTTAACCCTTTTGCGCGCGGATAAGTTAATAAGTTTTGTGAGACATGAAGCACCTGCTTTTCTCCCCTCCCCCCCAGCCTGCCGTGCACTTGAAATATGTTTATTCTCGGCTTATTTGCACCACCCAAACATATTTATTTTGCCACAAAACCCACATATTCCTGTTCGTCGATGTTTGTTCTATACAATAAGCAAAAAAAAAAAAAAAAACATGCTATACAGCATAAGTCGAATGTTTACTGCTCAATCTCTACATGTTATACATCATTGGAAAGAGAATTTTATTAGCTTTCGAATGCCTGTTTGATAAGAGGTGTGTTGTTCGAGTAATAAGCGAAAAAGTAAAACTCATTTCCGAGAGACAACAGATTTTTTTATTCGGGGAGCTCAAGTGAAAAACTTTTCGTGCCACTGTCATGTTTTCATTTTATCATCCTATGCAGAATTTAATTGGCTTTCATTTGAGCCCACAACGGTGATCCTAGGCCTCATAGTTATCGAGAAATATGAAAAAACTACGGTGCACCCATGCCATGTCATGACTGTAGTGCAGTTTCCTGCATTCCTCTAAGCTACTGCACATATTTCACCAATTCTTTGTACACTAGATATGCACACTATATTCGCATGATTCACTGTCACTATTATAGCTGAATAGTCACATTTGGTGCAGGATAGAGGCAGTGTAGTTGATTTGAAACAGTAGCATAATCTTCGTTGGGCCAGCGGTTGATAACGACCAGGATTGCTTCACAAACAGCAGATATCCTATTGCAAACACCAAATCTAATCACAATAGTACCCAAACACTATACACAAGCACTACTGGTATACTGAAATGTGTTGCACGGCCGGGAAATTTAAAGGGACAGAGCTGCGCAGTACCTTCTCCATTCACAGCTCATTTGGTGCTGAATAACCTGTCTGCTCTCTTGCTCATATCGGGACCCACAGTTGGCAACTTATTACTTTTGATAAGGAGCAGGGAAGCTATGATGCCTCCAAAAGTGACGCCGATCGGCCAAAAACTTTTCCTCTGATGCAAGTTTTTATGCTTTAATGACGCCTAAAGCGTCAACGAGTATAGTCGCAGCCACACCCATATGATGACAAACGCGTCATTGTGAACGAGTGTCAGCCATGAGGAAGTCAGAGGGGGGAAGTGATGAAGGAACAGCACCGGAATCGTCTAAGGTGGAATTGGAGGAGAAACTCTGAGCAAAGAGATCTGCTTTATTAGCAGAAGAAATAGCTACAGAGCCATCAGAGTAGAAAAGAGGAGGGAAGGATGATGATGTAAAGTTGTTAGAAAGGTTTTTGGGAAGGTGCCAGAAGGAGCGAGAAGAATTCGAGTTGGAGAGTTGAGAACATTTAGTGTGGATGAAATTATTTTTAGCAGAGTGAAGAAGAGACTTAGCATGATTCTGGGCAGAAATATAAAAAAGATGTGATTCAGGGATGAATTTGTGCTGGTACCTTTTATAGGCCCTCTCCTTGTTGCGGAGAGCATTAGAACAAGCGCGATTAACCCGCCCCATCCCGACGTTTTTGGACCTTTTTTTTTTTTTGGCTCAAACATCCGCTTTTGGTGAGAAACATCGAAATTCATAGAGAAATCGCTCACCTGAGGTTTAAAATACCCGATTTAGGTACGAGTACTTCCTTACCTGACTGGGTTTTCTAACAGGCTGGCACCAAAGAAAACGAGTTCTATGGGAGGGTAACTATTTTATCCACTCATAAACAGTATTTATTTATTTACTTGGTATGAATTTATATGTAGTACAAGAGTATATTGGTTTTCAAACAGTAATATAGGCATTATAAGCATTGTTTCACTCACTAACTTATCACCATTCATGACCTTTTTTTTCCCACATTACCTGATCATCATTTCTGACTGTTTCATCCTCTAATGCTATGTAAACTTTGTCCTCCACATTGTCATCGATTGGGGAATCACTCTGGCCCTGAATGTCTTTATTGGCCAGGTCACTGGTAACAGGTGAATTGTCGAGACAATGGCGTGCAGGGGAGGGGAGAGGTTATGTGGTGTAAGGCATTGTTCCTGCTTGGCATCTTGTAGAGGAAGAGAGGAAGGTGTCCAGTGTATACGTGCCAAAAGTCACTCACGAAATCACTCGCGAAAATTGAAAATTGTGTAAATTAGGGACCTTGCAATGTTGCCGCATTAATTCACGTTGGCGGGACGGCGCGGGTTAAACCAGGGCTTTCTTGCATTAGTCAAAAGATATGAGAAAGGAATGTATGCTTCCATGCCCGAGAGAATAACCTCTGTAATGCACAAGGCACACTCAGATGGCTCCTGGCCATGGAAACAATAATCATTCCAGGGAAAATCAAAGAAGTACTGTCTGAGGGCCTCCCAATCTGCAGCTCCAAAGTGCCACAGTCACTGTTTCTTTGGAGGGTCCACAGGCTGTACCAGAGCGACAGGACAGGTTAAGGTAATAAGGTTGTGATCAGAGGAGCCCAACGTAGAGAAAAGATTAACAGTGTTAGCAGAAGGATTAGTTGTAAGGAAGAGATCAAGTATGTTGGAGTTCTCTCCAAGGCAGTCAGGGATATGGGTTGGGTGCTGTACAAGCTGCTCTAGGTCATAAAGGATAGAAAAGATGTAGGCTTGTTCACCAGGTGGATCAGTGAAAGGAGAGGAGAGCCAAAGGTGGTGGTGAACATTGAATTCTCCTAGAATGGAGATTTCGGAGAAAAGAGAAATGGATAGAATGTGTTCCATCATAGAAGTAAGATAGTCGAAGAACTTTTGATCATCAGTAAAATTAAGGGATAAGTAAACAGCACAGATATATTTAGTCAGAGAATGACAGGAAAGCCAAAGCCAGAGAGTAGAGAATTCAGTAGAATCAAGTTCAGGAACACAAGAGCAAGATAAGTCATTGCATACATATACACAACAGCCACCATTGGCTTTGAAATAAGTATAGAGAAAGTAGGAGGATACAGAAAAGGGTTTGCTGTCAGTTGCCTCAGACAGTTGAGTTTAGGTTAAAAAGAGAAGGTGAGGTTTAGAAGAGGAGAGGTGGTGTTCAACAGAGAGAAAGTTAGAGGAAAGGCTGCGAATGTTGCAGAAATGAAGAAGAAGTGAGTCAGTGGTTCCAGGCAACTTATTGAGTCGTCACTAGATGAAGGGTGGATGGTGGGGGCATTTGTGGTCCCCTCCCCAGGGGACTCTGAGGCAAGGTCTAAATGTGCCATATTTCTTTTAATTTACAAAGGGAAGTGTAGTGTGTACTGTGCATGTAGTTTGGTGTAGACATTTAGAGAAACTTGTATTAGAGAGCATGCTGGCCTACTCTCTGTGTTACTGAAACACTGAAAAAGTTCAGCAAAGGGGGATGGTCAGGAACTAGTCCCGAGGGCTGATGAAAAGGGAGCTCCAGCTCTCCCTGTCATCAGCTGGACTACAAATGTGGACGATTGTGTGCTTGTATGTGCCAAAGCAAGATCGTGCAAGCACAGTGAGAGAAGAGTTCTGGACAAATGTGGAAGCGTGCATGGACAAGTTTGAAAAGAGTGAGAGTGTTTTTGATTGGTGATATGAATGGTAAAGTAGGGAATGTGAAAGTGGATAGAGTAGTTGGTGAGTGGGATGTGCCTGCAGAGATGGATGAAAGTGGCAGTGCTTTAGGGGGCAGTTGTGCTGGGAGGGGGTTGGTGATAGCTAATACCCTCTTCAGGCACAAAATGATCCATAGGTATACGTGGCAGGTGGTGAGAAGGATAGGTGGTGAACTGAATAAACGGAAGGCAATAATTGATTATGTGTGTGGATGAAAGGATGAGGTGTGTAATGGATGCAAGAGTAAACAGAGGTTGGGAGAGTGGACTTTCTGACCACCACCAAGTGGTGGTCAGAATCAAGGTCCAAATGAAATGAAGGAAGAGAAGAAGAAAGGGACAGAAGGAAGTAGTTCATACAAGGTGGGTGAAAAGTTACAAGAGGAGGAAAAAAAAGGTAGAATATAAGAAGGATGTGGAGGAGCGATTGGATAAATATGGATTGGAGCAGGTGGGGGACGTGGAACGTGTGTGCAAGATATTCATAGAAGAATTCTGTGCTGCATGTGAGGTGGTGTGTGGGGTGAAGAGAAGACTAAAGGTGGTGCAGGAAACAGCATGGTGGAATGAAGAAGTGAGAGAGGCTGTGAAATAAAAGAAGAAAGCATATAGTGAGTGGATGAGAAACGACGTGGAAGAAGTTGAGAGACGGAAGAGAGAGTTATATGTAGGGAGGAGGAGAGAGGTGAAAAGATTAGTAAGAGAGAGTAAGAACAGAGTGGATGAGGAATTTGGAAGGAACTTAAGCGTAAAGTAGAGGGAATGTAAGAAAATGTTCTGGAAAGAGGTAAACAGAGTTAGATAGGGTGCCAAAGAAGTTTGCTGGTGAGCTAAAGATAAAAATGGTGGATTACTAGTGGAGAAGGGAGAAAAAGTGAGTAGATGGAGAGAACACTTAACGTATTGTTGAACACAAAGAATGAAAGTATTGCAAGTATGAGTGGCTACAGAATGGCTGGGAGAAGGAGGGATGTGAGAAGAAGGGAAGAAATCAGTAGGATGGAAGTTGTGGAAGCAATGAAGAAAATTAAAATGGGGAAAGCCTCAGGAATTGATTGAGTGTGTGGTGAAATGCTGAAGCATGGGGAAGAGATATTAGTAGAATGGATGTGGAAGATGTGCAGATTGGCCTGGGTGGAAGGTAGAGTCCCGGCAGGCTGAAAGTCAGGTATAATTATTTCCTTGTACAAGGGAAACGGGAAAAAGAAGTGTGTGGTAATCATAGGGGCATTTGTCTTCTTAGTGTAATAGGAAAAGTATATGGTAGGGTACTTTCTGACAGAGTTAGGAAAATAACAGAGGTATTAGTTGGAGAAGAACAGGGAGGTTTTAGGGGTGGAACAGGTTGTGCAGATTAGATATCCATTCTTAGATCTTTAGTGGAAAAGTTTCTAGAGAAGAGAAAGAAGTTGTATGCTGCCTTCATGGATTTGAAGAAAGCATATGACAGGGTGGATCGACAAGGATTGTGGAAAATTTTAAGAATATATGGAGTAGATGGGAAGTTGTTGAAGGCTGTAAAGAGTATGTATGAGGGTGCTAAGGCTGCAGTGCGTGTGGATAGTGAACTGAGTGAATTTTTCTATTTGAAGGTTGGACTGAAACAAGGATGTGTCATGTCTCCATGGCTGTTTAATCTGTATATGGATCAGGTTATAAATGAGATACAAGGTAGGGCAGTTGATGTTGGATCGGTCCTAGTGAGAAAGGGCAGTGTTTGGAATCTCCCTGTACTGTTGTTTGCAGATGATACTGTGTTGTTAACTGAACACGAAGTGGAGCTACAATGGTTGGTGAATGAGTTTGGAAGAGTGTGTAAGAAACGGGATCTAAAGATGAATGTAGGGAAGAGTAAAGTTATGGTCTTCGAGAGAAGTGAAGTCAGTGAATGTACAGTTAGGATGGATGAGGAGGAAATGGAAAATGTGAGTGCATCTAACTACTTCGGTAGTGTGATGAGTAAGGATGGAAGTTTAGAGGGTGAAGTGGTTGAAAGGGTACACCAGGGAAAAAAGGTTCTTGGTTCCATGAAAGCAGTGATAAGAAACAGGGAAGTGAGCATGGGAGTGAAAAAGCTACTACATGACAGTGTTCTGATACCAACTCTAATGTATGGAAGTGAAGCTTGGGCCTTATTGGGGGGTCAGAGTCAAGAGTGAGAGCAGTGGAAATGAGTTACTTGAGAGAAGAATATGGAGTCACATGGAGAGATAGACTGACAAACGAGGAAGTGAAGGACTGCTGTGGTGTGGGTGTGGATGTGATAAGAAGTGTTAGGGGAAACACACTGAGGTGGTCTGGCCATGTGGAGAGGATGGAGAGTGAGAGACTGACGAGGAGAGTGAATGTGAATGAGGTGGAGGGGGGGGGAGATGGAGAGGGAGGCCAAGGATGAGATAGAGGGATGGAGTGGAGAGACATATGAGAGGTGGGTTGTGTGAGCTGGGAGCAGGGCAATGAAATGGCAGGGGATAATGTGACATGGAGGTGATCTGTTTGTGGCCACCCCTTACGGAATTAAGGCGTCTGGCAATAGATAGACAGATTATTATTATGATGACGATTTTTATTAATATTATTATGTGGTAGGTGTGGGCTCTCACCATCCATTCACTCGATGTAGTGCTGCCTTCGGGTGCCCGCCCTCTCCTCTCCTCCATCCATCATTCCTTCCATCATCTCCTGTCTATTTTTCCTTCATTCTTTCCTCATCCTTCTGCCTACGGGTGACTTTACACTCCCACTGCTATCTTTCTTTCCTTCATTCTTTCCTCTTCCTTCCTGCCAGTGGGTGACTGTACAATGAGTGACATTGCAAATGGTTTCCTGTACACCAGGAAACCATTTACTACGCTGGGTGGTAATCATATAACCAAATGTTGGTACCTGGTGGTTTAGTGGATAATTACAGCGCTCCAATTGGATTGAGCTGGTGAAGGTTTATATCCATGAGGTGGTTTGGGTTTATTGCTCACGTAATGCCACTCACTGATGAGTGAGGCTGGTCACTCTCATCTTAAATATCAAGATCAACTTGCCTAGCCCCGGGCTCTTACGCTCCTCATGGGGCAACGTAGGATTGGATGACGATGATGATGATGATATTATTATCATGAACAAAAGACACCGACCATGATGGCTACAACGAAGGCATCTCTCTCCGTAACCAGCCTAATCTCATTCACTTAGAGCAGGGGTTGGCAACCTCTGGCCCGTGGGCCAGATCCGACCCGCAGAGTCCGAACTCATGGCCCATCACCCTGCTTGATATTTATATAACAATCCGGCCCACAACAGCCTAGCCAACTTTACCACAGCACCACGGAAAATCGCCAGGGAGAAAATTACTACATGGCAACACGCGATCATGTCGAGAGGCGCTGACGTGGGACTGGCCACTATCTTGGCATCTGGCAACTCTGCATTACATGTGATGTCCCATGACCAGCCTTCCCTCACCAGTCAGTAACGGTCATGCCAGCGGCCAGTCTCTGTGGCGTAGGAGTTCGTACTGAGAAGAGGTATGCATCAAACTTTCTTAGTCTGAAATGTACTTTTATCATTAGGGAATGTGGATAATATAAAGTGCATTTCTTGCTGCTGCTACTCTCTCTCTCTCTCCCTCTCTCTCTCTCTCTTCATTCACCCACTTCACCCAGCCTCCAAGCTCACAACAACATTCACACTCACTAGTTACTCGTATTGGTAGGTCCTGTCCCGCCCGCCCACCCAAATCAGACAATGGCTTACTGAGCCTTACTCAAACACATGTGCGCACAGTCAAACACGCCCGTTCAAACATACGCACGCCCACGCCCAACACAGGGGCGTAACACCATGTCACAAAATACTGTGTGGACGTCTGTATCGTAATTTTTATATGAGGGAGGGGGGGGTGAGTTGGGGGGAGGGGAGTCAAATGGTGGGTGACAGAGTGACTTGGAGGCGTTTTGTCTGCGGCCACCCTTTGCGGGATTAGGGCGTCGGGCTATAGATAGATAGATAGATAGATTTTTTTTTTTACTATGTAAAAGTCTTGTGTGTATTCGTGTCTAACATGTGGATCATTATTTCGCACTTTGTGCTTATTCTTTATTTTTCTTTCTTTTTAGCCAATCATCATGTCTGCAGTTGTTAAGAAGAGGAAAGTGGACCTCGAGTGTCGGGCCTTCAACCCTGAGTGGGAGAACTACTTTTTCACTGAACACTTTGGACATGCCCAGTGCCTCATTTGCTTGAAGACTGTGGCTTTCCTCAAAGAGTATAATGTCGCTGCCACTGGGAGACACAGCATCAAGCATCGACTTTACATCGATGTCTGCTGCCGAGAGGAAGGAGGCCATTGTCAAACTGTCAGGCAACCTGCAGAAAAGCACTTCACTCCTCCGTAAGCAGACTACTGATGCTGCAAAGTGACGCGCACCAGCTATGAGGTTTCCTGCCTCCTTGCTCGGTGGATGAAGCCATTCACAGACGGGGACTTTATCAAGGAGTGCATCATGGTTGTGATAGATTCCCTCTGTCCTGAAAAGCGTTCTGCCTTTGAAAGTGTGAGCCTTTCACCCCGCACTGTTTGTTGTCACATTGAGGAGATGTCAGACAGCGTGAACGACTCACTTAAGACCTGTTGCTCAAATTTCGATGCCTTCTCTCTCGCTCTTGATGAGAGCACAGACATGAAGGACACAGCCCAGCTGGCGATTTTCATTCGTGGAGTCACTGCTGCCCTTCAGGTTTATGAGGAGTTTCTCCAGCTTGTTCCATTGCATGGCACCACCACTGGGCAAGACATCTTCAGTGCCATGCTTCAGTGTGTGAAGCAACACTCCCTCGACCTGTCCCGTCTTGTGAGCGTGACGACCGACTGTGCCCCAGCAATGACTGGAGAGAAGAAGGGTGCCGCCTCACTGCTAGTGCGTCACTGTAAGGCCGCCGGACACACCCAGCTCATCCACAAGGTGCACTGCATCATCCACCAAGAGTCCCTGTGCTCCAAGTCTGCCAACCTTACTGATGTCATGTCTGTAGTCGTGAAGGTTGTCAACTCCATCCTCTCCCGCAGCCTTAACCACCGCCAGTTCCAAGCACTAACGGACGAAGTCAACACACACTATGGTGACTTGCTTTACTTCTGTGACGTCCGCTGGTTGAGTCATGGAGCCATGCTGTCCTGCGTGTGCAACCTGCAGCAGGAGATCGCCACATTCCTCCGTCAAAAGAACCTCCCAGGTGCTGATCATTTTTCCAACCTGCAATGGCTTGCTCGTCTGGCCCTGCTCACAGATATCACTACGCACCTAAATGACCTCAGTGTGAAGCTGCAAGACAAAAACATTCTAGTCACAGCCATGTATTCGCACATCACCGCCTTCGAGGTAAAGCTGCCCTTATGGGAGGCTCAACTAGCTGCTGGTCAGTTTATGCATTTTCCTTGTATTGCGGCTTGTGCATCTGATGACGTGGACCTGAACACTTGTGTTGCTGTTGTCACCTCTTTGCGGGAGGAATTTGCCTCCCGTTTCACAGGTGTCAGGCCACTGGCTCCAGGCTTCAAGCTGTTCACCTCCCCCTTTGACTTCCCTGTGGACGAAGCCCCTGCCCCCCTGCAGATGGAGTTGGTGGAGCTTCAGTGTAATGACGAACTGAAGGCAAAGTACCATACCACTTCTCCACTGTCCTTCTTCCGTGACCTCGTCCTCCCTTCTAACAAATTTCCAAATAACACTGAGCATGTAAAACGCATCGTTGCTATGTTTGGCAGCACTTATTGTTGTGAGCAACTCTTTTCAAAAATTAAATATACAAAGTCTCGCGTTCGCTCTCAGCTAAGTGACCGCCACCTCAATGACATTCTGCTCTTGTCTACCTCATCAATCGATCCAGACATTGAATCACTTCTCCATGGCAAGCAGCACCAACCATCCCACTAATTTGCATGTCTCTTGATAAAACTGTTTTCTGCAGTCACTGATTTGCATGTTTTTCAATAAATTTCTAGTAATCTAGTCACTGGTTTGCTTGCTTTTCTACAAAATTTTTGTATATTGTCACAAACTGTTTTCTGCAGTCACTGATTTGCATGTATTTCAAGAAATTTCTTGTAATCTAGTCACTGGTTTGCCTGCTTTTCTATTTTTTTTTTTTTTTTTGTATATTGTCACAAACTGTTTTTGGCAGTCAATGATTTGCATGTTTTTCAATAAATTTCTTGTAATCTAGTCACTGGTTTGCCTGCTTTTCTATAAAATTTTTGTACACTGTCACTTTTGGGTTCTCTTTACCATTCTGGCCCGCAGGCTACTCCTAGAAACTTTCTCTGGCCCTCGCACTGAAAAGGTTGCCGACCCCTGACTTAGAGCAACAAAACTAAAATGCAACTTGCTTAACACGTGTCTCATGCGGCTCTTAGTGCAATTTAACTCATGCCATGGGGGCGATCACATTAATATATCATTGGGAAGAGGCAGACAAACCCCCAGTTTCTGACAGTAATTTTTTGAATCATGGTATGTTTACGGCGTATTCTACCATGCTGTTAATTGTACGCTGCAACGCTGCATGTCAGCTAACCGCACCACAATGCTCCACAACACAAGGACTCAGATATTTGGGGTTTTCATACAATTTGCCATCTTAGTTTTAAAAATACGATTGAAAATTTCATTATTTGAGTAAGATCGTCTGAGGCTAGCCATGATCTATTGATAAAATGTAAGAATACTACCAGAAGATATGGAATCCGATAGTAGGAACAAACGTGTAACAAATTATCTTTATGATCAACATCATCGAGTCTTGATTACATTGTTCCAGAAAAGGACCTACTGTAAGACTTTCATTTGCTAAAAGAAAAAAAATGTAATTTTTTTAGTAAGCGCAAGTGGGTTTATAAGTGAAATTCCTGAGTATTAATAATAATAAATATTATTGTTATAATATTAATCATAAACCAACATCCCAATCGTTCATTCCAACTAAAATGATGGGATGAGGTTTAAGGCACTTCGTCTCATGAGTGAAAAAAAAAAAAAAGAATTTCAGGAGGTGTAACAGTTCCGATAATTTCTCTTCCATCTTACTCTGTACACCCACCCAAGTCATAGAAACCAGTGGAAGTGGTGATGTAAGTAGGTGGAGAGGAGAACGAGGAGGCGGGCAGTGTGCTCCCTTGGGTAACTCTCAGGGATGTTCTACGTACGATAATTATCGTATTTGTACTATAATTTGGGATGCTTGTACGATGTACGATATCACATTCAAAATATACGATAATTTTTGTCTATTTCAGCTTCTCTAGATTTTTTTTTTTTTTTATATATACTGCAGGTTAACAACACTCACTATTCCCGCCACACGGTTCATTGTGCCCACACCCCAGTAACCCACGCTTCCCCTGAGTCACTCACGAAATTCCTTTCCCCTCCCAGTCCCATGGGAGGTCAGGGCCAAGCCCGGCCGACCCCATAAATGTCAAGGACTTAGAAGTTCAAACTTTACTTGGTGCTTGGTAGTGGTCTGGTTCAATGCCCTGGCCAAGCTGTAGTGCTGCTGTACCCACTACCCACTCTGCAACTTTGTATAGGACTTCAGTAAAGTCGTAAGTACAGTTGATATGCTGGTATACATAAAGCTTTGTAGGATATTCTTAATTTCTTACCGGGAAACGTGAGTGTAAGGAAGGCAAAAGTAATGTACCGTCTTAATTACTAGTTTGTATTCACCTAATTGTGATTCTCCTGGATTGACTCAGTCAAGCTCATGATGCCCCGTCTACATTTACCATTTCATCATATCTTTTTTTACACACCATCTCGTCTGGTAACTTGTTTTAATTGAAAATTTACCTGTACGATAATTTTAGGGTAAGATACGATAATTTTCATGCTACGGTACGATATATTGGGTCTCTGGGCAGAACATCCCTGGTAACTCTGCTCCTAGACTCTCATTACATATGAATGCGGTACAACTTCCCGCCAGCCCTCGCGCTTTAATAATTTAGCCACTGGTGCAGTGCTGGGGATGGGTATTTGGTTTTTGTTGAGAAGGAAGGTCATAGCTTTGCTTCGCTTTTTCTTCCGGCTTTCAGTTTTATGCATAGAAGAAAGTCTTCAATATCGTCATCTTTCCCAATTACATCAGATGAAAATAATCCAGAAACACCAACATGAAAATACAAAAGAAGGAAATCAACAGAGTGCAAGTAAAACTAAGTCTCACATCCAGTGGCATCCTTCAGGAATTTATCGATATGATTACTGCAGGAATGTGGTAGTCCAAGCTATTATGAAAATAATTATTACAAGAGTGAAACTGTTCACATCTGGAAGACTAAAGCAAACTGTAGTTTTCAAAGGCTTTATTTTCGGAGATTATTTACGCAAGTACACGGTGTTTAAATAAAGCCCTCTGAACAATTACATGTGGAGCATCGACAACATGGGTGGTAAAGCACAGGAACTTTTCCCCCAAAATTATATGTGGAAAGAAGACTGTCCTGAAAAGATAAATGTATTATATTGTTTCTTTCATTTATCCTTTGTACGAGCACCAAACCCACCATGTTAACAATTTGAGTCGATACATGTCGTAATATAAAGTTTTTGTGGAAACATGAAAAAGTGTGCAAAAAATGGAGCATTCAGATATAAAACGTTTCTCCGGAAGTAAAATGTCTGGATTACATACATGACTTGGCCATATAGAAATATCTGATATCTAAGTGATATATTTTTTGCTAATTGTAAGACATTATCATGCCACTTACTCTTACCTCCTATGAAATGATTCTTTATGTCAGGTCTAACTTTGACAATGAAAAAATATTATTAGTAAAGGAAAAAAACATACACACACCTTCAGTGATATATATATATATATATATATATATATATAATTGCACGTGGTACATATGTGGAAGGTTTATGACGCTCCAATCGGGAATTGAACCTGAGACCTTCAGGTCGAAGTTAGGTATGGTGTAGTGGTAATGGTTCCTGCTTGCGGTCTTGATATCTCGAGTTCGATTCCCGGCTGGAACGTCAAAAATTATTATATTAGGGTGGTCCTTATTACTAAAGGGGAAAATTAATTCTGGAATATTTTGTGTGCTGGCAGTGTATATTGTGAGTTTAGGTGTAAATTCTTGAGACACCAGATTTTAGCCGAACTGGTTGATATTTACTGGTGTCGCATCTTACCCAGAGTTAGAGCCTAATAAACAAAACTATTGTGATAATTATCTTTTTTGTTACTGGAAAAATGCGTTTGCTTTACTTCATTGGAGGCTACATTCTAGTAATACCAGTATCTGTTTCTTTTCTCAGGGATTTGCCTTTTTTTTTTTTTTGGCCTATCGACCATTGAGGCAAAGCTGGTCATTAAGGCCAGATATATATATGTATATACAGATACCCATATATACATACATGCATACACACACACACTTCCATGCATATATATATATATATATATATATATATATATATATACAGAATGGTATATATATATATATTCACAGAACGGCCATACCACGTTGAGTACACAGCTTTCCGTCCGATCAGCGAAGTTAAGCAACGTTGGGTCTGGTTAGTACTTGGACGGGTGACCGCCTGGGAACACCAGATGCTGTTGGCATCCCTACGTGTCAAGTGGGGTTGGTGGAGGATTAGTGCCCCTCCCTGTAAAACAATTAACTCTAAGCCCTTGGCCACCCCGTGTGGGATACATGGCTTCTGGCAATGAATGAATGAAAAACTTTCAATCACACGTACATATATATATATATAATATTTTTAATTTTATTATTTTTTCGTATTTTTATTTTCATTATTTTTTTTTTATTATTGGACCTTACATTATAAACAAAAATTCCTAATCTAAAGAACCTGAAACTAATCCCCTAATTGACAAATCACTAACCTATACTAATTCCTAAAGAGACAAATAACTAAACCTACACTAATGGTAGAAAGACCTTGACCATTGCCTTTTGAGTTATTATGAAGCACTTATTTGCTATGACTGAAGTGAAATTGACAACGCCAGTGATGAAAAGCAGGAGCAAAACCAGGATTCTGCTTGTTGGCCAGCCAAGTGAAAGAGTACTTGGAAGTAAGTTACCTTCTTGTGGAGAAGTGTTAGCGCAACTTTGCTACAAGATGCGAATAGAGAAACGATCATTGAGGGATTCAGCATGTGTTCTGTCTCAGGAACTAGGGGAAATCTGGGAGAGAGCTCACATTCCTGCATCTGAGCCACGGAATCATATCCCCAAGATCGAATCCCTCTATAAGGAATGGAGAAGGTTGGAGAAGAGTAAGAGTCGGAATACAGAAAGGGAGATAAAAAAGAGAAAGAACTTCCAAGAACAGATGAACGGTCTCTGACACTGCACACATGAATGCCTTCGACCTCATCAATAATCGTGAGGATAAGAAGTTTCTTGTGGCTCAGAGGGAGAAAGGGAGGCGAGGCTCTATGCTGGGTACTAATGTCAAACTCCACCGGAAAGAACGAAGACAAAGAGAGACAACAGCTTGAACAGGAGAGGAGAGAGCGTGAGGAATGTCCTCTAGCAGTAAGAGAGGAAATAGTGGAGCTAGAGGAAAGCCCAACTAGTGATGAAGACGAAAAAGGTGACGACTCGAGGTGCCTGGAACCACTGTCTGACTCTCTTCTTCTTCATTTCTGCAACATTCGCGGCTCTTCCTCTAACTTTCGCTCTGTTGAGCCCCACCTCTCCTCCTCTAAACCTCACCTTCTTTTTCTAACTGAGACTCAGCTGTCTGAGGCAACTGACAGCAAACCCTTTTCTGTATCCTCCTACTTTCTATATACTCATTTCAAAGCCAAATGTGGCTGTTGTATATATATACGCAACGACTTATCTTGCTTTCGTGTTCCTAAACTCGATTCTTCTAAATTCTCTACACTCTGGGATTGGCTTTCCTGTCATTCTCTGACTAAATATATGTGTGCTGTTTACTTATCTCCTGATTCTACTGACTATCAAAAATTCTTCGACACTCTTACTTCTACGATGGAACACATTCTATCTCCATTCTAGGAGATTTCAATGTTAACCACCACCTTTGGCTCTCCTCTCCTTTCACTGATCCACCTGGTGAACAAACCTACATCTTTCCTGTCCTTAATGACCTAAAGCAGCTTGTACAGCACCCTACCCGTATCCCAGACTGCCTTGGAGAGAGCTCCAACATACTTGACCTCTTCCTTACATGTAATCCTTCTGCTTACATTGGGCTCCTCTGATCACAACCTTATCACCTTAACCTGTCCTATCACTCTTGTACGGCCTATGGACCCTCCAGGGAAACGTCGTCTGTGGCATTTTGGAACCGCGGATTGGCAGGCCCTCAGGCAGTACTTCTTTGATTTTCCCTGGAATGATTATTGCTTCCATGGCCGGAAGCCATCTGAATGTGCTTTGCGCATTACGGAGGTTATTCTCTCAGGCATGGAAGCATACATTTCTTTCTCATATCCTTTGACTAATGCAAGAAAGCCTTAGTTTAATCACGCTTGTTCTAATGCTGTCCGCAACAAGGAGAGGGCCTACAAAAGGTACTGGAGCCAACCCACCCCTGAATCACATCATCTTTACGTTTCTGTCCGGAATGGTGCTAAGTCTGTTCTTCGCTCTGGTAAAAATAATTTCATCCATACTAAATGCTCTGAACTCCCCAACTCGAATTCTTCCCACTCCTTCTGGCGCCTTGCCAAAAACCTTTCTAACAACTTAACATCATCATCCTTCCCTCCTCTTTTCTACTCTGATGGTTGTGTAGCTATTTCTTCTACTGACAAAGCAGATCTCTTCGCACAGACTTTCTCCTCCAATTCCACCTTAGACGATTCCGGTGCTGTTCCTCCATCACTTCCCTCCTCTGACTTCCTCATGGCTGACATTAAAATTTCTTCAGCTGATGTATTTTCTGCCATCACTGGCCTCAATACTAACAAGGCATATGGGCCTGATGGAGTCCCTCCTGTTGTTCTCAAGAACTGTGCTTCTGTGCTTACACCCTACCTAGGCAAACTCTTTTGCCTTTGTCTGTCAACTTGTACCTTTCCTTCTTGCTGGAAGTTTGCTCTCATTCAGTCAGTCCCAGAGAAGGGTGACCACTCTCAACCCTCCAACTATCGTCCAATTACTTAATCGTCCTGTATTTCAAAAGTTTTCGAGTCAATTCTCAATAGAAAAATTTTAAGGCATCTTTCCTATCACAACCTTCTTTCTGATCGTCAGTACGGGTTCCGTCAGGGACGCTCTACAGACTCTTGGTCATCCTCCTTTCGGGACTTTGGCGAAAGCTTTGCCATTGCACTTGACATCTCAAAGGCTTTCGATCGAGTCTGGCATAAATCTTTAATTTCCAAACTGCCCTCTTACGGTTTCTATCCTTCTATCTGTGCCTTCATCTCTAGCTTCCTTTCTGGTCGTTCTATAGCTGCTGTTGTAGATGGCCATCTTTCTTCTCCTAGATCTATCAACAGTGGTGTTCCTCAGGGCTCTGTCCTATCACCAACTCTCTTCCTTTTATTCATCAGTGATCTTCTAAGCTGTACAATTAACCCAATCCACTCATATGCTGATGACTCCACCCTTCACCTTTCCATTCGGTTCCCACAACGCCCATCGCAGCAGTTACTTCAACAAACAAGGGATGAGGCTATGGCACACCTAATGTCTGACCTGGCTCGTATCTCTGACTGGGGTAAAAATAATCTTGTTTTTAATGCATCAAAGACTCTGTTCTTACACCTATCAACCCGACAGAATCTTCCACAGGTATACCCACTAATGTTGAATAATATTCAGCTTAATCCTGCATCATCCTTGAACATGCTTAGGGTTTCATTTACTCGGGACTTATCTTGGAAAGATCATATTACATCTCTTGTAAAATCTGCTTCCAAGAGATTGGGTGTGCTAAGCAGACTCCATTCTTTCTTTACCCGTGCACAATTGTTGACTCTATACAGGGGTTTTATCTGCCCCTGTGTGGAGTACAACTCTCATGTGTAGGGAGGCTCCCCACATGCAGCTCTTCTCAATAGGGTGGAGTCAAAGGCTTTTCATCTCATTAATTCTCCTCCTCTTACTGACGCCCTTCAACCTCTGTCTCTTCGCCTCACTGTTACATCTTTATCTCTTTTCTATTACTACTTTAATGGTCACTGCTCCTCTGAACTGTCTGCATGCATTCCTCCATCTCTACGACGGGCACGTAGCACCCGTCTAGCAGCAAACTCTCATCCCTTTTCTGTCCAACTCTCTAATGCAAGATTTAACCGTTATTCCCAGTCCTTCATTTATGCAACAGGTCAAGTCTGGAACTGTCTCCCTCTGTGTGTATTTCCTGCTGCCTATGATCTCCAGTCTTTCAAACGTAATGTGTCGAGGCATCTCAAAATGATCGGATCTTGAATTTGGCTCTCTATTGTATTTTGTTTTTCTCTTGGAGGGAACTGTTATTGCGGGCTCATGGCCTTTTGTTCCTTCTTCCTTACATTAAAAAAAAAATATAGCAGGTCCTTCCTTTTCGGCTGCAGCTCCTCCTCTGAAACGCCTACGAGCACGCAAAGCAGTTGTCACTTCTCCAGTTGCTGCTGCTTTAGCTCGGACCAAGATGTCAGACCGTGCTGCAGTCCATCTGCTTTCTGCAACCATTTCTGCCTGCGGACAAGATCCAGCAATGTACACCACATTTCATATGTCAACAGGCAAAGTATCCGCCGAGATCGAATCAAGAGTCGGAGGGAATCTGCAGAATGTCTGAAGAAATCATTCTATCCAACTGTGCCATTTGTAGTACACTGGGATGGAATACTAATTCCCGATGTAAAAGAGGCAACTGTCACCGAACGCCTTCCAGTTCTCGTCTCATGTGATGGAGTTTCAAAGATTTTGAATGTACAGAGTTGGTAGTCAGGGACAGGAAAGGCCATGGCCAATGTCATCACTGAAATCTTGAATGACTGGGGTATATCGGAACGTGTGGCAGGAATGGCATTCGACACCATTGCCAGCAATACCGGATTGTGGGCAGGGGCGTGCACCCTTATTCAACAACAGTTGCTCAAGGATCTCCTCCACCTGGGTTGTCGGTATCACATTGTTTTGAGATCCTTGTTCAAAAGGCCTTCACCATTTGCCTTGGACCGTCCTCTGGTCCCGAATTCACATATTCAAGCAGTTCAAAGCCACGTGGAATACTATTGACACAACACGCTTTCAGAACATGAATGACAATGAGGAAATGCCGGTGACTGATAGTGAGCAATGTTATGAGCATAGCATTTTGTATGAAACAGTTACAAGAAAAGCAACCTCGTGATGATTATCGAGAACTGCTAGAACTGTCCATTGTTGTCTTGGGTGGTGTACCGCCCCGTGGAACACGGTTTCAGTGCCCTGGTGCTTGCCATCAGGCTAGGTGGATGACTAAAGTCATATACAGCATCAAAGTCTATCTTTTCCATCATCAGACAAGCATCACACTGAAGCAAGGCCGAGGATTGAAGCGGTTTGTTGTGTTCATCATGAAGCAATACCTGAAATCATGGTTCATGGCAACAAAAGCAGCTCTAGCTCCAGCAAACGATCTGAGGCTTCTCCAGGAATTGTCACTTTATCCTGATAAGGACATCTCACAAGTCTGCTTGAAAGCATTTGGTAGTCACTTGCGGTATTTGTCAGAGCAGTTGGTTGGATTGGCCTTTTTTGATCCAACTGCTGACCCTAAAGAGAAGCGAAAATTGGTGATGGCTCTTAAAGAAGGAAAGAGGAAGCAAAGATCAACTAAACAGAGCAATAGCTGAACTTGAGGCGACAGCACCGAATCAGAAAACAGTTACAAGTTTTGTGACCAGTAACACCAAGAAGATCTTCACACTGCTTGGCCTTCCTCATTCATTCCTAGAATTAGAACGATCCACATGGGAGAGTCGTGAGGATTACAAGGAAGCTGAGCGCATCGTCCGGGGGCTACAGGTAACAAATGACTTTGCTGAAGGAGGGGTAGCACTGATTCAAGACACTGTTGACCAAGAACGAAGATCAACGGCAGTTTCTTCTCCAGGTCGTTGAGCAACACAGGCAAATGTATTCACATGTGATGTAGGCTACAACTGGCAGCAATTACAAACCATAACACTAGGCAACAATGAGTGGGAGTTGGGTTCCCATGATACCGCCCCCAGTAAGGAGCTAATGCAAAGAGGGGGACCTAGGTAACCCAACGGCATATTAACATTATGCCGTAAAACATAACTGAACATGATGCAGCACCAGTTAAAATTACCTAATAAGCATGAAGATTTGCAAACACCATTTTTTCATCAAGAGGAACTAAGTCCTGCAGCAGCTGGAGCAAATTTTTCAAGTTAAAAATTAAGGACCTCCCTAACTGAACGTCATCTTCATAAAGGGGTTGATATCCCGTGGTTAGTTTCTGCCGAAGTAAATGTCATTATTATAAAGATATAAACAACTCTCATACAAGATACTGTTAAAGTGTGAAATGAAATACATCAGACAGGAAGAGATGTTACCAAGTCTCCCGCACCAACGAGAATACAGCTCCTTATCATCACCAATAGCTCTCTGACAGCTTGGGTATATATATCTCAGAAGAATAAAGTCGTCTGGTGTAATCCACAGTACTGGAATTAAGTCTGTCCATTACAGGGAAGGAGTTAAGGAATATAGTTTTTACCTTTTTAACTGCTGGTATATCTCTCAGTGAAGTCGTCTGGTGTTACTTTGGGCGATCCATCGCCGTGAAAGGGGTAATTAGTATAAGCAATGTCGAATGATGTTGCCCTCACTAAATTAACTAGGAATAACCATATCTTTGAGGGTTAAAGAATATCAGCAAAGTTGTTTAGTGTTACCGTTTCGTTTCGTTTAGTTTTTAAAGGCTCCAACATGCTTGCATGTGTCGGCCTTGGTCACCTAATGGCGGCTCTCCACGCTGCACGATCCATTGCAGCCTCCCTGTTCAGTCCCTTAACCCTAAGGTCACACTTAATGACCTCGTCCCATGTCTTTCTCGGTCTACCCCTCATAACCCCACCCCCAATATTAACACTTCTCACCTTCCTCACCCAATTATCATCCCCCATCCTCTCCACATGTCCAAACCACCTCAATCTACCTCTCCTCATCACAACACCAATACACTCCAGTCCCATCCTACCTCTCAACTCTTCCATTGTAAACCCAGCCCCTCCAGGCCTTGGACGCAGGGACGCACTGCACATCCACCTAATCATTGTCATTTCTGTACGTCTGAGTCGGCGAATGTCTTCCTCCTTCACTGCCCAGGTCTCACTGCCATACGGCATTACACTCCTAACACCTGCTGCATACAAAGACCCCTTAGCACGTAGGGAGAGCCCTCTGATTAAAATATCAAAGTACATTAATCCTGAAGAAATGGTTAATATTGATATCGTGGTTATGATTACAGTTTGGTACTGGTTCGACGAAAGGGTAACAGTAATAATAATGGGTTACCCTCAACAAAATAACCGACGCGTATAGCCTACAGTGTCTCGAAAGAGTTAATAAAATAACTGTTGCTGTTATACCCTGACACTTTAATGTTTAAGATACTTTTGTCAACTCATTAGCCCAGGTATTTTACATTCTGGGGCAGGAAATAATAGAGAGGAAGAGAGATATCGGGCTTGAGTACTTCATTTAAGTGACGATGGTGGTGTGTGGTGGGAAGTGATGGAGAGATAACGTCCGTGAGTATGCAAAGGAGGGTGGTTTATCGTGGGAGGAGAAACTGTTACTGAGTAGGGACAGAAACACCTGGAAGTCTTTTTTGTCAAGATCACACCGTAACGATTAAGGCGTCAGGCAAGAGACAGCTGGAAAAAGTTCAGTCTGCTGTTTATTATTATTTTATCAGTGGTACGAAAGGAAGAACGCATCCGTTTTAGTAGAAATTTCCTGGAGAATAAAAGGCCCACTCCTCCTCTCTTTGATGAAATAAACTATATAGTAAATTTATAAGTATTTAGTCCAGAAGGCCAGTATTTAGAGGCAATAATTTCAGTCGTCATTCTCACCTTTAGGCGGTTTTTATTTTCTGTTATGAAAGAACTTTACTTGCTAAATAGCGACATTATGCAGTATCAGCAACATTATCGTGATATAATACCCATCTAACTACACAGCCTCATCCCATTTATTTCTAGCGCAAACAGACGAAGTACTTTACAGTCTCAGTTCTCCATATACACCACTGTTTACATTTGGTAGGATCTTGCCTCAATTACTTTTCCTCTCCGGCTATATGTCTTTCAGCGCAGTGCGTCCGAGCATCTCGAAATGAACTAACCGTGAATTTTGGCGTCTCTCCTTTGACAAAGATCATTTTTTAAGCAGCTTTCTTACTGCTGAACATAAATTATATTTCACTCTTGCTACTACCCAGTCATTCTCCTCAGCAGTGTCCTAACAGTGAGATGATTAATGAAGGCTGCATTTATCCCACAATTCTAATCTCTCCTAAAATGAATAAAATACTGTGGAGAGCAAGAATTTAATGAAACGTGGGTTATCGTTGTTAAAGGGTTGATGTTATGAATACATGTAGTATGAATATCCCCTCTGTTCATATCAGTGCAACCAAAAAACAAATTCTTTTCTTAACTACAAATTTTCTTGCACATTTACTACTGTTTGTGGTTCTATTTAAGATAACTTGGGAAGTTCTGAAACACTTTTTCTCAGCGGAGCATATTGTGTCCCAAACTTTATCCTCTTCAGCTTTGTGACATTTTTCTTTTATTTTCGCTGCCTACAGACGATTTCTCAGCTTAGAATAGAATTCTTGAACTGATGTGTTGTTTATACATACCTACCACTGACCTCACAAGTGTATACCTTCACTCAGGTACGAGTGCTTGGTGTGTCATCTGACGTTCTTAAAAAAGAAAAAAATGGATGTACTGTTGCACTGGACGTAATGTTAACCATATATATATATATATATATATATATATATATATATATATATATATATATATATATATATATATATATATATATATATATATATATATATATATATATATATATTGTGTGTGTGTGTTTGCAAAAGACAAAGTACTGAAAAGGTATGCCTTTCCGATGTAACCTACTGGCTTCCCTGCCTGGTTTTCTAAACATCCCTCAACTCCACCATTATCTTCTGACAGGGGGATTTTGGACTCCAAGAGTAGGCCAACGCCAGCTTGCGTTCTGCCGGGTTGACATAGAGATGAACCTGGATTTATAACAAGATTAACAGAAT
Organism: Coenobita brevimanus; assembly: GCF_032717465.1. Classification (NCBI taxonomy): domain Eukaryota; kingdom Metazoa; phylum Arthropoda; class Malacostraca; order Decapoda; family Coenobitidae; genus Coenobita; species Coenobita brevimanus. The sequence continues at coordinate 22,722,937 of NC_136987.1, read as the reverse complement.
ATGAGAAGTTTTTCAGTGCATGATAAGATGGTCTGACGTTAACATCAGTATGATGGAATTGACGTACTTGGGTTGAAGGGAATAGTTTCCTGTTTTATGTAGGTGATGTTGACCATACCATTATTAGAAGGAAATGTAAACATACAGGAGAACGTTCAGATGCAGTACGTAAACAGTGCGCTAAGGAAGACGTGTTACGGAGTTTATCACGGCAACGAGAATACAGCTAATACCATACTAACAAAGACATCATTTTTTAGAGTCACACTCACACTCCATGCTGCTGCTGATGATGATAACACTCACACTCCAATTGCAGTAATGTGTCGTCTCTTCAAACTCAAAATTAATTTCCTTAAAATCATGTATTTTTAGAAGTGTACGTCACTAGCAAAGAAAATTAGATGAAGTAGCACACTTGTATCTGCGTTTATTAGTTCTGTGTCTAGGAACTGAACATTACCGACATCTGATGAAAGCCCCCAAGGAAGAAACAAGCGCAATGAAAGAGGCATTAAGTACATAAAAATGGACTATAAGTTAACATCTTGTAAGTGTGAGATACATGAGTTTTTGTTATACCGTAGCACCCATCCTATGGCTACTTAACGCATTTGGATAAGTTTTAGCAACCTTTCCTTACTTTCCTTCCCCTGTGACGACTTTATAGTTTATTCTTCCTAATTTCAGAGGATTATAATTTGATCAGGAAGACCAGTCGCAGAAAAGGGGTTATTAATAACCGTTGTTACTGGAAAGATTTTTCCTTTAAATACTGGAGGGGGGTGCTAGTACTGGCAATAGCAACAGCAGCAAAGAGGATATCGATCCACCCAGGAGAATATTATTGACACTCGACACCCATCCATCACCCTTAAAAACACCACATCTAAGGTTGAGCTCAGAAAAATCTGGTAAATATGATTTAATCAAAATAGATATTGAGGAAATGCTTAGCTCATAATTAAGACACCTTTGGTATGGTATTGCAGGTAACGCCAAACGATTTTATTTAGTTGAGTAAGTATACAAGCCTGAGGGTATTAATATCAGTTCCAGTGTCGGGATAACGAATGTATTCTACTTCGGCGAATGCCAGACAATTTGTATTCCTTATGGGTGAACCATAGGAGTCTGAGAGAGTTAAAAGACTGCACTTCTCCTTGTATGTTGTGCCACCAGCCCATATAAACGCTATGCAGCGAGGACTAACAAATTTTATAACCCATGTTTAAGTAGGTGAGTTCAGATTAACGTTTTCATATATTTAACCGAAAAACTACATCCTATGCTTTAGTTATTAATTTACTACACAATTTTCCAAAGAACTCTCGTACTGGCATAATATATAATGAAAGTTGTGTAAAACATCGAGTTTCAAATGTTTCTCCCGAGTTGTGTGACATTATATAGTAGGAAGAATAAAATACAACAGACGTCGTCGCCTTGAAATTTTCCCCAAAACTGTTCAGGATCGTCTGGTGGCAGTCTGAGTAAAACAGGATAAGCACCATCATACTGAAGGGGTACCTCGATATGGTTTCTGAACCCTTCAATAAGGGGGGTTATTCAGATGCTGAATTAACTTTTTAGTCCAGTGACATTTTTGCTGCATCCATGGTGGAGGGGGTGGGGAGGTGTCAGACAAAGCGCGTGTCTCTGCAACGCTCACTATATCACTCTGAAGGATGGAGTCTAGGCCGTATAGGGAGGATGGGAGGCGGATATTGATGATATGTCTGGTTTGCGTCTGTGGCTTGTCAGGGGCTTTTCTGATGTGCGTGTGGCGTGCAACTAGTTTTAACTTACTTATGCCTCCTGTAGACGATTCAGCTCTCCTTAGAAATGATCTCGTACTAAATAGATTACCGAAGGTTGTATCTACTGTACCTCTTCTCGCTTGAAAAATCTTTCTTACACAAAATGCAACCATTAGAAAGCAGCAACATTGAAATTTAACACGAGTGAGGACGAAGCCCTCGTGAGTCTCTCGTAAAGCAGAGGCATTTTCTCACATATGAGCGGCCCAACCCGGCCCGGCCCAACCCGGCCCGGCCCAACCCGGTCCGGCCCGACAGTAAAGCTCTTGAGAAGCTTATATCTTAGCAACCACAGGGCTGATCACTGCGTGGTTTGCACCACATGATAGCCCAATCCTTCAAGATTTATTTTTGACAGGTTTCTTCACACCCTGGCGGTGCACGTGGCACGTGACACGCGCCAAGTGCAGCATGTCGAAAATCTTCAAAAGAGGGCCACAGGCCAGACAGTTTGTCGTAAAGGCATGAAACTTGGTAGGTAGATAGCCATCAATATACTCTAGGCATCCTCGGGGTGTAAGGTATATTTCAGTGTTTTCGGTTTCAGTGGCCTCGCTCGCACCACACGACAAAGACGTTTTAATGGTAATATGTCATTGAATTACAGAGAGTTGTAAGAACTTAGTATAGAAGCCATCATCGTTTTAAAATAGAGTAACGTTCAGTCGGCTTGTATACAGTAATAAAATTTAACCTTAGTTAGGAGAGGATATCATGCTGAAAGTCTCTTTGTGAATATTGGTTGGCTTACGCTTACGGCATGTTTAGTCTCTCTCTCTCTCTCTCTCTCTCTCTCTCTCTCTCTCTCTCTCTTCCATGCTAGAGAATTTAACTTATTTTGAAGAGATGCATGATAAAAATCGCATTGTGTATCTCAGGTTGGCTCACACTTACGAGACAGGCATAGTCATATACCGTAAGTAGTCAATGAATTTTAGCTGGCTTATCAGACACTGCAGCACTGGTTGATAACCAATTTATTTTGCTTATTATACCTTCCTTAGGTCATTTATATTATTTTTTTTTAACTCTCGGAGAACGTCATTTGTATTATATTATTGCTTCCACCTGACGATTTCATTTGGCTATTGGCAAATCGTTCATAGTAGAATAGGTGAAGGAAATTTGTTTCTTTTCATGCTAAGAGGTTTTCATCAGAGTTAGAAAAAACAAGAAAAAGAACACTTCGATAGCCGCACACAACCATGCACTATTGTCAGGAAAAGAAAGAAATATTTACTGGAGAGGCTGAGGGGCGAACCTCGGCATTCCCTCCCTTCTATAAACTCCAGTCCGAGTGAACTTTTACTAGTGTAAATAATTTTGTGTGCCTACATAAAAACTATGACATCATCTCCCGGCGAGCAGTTTCCCCTGTGGGGTGTCGCTATCGTGGTTCCTACTCTACCTGAAACATAGCCTTGGTAAACATGTCCGAGAGAACTTTTACTACTGTACATAATATTGTGTGTCTACGTAAAAACTATGACATCATTCCGCTTGGGGCAGTTCCCCCTGTGGGGTGTTGCTATCGGGGCTCCTTCCCTGCCTGAAACATAGCCTTGGTAAACATCTAATGGTATGCAAAATTTCGTGCTCCTAGGTTTAAAACCTTGATCGTGCAAAAAGACTGACCGGGACCTCGGTGGCCAGTGTAGCCTTGGGGGGGGGGGGGGGCACGTTGCCTAAAACGTGGCATTAGTCTTCCTGACCCCCTCCCCCAGCACGTGAGGGGTGGTCATCAGGGGACCCACCTGCCTAAAACGTGGCCTGGGTAAACGCCTACCAGTATACTAAATTTTGTGTTCCTAGGTTAATAACTATGGCCTTGTATAATGGCTATGTCGGGACCCCCGAGGGCCACCTCATTCCCATTAGGGAAAACTCAAGGTGGTTCCACCCTTCTCAAAGGTTGGTCGGGTGATCATTTATTGGTATCAAACTTTCATGTTCTTTGGTAAAAAAATTTGGCCGTGCATAACCACCTCGACCGAGAACACCCGGGGCGGCCCACTCATTCGGGGTTGGGGGAGCTTTCGATGTTCCACCATACTTTAACCTGGCGCGAGTGAATGTCAACCATTTTGCACAGATTCGTGTTCTTAGGTAGAAAACTGGCCATGCCTAGCGGGTCTGGATAGGATATCCAGGGCCTTTTACCCCCATTTAGAGGATGCATCCAATCCTACATTGCCCCATGAGAAGCGTAGAAGCCCGGGGCTAGGCAGTTGGTCCTGGCATTTAAGATGAGGATGCGTGCCATTGTCAAAATTATCTTTTTCTCTACATTCTAACCTTGATCCCATTCTACAGGAAAGTACAGTGACTCAGTTGGGAAGTAAGTGAGGGAAGGAGGGAGTGACACAGTTACGGACAAGCACTATGTTCTACCGTCCCTGTGAGTGCAGCAAAATGATACCTGTACGTCGGAAGACGTACACACATCATGAGTGTAGCGCTACGGTATAGGGCACTTTGCCGAAAATGATGCCATCCTGCTTCGCAGGATTGATAATTTACTCATGAAAGGCCTCTCATACTGAAGGCGTTACAGAAGGCTGTATCTAACACCCTCAGCTTAACTCTTTCTCTTAAACTGAACAGTCTCGACTGGGGAAAGCAAGACAAAAGTCATTAGATTGAAGGAATTGAAGGTTATTAGATAATGATTTACTGCTGTGGAAGAGGTTTTACAAAATCTCCAAATCCAGCGGGGATACTGACATTTGCTATCATGGCAGATATGAGAATATTTGGTGTATGATCAATGCTTTGTATCAGCTGTGATGGTTAATGAAATTGATCACAGAATATGTATTAATACCGACCTCATTCATATCGGTAATCCAGTGAAGTTGTTCACATATCCAGTGTTAGGATGGGAACCCTGTGAACTCTCGGGTTGCAAGCCCAGCACATTAATTACTCAAATGATTACAGTTCACCAGCCTGACATGCATAAACAAAGGATCGGTACTGATATACAGTTTGGCAGTAGTAGTATTAGATGCATCGGTTACCAACATTCACGATTTATGTGCCTCTGACAATACTAATCAATGCAGCAAACCCTGTCCACTAGATCACCACCACCACCCCATGCACTCCACCATCTACAGGTGGGAATATCTCCCATCGGCTTCCTGTCGGCTATAATAATAATAATAATAGTAATAATAAAAATAATAATAATAATAATAATAATAATAATAATAATAATAATAATATTATTATTATTATTATTATTATTATTATTATGATTATGATTATTTTAATTTCTATTATTATTATTATTATTATTATTATTATTTTTATTATTATTATTATTATTATTACCATCATCGTCATTATTTATCAGGGAAAACAAAAAATTGGGGAAGTTTGGGAACTCTTCTGCACTTCCCTTCCTGCAGAAGAAAGTAATTCATGATAATTTTTCTCTTGTGCATAAAGTACTTTTGTTAAACGAACAAAAAACATGGGAAGATCTGCCTTTTCCTTGTGCTTCATGGGAAACAAATCACAATTAAAACTGGAAATTTATCGTAGGTCTGTGGATCAGAGCACAGACTAGTTTGACTCTAGATAGTTACCGGGAGCAATGTAAAGGGATTAACCAATTGCCCTGGGAGAAGTGTTCTGTTGCAGCTTATTATCTCTATCTGTAACAAAAAAAAATATTTTTTTCTGAGGAGCGCTCCCTAGTAGTGAAGGCATTAATGACGATTGTATGGAAGCCCTACAGTTCGAGTGCTGTCTGAAGCGTATTTAAAACCATCACGAGACGCCAAGAATAAATTAATATGACGTCCACCATCAGAGGGTTTTATAGATTATTTATTAGACAATAAGCTTCTCAACCGAAGTCGGTTCTTAAATAAAGAAATTATTTGATACTAAGCAAATTATATCAAAAGGACTTTCTTTGAATACATTATATGGGCTGTTTTTTACTGCTCTCAGCCTGATGGGTCTCTTTCTCTCTCGAAAAAAAAGTAAAAATCTGCTGGCGAGTCAGGAGACACTGATATAATATGACGCCTTCGGGTTAATGAATTCAAACGGAGGCTGTTTATAATGAATTACGGGTTGCTTCACTGATGGAATTGCTTATAACTCTCTCTCTCTCTCTCTCTCTCTCTCTCTCTCTCTCTCTCTCTGCACGGTAGAGAACTAAATATTCTATGATTTTGGAGAAGTGACCTGAACAACATAATTAAGCACTGAGTTAAGTATTAGTCCTTACCTTTTGGCTACAGAGGAGCTTCGCTCATCTGATTAATACTGCTATGGATGGAACAACTCTTGTAACCTATTCCAGCTAACGGCACACGATTTTATTCAGCATGGAGTGGGTCAGAGGGACCTGAGAGTGAAGTATAACACCTATACCTCTGTCGCAGTTGGAACACATTTAGTATTCCATTTCAGCCTCCACCAGGAGACCTTCTTCAGCTGCTAGTGTGTCATGGGAGCCTGAAAGAACTACGATACAACTTCTGTGATTGTTGAAGTTTCTCTAGTACAAATATGCTCTTCACGTCTTATCAACTGTAGCCCTAAAGCAGACAGCCCGTTTCCTGTGTTCGGTATTCGTCTTACACTCAACAGATAATAACATGTCTCTGTTTGGTCATTAATGCCGTGCAGTCTGTACCGACACACGACAAGACTATTGCATTCAAGACAAACATACTGGTATTACAGACGACTGTATCTTAATATATCAGCAGGTAAGATGGCCTTCTCTCTCTCTCTCTCTCTCTCTCTCTCTCTCTCACACACACACACACACATGAGCCTTTGTGTGTGTGTGTGTGTGTGTGTGTGTGTGTGTGTGTTAGGACGAATTGGGTTTAACATAAGGCGGCTTTCTGTAGTTACAAGGTTAATTCAAGCTACATTTAATCTTCCTAGGTAGGAAAGTCTGTTATTAACTGAATAAGATGTAGTTGTACTTAGCCAAAATAAGCAAGTAGAAGAGGTATCAGTGATTAATTGATAATAAGAAGAAAAAGGCTTCAATTAATTTTTGTCTACAAAGCGACCGTCGTTATGGTAAACAGCCGTTTTGTGATGTTCCAGTTTTCGCTGGTGGTAGGTAGGGGCACCCACTATCAACTCACTGAAAATAGTGCTATCTTCAGATGACTCTACACTGAGTAACCACACAAACGCTTTCCTGCAACCCAGGATATCATTAATTATGTTTGGTAGTAACCTTATAACTAAGTGACACCTGGTGGTCTAATGGGCTAGGGTGATTTAACCCTCGTAAGGACGTACAGTACATCTCAGAGAGGGGCTGGCATTCAGTGTTCACAAAATATTACTCGGAGGTGAGCGAGGCTGGCCACTTATGGCTTTAAATGTCGCGACTGTGTACCCCATCCAGAGGCTCCTATGCTGCTGATGGGGTAAAAAAAGGATTTCGTGACAGTCACACATACTGTACATACACAAATAAATAAATATTGATAGATAGACTGATTGACTGACACGTCAAATTTTCAGTAAATGCAGTCTACTGGCTTAGATGTTTTATTGTCACCCCCATATTTTGTTCTTCTCAGTGTACAGGAATAAAAAGATTAACTGAAATATTTTTTACCGTACATTTTAACCATTTAAGACCGAACGCTTAGAATGATAATGATGATGATGATGATGATGATGATGTTGATAATAATAATAATAATAATAATAATAATAATAATATTAATAGTAATTATTATTGTTGTTGCTATTATTATCACTATTATTATTATTATTATTATTATTATAATTAATAGGGAGGGAGAGGCCAATGATGAGATGGAGGGATGGAGTGGAGAGGTATATGAGAGAGGAGAGTGTAAGCTGGGAGCAGGGCAGTGAAATGGCGGGGGACGGGGCGCCACCGAGGCGATTTGTTTGTGGACACACCTTACGGGATTAAGGCATCTGGCAATAGATAATAATAATAATAATAATAATAATAATAATAATAACAACAACAATAACAATAATAACAATAATAATAATACATTAAGGCAGTTTTTCAGCAGAGTAAAGATATCAGTGGTGTGGAGGGACGCCTTGTTGAGACACCAACACCGGTACAGTATAATATACAGCCAAATAAAACTCTGCATCAAGAATGACATTCAGATGGCGTTCTAGGCCTGATAACGTTACACAGCACCAGTGGCTTGGGATTTACCTGTCAGTCTTGGCTAGAAGCTATTGAACTCTCTGTCTGTCTGTCTGTCTGTCTGTCTGTCTGTCTCTGTTTGTCTGTCTGTCTGTCTGTCTCTCTGTCTCTGTCTGTCTGTCTGTCTGACTCTCTCTCTCTCTCTCTCTCTCTCTCTCTCTCTCTCTCGTAACTTTCAGTATGCTGTATAGTGTACACAGTATCATGCCATCTAAAGTGTGTGGACGTGAATATTATCACAGCGGCCAGTGCAGTATATCACAGCTGTATGGCGCTCTCTTTCACCAGTTCAGTACCATCACGCCTTCCTTGTTATACTTTTACTGCTGCCACACTGCCTTATATTCACTTTAAAGATTATTTTGTGCCTAGAAGGTTCACGTATGGCCTTCAATAACCATTTCACTCTGATGGTGTACTTTCTATTTTATTCTTCCCATCTCCTGACGACATTATTCATTTTTTCATGCACATTTCGAGGTGGAAGGGTTAGGTATTGTCTTCAGTAACTTCCTCACTATTAGGAGGTTTTTGAAGGATCAATTATATCGCCTCGTGGCATGAGGAACAAACAATAAAAGTCGCCAGACTGAAAAGTAAACATTTATCTTGGATTTTTTTTTTTTTTTTTCGGCGTAAGGAAGAAACGTTTTCATCAGATTTAAAGGGGAACTCTTGTTCTGTAAAGCCTGATGAACTCTTCTAGTTGCAGAAGTCACTCGGAAACTGATTAAAATCCCTGATGATTGTTAACAGTACTAGAACAGTGGGGCTGTACTGCCGGACCCTCGGGGCTCTTCATCCAAAAAATGCACCAAAACTGCTTTAAAAGAATTCATTTAGGTCATTTCACTTCATAAAGACCGTTAAGGTATGTAAAAAAATTCTAGGTTGAAGAATGTTTGAGAATATACCTAATCCCTCTGTATCACTAGGAGGTGATGGGGGGTGGGGGGTGGGGGCTAGGAAAGTTAAAGTACTGTAACAGTCCCTGTTGGCCTGGAGGTTGTACGAGCGTGGCAAAGGGCTCGTTTTCAATTCGGTTCTTCAGTAAGTAAGTAACTGATGGACACTCTTCTAAGAAGCCGCTATGTGGGTGTGGCAGAAATGGAATTAAGTTGATACGGACAAAGGACAGTATGAGTTGCATAAAGTGCGTTTGTAGAAAATGCCATCTCTGTTACACCGTCACGTATGAAGTACGATTAATAGATGACTTACGGTATTTTTTTAACTGTTGTCATTTTTATCCCTATTAATTTTGTTGCTGCTATCACCAAACCATTTTACTTAATATCAGGATATACCTCCCGTACAAATGAGGTTAATGAAGGCTGTATCTAACTCATTCAGTTCGAGAAGTGACTCCAAAACTGACTTGAATAATTTGAAGATAGCAAGAAAAATTTGAGAGCTACGACCAATGGTTGATGGGATCACGTTTAGTCGTTCTTGTGTCTCTTAGTGGTTTAGTCCAGCTAGCAACAAACTCATTCATTCAGCTGAGTGAGTCGTAGACAGCTGAGAGTGTTAATATTTATCATTTGCTTTCGCGGCGTGACTTATCCAGTATTTAATTCATGCTTACGCCGTATGATTTATTCAGCACAGAGTAACTTACAGAAGCCTGAGTGTTAATACTGTCATCAGTAATGCTGTAAGTGTTAATAGTGTCACCATTGGCCCGCTCATGGTGGCATCTTCTCTAGTATTTTATTCAGCTAACGCCAGCCAGTATTACCGGAAGAGTGCTCCAGTGTTTACCTGCTATTTGTGTTCCTCTCAAAAAAGTTTGATAGAGTTTTAGTGACCCAGAACCATCGATAGCACGTAATTCTCATGTTATTCCCGCTGTCGTCATACGATTTTATTTGGCTTAAAAAAGACTTCCTGCGTATAAGGTGTTAAAGAATGACAGTGTATGTCTCACTGCTGCTGTAAGAAAAAAAAAAATGGTCTAGTGACATGAAGTAGAAATCACAATAGACGTCCTCGGAGAGAATCAGTTAACACAGCCCATAATGAGTTATTGATAATTATGTTTCCTTTGCATTCCTCTGTGGCTCATCGTCGAGGAGAACCGAAATGATAAAGAGAATTACATGCTATTTGTTTTCTTCTTACTTTATGGCAATAAAGAAAACACACACACACACACACACACACACACACACACACACACACACACACACACACACACACACACACACACACACACACACACACACACACACACACACACACACACACACACACAGATTCCACCTATGTAACTGGAGGGTAACAACTGGCAGCCTGGAAATGAACAGACAGTAGCAGCAACAACAACTCCATTTCCAACAACAACTGTAACATGGAGGACAATACACTGTTCAGTATAAAGAAATGGCAACAGCTAGTTCTGTATTATACCATTAAGGGTGTAAGGGCCCGAGGCTAGGCACTGGAACTCAGTATATTTAAACCATTCATTTCGACGACGGAGTATTAAAGCCCATTCATGACATCAACAAACGATTTTATTCAATTAAGGAGAGACTTATAGTAGTAAAGAAGTTAGTAATGGCTGTAACCAACTCCTCCAATTCGAAAACTATCTCCAAAGGTAAAACATGACAAAAGAAAGAACGAAAAAATTATTCAGGTGGTAGTAATAAAAGATTACATAATGAGTCATCAGAGCAAAGTGATTAAGGGCAGATGATCAGACTACTTCCCTTGGTGGCATCACATGATGTATAAACCTCCAGCTATCTCTTGGGGGATCACACATGTGCCCATGGTGAAACTGTCTCACTGACTGGGGGACTCCAACCAATCGATCATCACCCGTTAATTTCCACGCCACCATATATCAGGGCCATTTCAAATAAGGTTCAGGCTGGAAGAACAAAAAGAAGGTTTAGATTTGTGTTCATCGATTAAACAAATGTTCTTTACCCCTCACTACGATGACATACTAGTTAAATTTGCTCTTGCTACCTCCAGACTACATTATTCAATTTAGAAAAGACCTCTCATGTTGAAGGGCTTCACGGAGGCAATATGTAACTCCTTCAGATTCTCTAGTAAGTGTAATAACAGAGTCCTGGTCTTCTCCTCCAGTACGGCCAGCAACAGTGGGATTTTTCATCCAAGTTCTGTGTGGACAGGGACAAGGAAGAAACAAACTGTATTCAAGAGCCTGGCTGGCCCGTTAGAAACAGAAAGGTGAATGAGAAGGTATAGATTTATGCCTATCGACTGCAGAAAGACCACTTACAGCTTTATCGGATTCGTAGATTATATATCATCCTCACAACATCCAAATGATTTAATCCAGCTGAAGACAGAGTTCTCGTACTGCAGCTTGTTGATACTGTATACTGTGGCTTAAATTAACCCCTTCAGAAACGATAACGACATCTTTGGAAAAACGAAATCGTCTGATGGTCGCTCGAGTAAAATAAAAATGCCGCCATTTCACTGAAGGGGTTAAAGCAGAGGAAATATTTTTGCTGTCTTACTCCCTCCTAGAATATGAACGGCAATATTTGACCTTTTAATTCCAGTCGCAGCTTGTACTGCCGGGTGAACAAGAACTACGAAAATGTTTACTTTGTCCACAAGTTTAACAGATTCAATAACCGAACCCATTTTTTTTTTTTTTTCGAATATCGAGATCCACCAAGAAGATCAACTCTCATCCTAGGTTTACCTGCAGATGGTTTGTAGCTAACAACACTCAACCAACGGTACAATGACGTCTTTGCTACCTCAGGAGAGTGTTCCAAGAATGAAAGGGTTGATAACTGATACACGTAACCACTCAGGTTCAAAAAGTTTTCCCTGAGGTGAATCATTCGTCACGAGAAATCGAGATTTACTGTAAAATACATCACTAATGAAGAACTTAACAGGTTCAATGAAATCGCGAATGGCGGACTTTTCCGCAAGGTTTACCAAAGAAAGGTGACGGTTATAACTGGTTTACTCTTTCTGCTTTCACATGATTATATTCAGCTTAAGAGAGGGCTATTTAATGAAGGTGTTAATGAAAACTGTATCTAACCCCCACAGGTTGAGAAGCTCTCCTAAAATGAACAAATCAACAGTTGGGTGAGAGTTGTATTCAGGTCAGCTTAGAAGGCTTTCTAGCACGTTTTTCTTATTGAGGGGGGAGCCGGTGGTGCAACTGGAACGTATCCAGCTCGCCGCTGGAAGACAAAGGTCGAATCCCGGGCTTAGACCCCTGTACGGAGTTGTACTCCTTGTCCCTGCTCGCCCATCATTTCAAATGCAGACCTGTCTGTAAATTCGATAGTTGTCGACCATTTTTCAGAGAAATATTTGATCTTACCCAAAACTGATCATTTTAATGACACTGCAGTCGATATGCAGTAAACCTAAGCCTTTATCTTTTCGTTATGTATTCAGTGGCAAAGTTTAGTTTTTTTTTTTTTAGTTGTTTCATTTATATTTTGACATGAATAGAAACATAGCATAAAATAACATACGAGTGCTTAATCTATCGTTGACACAGACGTACTTGAATATTTTTCAGGTTTAATCCAGACTAATTTATTTAGATAAGAAAACTTCAAGCTTCCAAAGTTTAAACGAACGACTTTGGATATTTAGCAAATGATAATTTCTTCAGTTAAACAAAATCATCCTGTATGCAGCCTGGGTAAAACTCCACTGAGGTGATATTCCCGCTATATCTAGTCGATTTGATTCATTCTAAGAAGGCTCTCGAGTAGTAATCGGGTCCGTGAAGGCGATGGTTAACGTCTCCAGTTGGAAAAGTCTCTCCAAAGCTGAATATAACTGTCCGAAGATAGTAAGCATTAAATAAAAAATAACTCATGGTACTGAAGGGGTCAATGTGTTCCGGTGGACTGAAGGCTGGACCTGCCTTTCTCCGGAAGTCCACCATCATTGAGGGGTACAGGGGAAGAGCTGCTGGACGTTTGTATATCTGGGCAACGAGGCCGCCTGGCTGTGTTGATGACACCACGGGAAGGCGTCCCTGTCCAACACAGCAGGTATACAAAGAAACTGGTAAGGAAGACGGCGATGGGAAACCTTCTGTAATCGCACTGATAAGGATCCTGACCAATAAGCTAAATAATTTTTCATAACTGTTCACTAGATCATATTATCTCTCCATTTTGACATTTATATTCACTTTAGTTGTGATGTGTATAGCATATGTATGGGTGAGGACAGACATACCTACAATCAGTTTTATAAACAACTGAAGCTTAGGTGAGTTCATAAATATGGCACTGAACCGACGAGAATACTGGCTGGATCAGGGAGTCAAGAGGACGAGCAGAGAAATAGTGCTCACTCCTCGATCCTGGATGTTCGTCCCGCTGACATTTATTGAATGCTGCCAGCCACCTGAACGACACTCCTTCAGTACAACGACGTATCTTTTCATCTTATTTTCGTTATCTCTTGAATCTCTTCAGCTCAGGGTTAGCTTTTCGATATGTAGGTGTTAGATACAACCTCTCGTTTCTCCTTCATTACCCACACTACTGGATGGCTGTCCTAAGCTGGATAAATTTGGTTAGTAGTGGCAAGAATATATTAAACAAAGGTTCTTCATAATGAAACAGTCAATATTTTCACAGCAACTGACGAACATTGATAACAACAGACGATTGAATTCACGCGAGGGAAATACTCTCATAGGGAAACAGTAGGAAAATCCGAAGGTAGAGAGCCGACTTATTTGACCACGTACAGTATATAGACAGTTCAACAACAAGAACCAGACATCAAAAGCCCTTCATTTACAGATGCCTGGACATAATGCATTTAATTTCCTGGAGGTCGTAGGCAATGGAGGTGATACAAGTAAACTGAAGGAGATAGTACAAGAGTTTGTGTGTGTGTGTGTGTGTGTGTGTGTGTGTGTGTGTGTGTGTGTGTGTGAGTTGTGCATATAAATGATTGAAATTATTATGCTTATCCTTGCATTAGAAAGGTCGACGGAGAAGACTTAGGGTTTAGTAGGTAGACAGGTTCTGAATGTCTTTCGTGATGAAGGTTGTAGCTAGGGTAGTGGGTCATTGTACATGTTGCTGCGTACTTGGTCTCTCGGTGCCATGCGGCGGAACCAGTCTTGTGACTCTGGGTTCGCCTGCTTGAGCACTGGCTGCACCGCCTCTGGGTCACCCGTAGAACTCCACTGCGCCATGCTGGGATGAGAACCAGGACTGAGATGAAAACAACGAGGCCATCTTGAGATTTATTCTAATTGGTAAAGGCAACGGCACGTCCTCTGTTTAGGGCGACCTGAGTCAGACTGCCCGTCAGGCCACAGGCGCGGGCGGTGGTAGGAAAACTTCCCACGCAAAATCAAACTCCAATAAAAGCTATAGTTTCTATTCATTGTGTAATGCCACACCTGACTGGATGGAAGTTGTGGCCAGGATACCAGGGCTTCACCAAGAACATGTACAGTTGGAGAAATTTCCGCGCGGGACACTGTGTAGATGTCAGCAGCAGCTACAGACAGAAATTATCTGGTAACAGTGCTGGGGGTGAAGCCGGGGTGGGAGTTGCGGGGAAGGTGAGTGATGGGGGAGAGGAGAGGTGGTGGTGGGGGTAGGTGAGTGTTAGGGAGAGGTTAAGTAGCCATTATTTGTGTCAACAAAGTCTGCGTGGACAATCATTCCAATACGACTTTTCTATTAATAATAAAAGGTTTGGCAACAAGCTGCTAATTATGGTTCAGTATTTGATAGAATAAGTTCAATACCTAAGCAAACAGGTATCCCCAATACGTAACCTTATCATTCGCCTCCGTCATTCTGTCCCTTCATCGGAAAGCTTTGTATTGTTGACCGATAATTATCAAATATTTAGAACTGATTTCAGCTGTTTCTCATGCAAGTTGCTTAACATACCGTAACTTTCACTGCAACTTGTACTGAATATCGAATCTAACATCCTGTAATAGTCCGTTTTGTATTTGTATAAGTCAACTACTGTTATCTTACGACCGAACGCTGGGAGGATAAGGAAAATACATCCTCTAGACTGACGGCGTAATTTGTTATCCTTTCATAGTCGTATAGGCACTTACCCAGGTTACGGATGAATGAGCCTGGCCTTTATAACAGACTATAAATTTAAGTATACTCAAGTCAACACTTTCTTGGGGCCAATCCCTCATATCTTAATAGGCCTATATAACTTTATGCTTATGTGCATACGTGTGTGATTATAGGAGTATTAAACGTGCATAATCTCTCTCTCTCTCTCTCTCTCTCTCTCTCTCTCTCTCTCTCTCTGACACACGCAGTAGATTACCTTACATACAGTCACATTGGTAATCTTTCGGTTGGCAGGAAAAAGATACAATCAGGCTATTTTTCTGTTGTCATCTAAAGTGAATACAGACTTATTGTCGCTGTGAAAGACGGTGATATATTTGACAAAATACACACGACGCACACACAAAATTATCAGCACTATGTAAGACTTGCATTTGGTGCAAATTGTGCATGCAGCTAACGTTTTACGAAATTTTGGTAATGTACTATCTACAAATGTGATAGCAGTAGCGGTCGCCCCGTCCACACAATTGTTCTAACCAGCCTACACACACACACACACACACACACACACACACACACACACACACACACACACACACACACACCAACTGGCGAAGTGGTAATGCTATCGCCTGCCAATTAGTAGGACGGGGGTTCGCGCCGGATCGTGTGCGAAAAGTTTCACTAACGAAGTGGGAGGTTACTGTTACTCCTGAGGGAGGGAATGGTTGTGTGCGTGTGTGAAGGTCACAGCCTTGCCTTAGATCGGACTATAGAACTCTCAGCTTTCCTGCTGGAGGGTAATGAGCTGACGATCACGCCAATCACGTTATCCTGACCGACCCGGTGAATTACACACACCCAAACGCATTAAATTTTGGTAGGCAGTTCTCCTCTCCGCCCACTCCTTCCACACACACACACTAAGAGATAATATCACATACTTATTGTCTCATACAACTCACAGATGAAGAGAATATAGCTGAATAATAATTCTTTCTGGGAATTAGGTCGAAGGAAGAACTTATTTGTCCCATTACATTTAATCAACAAGTGTTTCTCAACCCAACTATTCTATTCTACTGAGTTTCTGATAACTTCATGGATCACTTTAGTACAACGCCTTTTAACGTTTGTTTAGATAAACAAACATTATTAACTGAACCAAGAGCAAAAAACGCCACTGACAGAATGTGTCAATACCAATGATTATGTTGGGTTAGCACTCGCTGGCAATGTTCTTGTAAACTAATGCTTTCCAAACTGGGGAACGCGCCTCCCTTTGGGGTGTGTGAGGTAGATGGAGGAATAACCTGAAGCCATCTTCCAAAAGTTGCCATTACGAGTACTGTACATCACTGAATATCGCAGAAGCCTGGGCGTTGAGGAAGAATGAAGAGAAACAGCTGGAGAGGACAGAGGTGAGAATGCTGCGATGGCTGATGGAAGTGTTACAGAGAGACAGGAGGAGGAATGATGACATCAGAGCAGAGGCAGGAGTTGTGTCAGTTGTGGAGAAAGCAAGAGAGGCACGTTTGAGGTGGTATGGGCATGTGACCAGGATGAAGGAAGTTGATCCTGCGAAGTGGCATGGAGAGTCAGGTGGATGGGAGAAGAACGAGGGGAAGACAAAGGATTGGGTGGAGAGATGGAACTGAGAAAGAAATGAGGCAGATAGGCCTGGAGGAAGAGAACGTGGTGGACAGAGGTTACTGACGATAACATATTATAAGAGCGGCCGACCCCACCAAGGACAAAGGCGACGACTAGAGAGAGAGAGAGAGAGAGAGAGAGAGAGAGAGAGAGAGAGACAGACAGACAGACAGACAGACAGACAGAGACAGACAGACAGACAGACAGATTGATATAGATATTAGTCACAGGCCGTGCATGCGTCTCAGACTCTGGTGAGTCAAGTGGTGATACACGAATCCATCTCATTCAGCTGCTGTCTACTGATCATCAAGTCACGGCCTTCCTAACCACAGCCAATTAAGCAGTATACTCGTATGATTCACTATGATCTGATGGATATTGTGACTTTAAATATTATTTCAGGTTGAAGAAGTTATTATAATACCCAGGACATTTCAAAGAATATGCCGTAAAAATAAACAAAAAAGTAGGACTATGCACTTACCCTCATAAATGGCTGGAATATGCATTTGCATGTGCACATATCCAAATACATGATTATCCTAAGCCTACTTATGAGTCTCTGTGAGATAAACTGAGAGAGTTAGACAGCAAGAGACCCAGTACTGTGTTATACACTGCAAAACACACACACACACACACACACACACACACACACACACACACACACACACACACACACACACACACACACACAGACGCTATGGATTGACCTGAAAAGGTCTTGGTCTGGTTTATGCTTAAATTAGTTTGTGACAAGCAGCCAGCATGTGCTTACGATTTAGGAAATATATAAAATTCACATTGACAGCTAACAAAGATGCATTGGTCTTATTATCTAACATATTTTAATGCCATTGCGGGTAAAAAATACTAAAGGTTGACTGAAACAACAAAGAAATGGAGTATTATATATCCTTTTTTTTTTTTCATACACTGCATTTCTACGTTACGATTAAGAATGTATGACTAACTTTTCTGAGACGTATCTGAGGCACAAGTCTGATATTAGTCTATATGTTACAGTGAGGATGTTATAGATACCGAAGGGGGGCGAGTCCAGGTTACTTGTTGGTGATGTCTGTGTGTTTATATCAGCCTTGCGTGATCACTGAACTGACCATTTTTCATCATGCCATGAGCCATCACTTTACAGCCTGTTGCTACTTCGTGTGTTCCGCTATCATAAAAACACATTCATTTTAAATCAAAGCAAATTATGTCACGACATTAAATGTCTACTGAGCATCTCCCCGACACTACATTACCCCCACTCCCATCGCTCCCAAGACACAGCTACTGCCACTACCCCCCATCCCTCACGTCCCACCTCTCCGACCACACAGCTACCCCCACTACCCCCCACTCCCTCACCTACCCCGTACGTTCCGCCCCTCCTTTATCCCCAACACTGTTACCAGATCAAATTATTTGCCGCTCCTGCTGCCTTCTACGCGGTGTCCCGCGCGGAAATTTCTCCAACTGTACCTGTTGACCTGGTTGTTCAGCGGGCAGTAGGTAGCTTTGTTAGACCGCACCAGATACACTGTTACTCCTGTACTCTAGCAATACTTCGTATTTCCAGCCACCAACATCAGTTTTTCTCTCGCTATGAAACTCTGG